>NC_135768.1:12371263-12553007 GCF_052425735.1 Oculina patagonica | reverse complement strand
CACCGGGCGCACCACATTCTAGCGATTTTTAGGAACGTGCGGGACTTTGTAGAAAACAGCGTTTTCAGCCCGAGATCAGTAAGTTTTGTTATTTTCGCACTGGGTGCACCACATTCTAGCGATTTTTAACAACGTGGGGGACTTTGTACAAAGCAGCGTTTCCAGCCCGAGATCAGTACGAGTTGTCATTTTGCCACTGGGCGCACCACATTCTAGCGATTTTTAGCGACGTGCAAGACTTTGTACAAAACAGCATTTTCATCCCGAGATCAGAACCATTTGTCATTTTCGCACCGGGCGCACCACATTCTAGCGATTTTGAGCTACGTGCGGGACGTTGTAGAAAACAGCGTTTCCAGACGGAGATCAGTAAGTTTTGTCATTTTCGCACTGGGCGCACCACATTCTAGCGATTTTTGACAACGTGGGGGACTTTGTACAAAGCAGCGTTTCCAGCCCGAGATCAGTACGAGTTGTCATTTTGCCACTGGGCGCACCACATTCTAGCGATTTTTAGCGACGTGCAAGACTTTGTACAAAACAGCATTTTCATCCCGAGATCAGAACCATTTGTCATTTTCGCACCGGGCGCACCACATTCTAGCGATTTTTAGCTACGTGCGGGACGTTGTAGAAAACAGCGTTTTCAGTCCGAGATCAGAAAGTTTTGTCATTTTCGCACCGGGCGCACCACATTCTAGCGATTTTGAGCTACGTGCGGGACGTTGTAGAAAACAGCGTTTTCAGACGGAGATCAGTAAGTTTTGTCATTTTCGCACCGGGCGCACCACATTCTAGCGATTTTTAACAACGTGGGGGACTTTGTACAAAGCAGCGTTTCCAGCCCGAGATCATAACCATTTGTCATTTTCGCACCGGGCGCACCACATTCTAGCGATTTTTAGCCACGTGCGGGACGTTGTAGAAAACAGCGTTTTCAGCCCGAGATCAGTAAGTTTTGTCATTTTCGCACTGGGCGCACCACATTCTAGCGATTTTTAGGAACGTGCGGGACTTTGTAGAAAACAGCGTTTTCAGCCCGAGATCAGTAAGTTTTGTCATTTTCGCACTGGGCGCACCACATTCTACCGATTTGTAGCAACTTGCGGGACTTTGTACACAACAGCGTTTTCAGCCCGACATCAGAAAGTTTTGCATTTTTCGCATCGGGCCCACCACATTCTAGCGATGTTTAGCAACGTGCGGGACTTTGTACACAACAGCATTTTCAACCCGACATCAGTAAGTTTTGTCATTTTCGCACCGGTTGCACCACATTCTAGCAATGTTTAGCAACGTGCGGGACTTTGTAGAAAACAGCGTTTTCAGCCCGAGATCAGTAAGTTTTGTCATTTTCGCACCGGGCGCACCACACTCTTGCGATTTTTAACAACGTGCGGGACTTTGTAGAAACCAGCGTTTTCAGCCCGAGATCAGTAAGTTTTGTCATTTTCGCACCGGGCGCACCACACTCTTGCGATTTTTAACAACGTGCGGGACTTTGTAGAAAACAGCGTTTTCAGCCCGAGATCAGTAAGTTTTGTCATTTTCGCACTGGGCGCACCACATTCTAGCGATGTTTAGCAACGTGCGGGACTTAGTACAAAGCAGCGTTTTCAGCCAGAGATCAGTACCATTTGTCATTTTCGCACTGGGCGCACAAAATTCTAGCGATTTATAGCAACGTGCAGGACTTTGTAGAAAACAGCGTTTTCAGCCCGAGATGAGTACAATTTGTCATTTTCGCATCTGGCGCACCACATTCTAGCGATTTTTAGCAATGTGCAGGAATTTATACAAAACAGCGTTTTCAGCCAGAGATCAGTAACATTTGTCATTTTCGCACTGGGCGCACAAAATACTAGCGATTTTTAGCAACGTGCGGGACTTTGTACAAAGCAGCGTTTTCAGCCAGAGATGAGTACGATTTGTCATTTTCGCACTGGGCGCACCACATTCTAGCGATTTTTAGCAACGTGCGAGACTTTGTACAAAACAGCGTTTTAAGCCCGAGATCAGTAAGTTTTGTCATTTTCGCACTGGGCGCACCACTTTCTAGCGATTTTTAGCAACGTGCGGGACTTTGTACACAACAGCGTTTTCAACCCGAGATCAGTAAGTTTTGTCATTTTCGCACTGGGCGCACCACTTTCTAGCGATTTTTAGCAACGTGCGGGACTTTGTACACAACAGCGTTTTCAACCCGAGATCAGTAAGTTTTCTCATTTTCGCACTGGGCGCACCACTTTCTAGCGATTTTTAGCAACGTGCGGGACTTTGTACACAACAGCGTTTTCAGCCCGAGATCAGTAAGTTTTGTCATTTTCGCACTGGGCGCACCACATTCTAGCGATGTTTAGCAACGTGCGGGACGTTGTAGAAAAAAGCGTTTTCAGCCCGAGATCAGTAAGTTTTGTCATTTTCGAACCGGGCGCACCACATTCTAGCGATTTTTAACAACGTGGGGGACTTTGTACAAAGCAGCGTTTCCAGCCCGAGATCAGTACGAGTTGTCATTTTGCCACTGGGCGCACCACATTCTAGCGATGTTTAGCAACGTGCGGGACTTTGTACACAACAGCATTTTCAACCCGACATTTGTAAGTTTTGTCATTTTCGCACCGGTTGCACCACATTCTAGCGATGTTTAGCAACGTGCGGGACTTTGTAGAACACAGCGTTTTCAGCCCGAGATCAGTAAGTTTTGTCATTTTCGCACCGGGCGCACCACATTCTAGCGATTGTTAGCGACTTTGTGCAAAACAGCGTTTTCAGACGGATATCAGTAAGTTTTGTCATTTTCGCACCGGGCGCACCACACTCTTGCGATTTTTAACAACGTGCGGGACTTTGTACAAGGCAGCGTTTCCAGCCCGAGATCAGTAAGTTTTGTCATTTTCGCACCGGGCGCAAAACATTCTAGCGATTTTTAGAAGGTGCGGGACTTTGTAGAAAACAGCGTTTTCAGCCCGAGATCAGTAAGTTTTGTCATTTTCGCACTGGGCGCACCACATTCTAGCGATTTTTAGCGACGTGCAAGACTTTGTACAAAACAGCATTTTCATCCCGAGATCAGAACCATTTGTCATTTTCGCACCGGGCGCACCACATTCTAGCGATTTTTAGCGACTTTGTGCAAGACAGCGTTTTCAGACGGAGATCAGTAAGTTTTGTCATTTTCGCACTGGGCGCACCACATTCTAGCGATTTTTAGGAACGTGCGGGACTTTGTAGAAAACAGCGTTTTCAGACGGATATCAGTAAGTTTTGTCATTTTCGCACCGGGCGCACCACATTCTAGCAATTTTGAGCTACGTGCGGGACGTTGTAGAAAACAGCGTTTTCAGCCCGAGATCAGTAAGTTTTGTCATTTTCGCACTGGGCGCACCACATTCTAGCGATTTTCAGGAACGTGCGGGACTTTGTAGAAAACAGCGTTTTCAGACGGATATCAGTAAGTTTTGTCATTTTCGCACCGGGCGCACTACACTCTTGCGATTTTTAACAACGTGCGGGACTTTGTACAAAGCAGCGTTTCCAGCCCGAGATCAGTAAGTTTTGTCATTTTCGCACCGGGCGCAAAACATTCTAGCGATTTTTAGAAGGTGCGGGACTTTGTTGAAAACAGCGTTTTCAGCCCGAGATCAGTAAGTTTTGTCATTTTCGCACTGGGCGCACCACATTCTAGCGATTTTTAGGAACGTGCGGGACTTTGTAGAAAACAGCGTTTTCAGCCCGAGATCAGTAAGTTTTGTTATTTTCGCACTGGGCGCACCACATTCTAGCGATTTTTAACAACGTGGGGGACTTTGTACAAAGCAGCGTTTCCAGCCCGAGATCAGTACGAGTTGTCATTTTGCCACTGGGCGCACCACATTCTAGCGATTTTTAGCGACGTGCAAGACTTTGTACAAAACAGCATTTTCATCCCGAGATCAGAACCATTTGTCATTTTCGCACCGGGCGCACCACATTCTAGCGATTTTGAGCTACGTGCGGGACGTTGTAGAAAACAGCGTTTTCAGACGGAGATCAGTAAGTTTTGTCATTTTCGCACTGGGCGCACCACATTCTAGCGATTTTTAGCGACGTGCAAGACTTTGTACAAAACAGCATTTTCATCCCGAGATCAGAACCATTTGTCATTTTCGCACCGGGCGCACCACATTCTAGCGATTTTTAGCGACTTTGTGCAAGACAGCGTTTTCAGACGGAGATCAGTAAGTTTTGTCATTTTCGCACTGGGCGCACCACATTCTAGCGATTTTTAGCAAAGTGCGGGACTTTGTACACAACAGCGTTTCCAACCCGAGATTAGTAAGTTTTGTCATTTTCGCACCGGGCGCACCACATTCTAGCGATTTTTAGCTACGTGCGGGACGTTGTAGAAAACAGCGTTTTCAGCCCGAGATCAGTAAGTTTTGTCATTTTCGCACTGGGCGCACCACATTCTAGCGATTTTTAGGAACGTGCGGGACTTTGTAGAAAACAGCGTTTTCAGACGGATATCAGTAAGTTTTGTCATTTTCGCACCGGGCGCACCACATTCTAGCAATTTTGAGCTACGTGCGGGACGTTGTAGAAAACAGCGTTTTCAGCCCGAGATCAGTAAGTTTTGTCATTTTCGCACTGGGCGCACCACATTCTAGCGATTTTCAGGAACGTGCGGGACTTTGTAGAAAACAGCGTTTTCAGACGGATATCAGTAAGTTTTGTCATTTTCGCACCGGGCGCACTACACTCTTGCGATTTTTAACAACGTGCGGGACTTTGTACAAAGCAGCGTTTCCAGCCCGAGATCAGTAAGTTTTGTCATTTTCGCACCGGGCGCAAAACATTCTAGCGATTTTTAGAAGGTGCGGGACTTTGTTGAAAACAGCGTTTTCAGCCCGAGATCAGTAAGTTTTGTCATTTTCGCACTGGGCGCACCACATTCTAGCGATTTTTAGGAACGTGCGGGACTTTGTAGAAAACAGCGTTTTCAGCCCGAGATCAGTAAGTTTTGTTATTTTCGCACTGGGCGCACCACATTCTAGCGATTTTTAACAACGTGGGGGACTTTGTACAAAGCAGCGTTTCCAGCCCGAGATCAGTACGAGTTGTCATTTTGCCACTGGGCGCACCACATTCTAGCGATTTTTAGCGACGTGCAAGACTTTGTACAAAACAGCATTTTCATCCCGAGATCAGAACCATTTGTCATTTTCGCACCGGGCGCACCACATTCTAGCGATTTTGAGCTACGTGCGGGACGTTGTAGAAAACAGCGTTTTCAGACGGAGATCAGTAAGTTTTGTCATTTTCGCACTGGGCGCACCACATTCTAGCGATTTTTAACAACGTGGGGGACTTTGTACAAAGCAGCGTTTCCAGCCCGAGATCAGTACGAGTTGTCATTTTGCCACTGGGCGAACCACATTCTAGCGATTTTTTACGACGTGCAAGACTTTGTACAAAACAGCATTTTCATCCCGAGATCAGAACCATTTGTCATTTTCGCACCGGGCGCACCACATTCTAGCGATTTTTAGCTACGTGCGGGACGTTGTAGAAAACAGCGTTTTCAGTCCGAGATCAGAAAGTTTTGTCATTTTCGCACCGGGCGCACCACATTCTAGCGATTTTGAGCTACGTGCGGGACGTTTTAGAAAACAGCGTTTTCAGACGAAGATCAGTAAGTTTTGTCATTTTCGCACCGGGCGCACCACATTCTAGCGATTTTTAACAACGTGGGGGACTTTGTACAAAGCAGCGTTTCCAGCCCGAGATCATAACCATTTGTCATTTTCGCACCGGGCGCACCACATTCTAGCGACTTTTAGCCACGTGCGGGACGTTGTAGAAAACAGCGTTTTCAGCCCGAGATCAGTAAGTTTTGTCATTTTCGCACTGGGCGCACCACATTCTAGCGATTTTTAGGAACGTGCGGGACTTTGTAGAAAACAGCGTTTTCAGCCCGAGATCAGTAAGTTTTGTCATTTTCGCACCGGGCGCACCACATTCTAGCGATTTTTAACAACGTGGGGGACTTTGTACAAAGCAGCGTTTCCAGCCCGAGATCATAACCATTTGTCATTTTCGCACCGGGCGCACCACATTCTAGCGATTTTTAGCTACGTGTGGGACGTTGTAGGAAACAGCGTTTTCAGCCCGAGATCAGTAAGTTTTGTCATTTTCGCACTGGGCGCACCACATTCTAGCGATTTTTAGGAACGTGCGGGACTTTGTAGAAAACAGCGTTTTCAGTCCGAGATCAGTAAGTTTTGTCATTTTCGCACTGGGTTCACCACATTCTAGCGATTTTTAGCAAAGTGGGGGACTTTGTACACAACAGCGTTTCCAACCCGAGATTAGTAAGTTTTGTCATTTTCGCACTGGGCGCACCACATTCTACCGATTTTTAGCAACTTGCGGGACTTTGTTCACAACAGCGTTTTCAGCCCGACATCAGAAAGTTTTGCATTTTTCGCATCGGGCCCACCACATTCTAGCGATGTTTAGCAACGTGCGGGACTTTGTACACAACAGCATTTTCAACCCGACATCAGTAAGTTTTGTCATTTTCGCACCGGTTGCACCACATTCTAGCGATGTTTAGCAACGTGCGGGACTTTGTAGAACACAGCGTTTTCAGCCCGAGATGAGTAAGTTTTGTCATTTTCGCACCGGGCGCACCACATTCTAGCGATTTTGAGCTACGTGCGGGACGTTGTAGAAAACAGCGTTTTCAGCCCGAGATCAGTAAGTTTTGTCATTTTCGAACCGGGCGCACCACATTCTAGCGATTTTTAACAACGTGGGGGACTTTGTACAAAGCAGCGTTTCCAGCCCGAGATCAGTACGAGTTGTCATTTTGCCACTGGGCGCACCACATTCTAGCGATTTTTAGCGACGTGCAAGACTTTGTACAAAACAGCATTTTCATCCCGAGATCAGAACCATTTGTCATTTTCGCACCGGGCGCACCACATTCTAGCGATTTTTAGCGACTTTGTGCAAGACAGCGTTTTCAGACGGAGATCAGTAAGTTTTGTCATTTTCGCACTGGGCGCACCACATTCTAGCGATTTTTAGCAAAGTGCGGGACTTTGTACACAACAGCGTTTCCAACACGAGATTAGTAAGTTTTGTCATTTTCGCACTGAACGCACCACATTCTACCGATTTGTAGCAACTTGCGGGACTTTGTACACAACAGCGTTTTCAGCCCGACATCAGAAAGTTTTGCATTTTCGCACCGGGCGCACCACACTCTTGCGATTTTTAACAACGTGCGGGACTTTGTAGAAAACAGCGTTTTCAGCCCGAGATCAGTAAGTTTTGTCATTTTCGCACTGGGCGCACCACATTCTAGCGATGTTTAGCAACGTGCGGGACGTTGTAGAAAACAGCGTTTTCAGCCCGAGATCAGTAAGTTTTGTCATTTTCGAACCGGGCGCACCACATTCTAGCGATTTTTAACAACGTGGGGGACTTTGTACAAAGCAGCGTTTCCAGCCCGAGATCAGTACGAGTTGTCATTTTGCCACTGGGCGCACCACATTCTAGCGATGTTTAGCAACGTGCGGGAATTTGTACACAACAGCATTTTCAACCCGACATTTGTAAGTTTTGTCATTTTCGCACCGGTTGCACCACATTCTAGCGATGTTTAGCAACGTGCGGGACTTTGTAGAACACAGCGTTTTCAGCCCGAGATCAGTAAGTTTTGTCATTTTCGCACCGGGCGCACCACATTCTAGCGATTTTTAACAACGTGGGGGACTTTGTACAAAGCAGCGTTTCCAGCCCGAGATCAGAACCATTTGTCATTTTCGCACCGGGCGCACCACATTCTAGCGATTTTTAGCCACGTGCGGGACGTTGTAGAAAACAGCGTTTTCAGCCCGAGATCAGTAAGTTTTGTCATTTTCGCACTGGGCACACCACATTCTAGCGATTTTTAGGAACGTGCGGGACTTTGTAGAGAACAGCGTTTTCAGCCCGAGATCAGTAAGTTTTGTCATTTTCGCACTGGGCGCACCACATTCTAGCGATTTTTAACAACGTGGGGGACTTTGTACAAAGCAGCGTTTCCAGCCCGAGATCAGAACCATTTGTCATTTTCGCACCGGGCGCACCACATTCTACCGATTTTTAGCAACTTGCGGGACTTTGTTCACAACAGCGTTTTCAGCCCGATATCAGAAAGTTTTGCATTTCACTCGCCAACCTTTTGAGAGTGTAATGACCAGCCGGAAAGGGCACATCGACAGGCTTTTCATGATCGTCCAAAAACCTGATAAATCCATTTTCTTGAAGATTAAACCAAGAGTTAGGGATATGAGATGACAGAAGTCTGATATAGCTCGGTTTTGGAATAGGATAATCGAAATTCACAGTGTGAGGATTTTCTGTTGTGGTGACAGTCAGCACAACCATTTTTATATTAAATAAAAATAAAAAATGTTTAATATAAAAGAGGACCATGGATGCGAAAACAAGAGATTTTATGAAGTGGATGAAAACCCCAGAAGCAACTACAATTTCTGAAGCGGCAAAAGGCAAGGCATGGAAACCTCTTCTTGCAAAATATCCGAATGCAGACCGAACAAAATTTGTTGCACAGGTTAAATTTACTTACAACCACACAGCAACGGCAGACATTTATTTCAAGGCAGGGCAAGGCAATTTGATAAATGTTTTTGGCTCAGACAGCAAATATTGGAGCCCAGAGATGAAAAAAGCACTGGGAGTGAATCAAATTTCAGGCGGTTTTCCACAACAGCTGTCACCAAGCGGCGCAAAAGGCTGATCTTTGCCAATTCCCGCGGTTGGATTTCACGAAGCCGCACCGAGTTTGAAAAAAATATTTAACAGCAAAATTAACATCTTCGTCACACCAGACCAATATTTCACAACGAAATTAAGAGAGATTTTTCAAAAAACAAAACTGAAGCATACATCAGGAAAAGAGTCAAAAAGGTGGCTTGCTGGCCCTAATATGTCCTACTGGTCTCAGCAACTTAACTTTGCTGTCTGGTGCGCGACAACAGGCAGTGGGATCAGTCGAGAGATTTTCGATGAAGAGCACTCAGCTCTCAGCTTGCCACCGGTTGTGCGTAATTTTTACCTTTTTCACGTTTATTTCCCATTGCAAGTGAATGTTGTCAATAATTATTTCAGACGCAAGTATTAAATAAATCTTGAGTTTCACTAGCCTGAATTTCGGACCTCTCTTTCTGGTCGCTACTGAAATTCAGGCAAGAGTTTACGTAAATAAATCCGGTTCTTAAATTTGTGTTGTAAAAATTCGGTAGTCGGCAAACGAAACATTCGACGTGAAAAACATTGGAGCCGTGAAGCCTTCCGTAAATAAACAAATGGCAACTAGACGCGATGGCAAGTGAACGTGTTTTATTTCTTGTGAATTTGCCATAAAGTTTTTAAAACCTAAATTCCTCTTGAATGAATCTTGTCTTCATGAATAACGGCATATTACAGCTTTAGAAAAGTTATACAATCATGAATTTTTGCTTTTTAAGGTGGCTCGTAATAGTTTAGATATTCCCGTCCTTGACATTCTATTGCTGCTACACCTGTAATGTTGAAGTACTGAACTTTCAGAACATCCTTGTAAAGGTTTTACTAATAAACAAATTGGAGTCACTGTGACGTCAAAATTCGTTGCCATGGCAACTACAAAAGTGGTCAAAGATACCATATTTTTGACCGTTTAAGGTTAATTACTCTAAAACTAGACGGTAAAATTTTTTTTTTCAAATATTTTTTGTTTAAAGGACAAAATAAACGATTTGACAACTTTTTAAAAAATTCTGTCGGAAATTTTCAGAGCGACCTTAAATTTATGCAAAAATAGCGTAGCTCGGAATCCCTTTGACAGATTTCTTTAAAATTTGGCAAAAATGTTTATTTGATCAGTTGGATAAAAATATGTGAAAACGAAAAACTTTCACGGAGTAGTTTTTGAGTTATCAGCCTCGAAATGTACAAAATAGTGTATCTTTAATCTCATATGGCGTTGCCATGGAAACAGATTTTGACGTCACCATAACCTCAAATTGTTCATTTGTATATCTTGTTTACATTTGTGTAAAAAGGTTTTTCTTAACTTTATTGATATAGCTGTGATAGAATACCAAAGACGGGCATATTTAGTTCTGACTAAACTATTGAGAGCCACCTTAAAACCGGCGCCGTTTATAAAACTGGCCAAAATTTGCATATGTCAAAAGTAATTTGAAACCTTTCGAATAACTCCAGCGTAAACCTTAATTTAACACATCGCTGCACACAACTATCCGATTGAGATCCTTTCATACACATGTAACTGGGTTTTTCAAAAGAAAACTAAATGACAGAGTGAACTTTAAGATTTAAAACTTGCATTTTAAATCATGGCACAAACGATTGTTATGCGTGACACTTCAAACGTGCTTCATGTTTGTCCTAAGAACGCCTGATTGCAAGTTATGTTTGTCCATTTTATTTCGGCGGGACCTCGCTAATTCCAACTCGGTTATTTGAGCTTCTTGCTCAATTCGCCAATTCAGAAGTGGCGTTTGTGTTTATACCTTGTAAAACATCTCGTTCAAAAATTAAATAAACCGGTATAGGTATTAACTTTGCTGTTAGGCTAAAAGCAACTACGATCAATATCAAAAACAGAATATTAATGAGCGTGCCATTCCGTGACCATTTGATATAACTCAATTAGTTCTTGTTTGTTGAATAAAAATTACGTTGTGAATGAACCAAAATCTTTGTTGAACAGTTCTGACAGGAAACAAATACTGCAGGTGTACTGCGCTTTACACTTTGTACAAAAAGCATTTTCAGTCCGAGATGAGCACGGTTTGTTATAATCGCAATAGAATATCTACTTTTTAGCCATTTTCAGCAAAATGCAGGAGTTTGTACAAAACAGCGTTTTCAACCCGAGATCAGTAAGTTTTGTCATTTCCGCACTAGGGGACCACATTTTAGCCATTTTCAGCAAAGTGAACGAGTTTGTGAAAAACAGTCTTTTCTGTCCGAGATAAGAACGGTTTTTAGTTATCCCACACGAACGAGTCATTTTCGCACTGGGAGCACCTTTTTTTAGCCATTTTCACTAGTGCAGGAGTTTTTAGAAAACAGCGTTTTCAACCCGAGATCAGTAAGGTTTGTCATTTTCGCACTGAGAGCACCACTTTTTAGCCATTTTCAGCAAAATGCAGGAGTTTGTACAGAACAGCGTTTTCAGTGCGATATCAGCACGGTTTATCATAATCGAAATAGAATAACTACTTTTCAGCCATTTTCAGCAAAGTGCAGGAGTTTGTACAAAACAGCGTTTTCAACCCGAGATCAGTAAGTTTTGTCATTTCCGTACTAGGGAGCCACATTGTAGACATTTTTAGCAAAGTGAACGAGTTTGTGGGAAACAGTGTTTTCCGTGCGTGATTAGAACGGTTTGTCATAATCGCACTAGATAAACAATGTTTAGCCATTTTTAGCAAAGTGCAAGGCGGTCTCAGGAAATCATAACGTTTATTCGATCTTATTCGTAGTTTTCGGTTTTTTCGTGTTTCTTGGTAATCATTCAAGCGCTCGCTCGCATTCAAGCCCACCTTCTCAACCTTTTCCCCAAACAACGGATTGCATCTTTCCCTTACCCTGTGGGGAGGTAATTTGACATAAGGCCAGGCTTCAAAGCTTTTAAGAAAGCACATGGAAAGATGGCGGTGGAAGCATTTGAGATTATCAGATGCGTTGGCCTTTTCTACAAACTCCGAGCAGCGCCAAAAGATTATATCCGTAAAGAAAAGTTTTGATTAAAGCTTCCTCGCTCCATGCAGAGTATAAAGCAGCTAAAGGAGCTTCTTCCGTAAGTAATGGTTTGTTTGTCATATCGTTATGTGATTAGTAATAACAGTCCATTCAATGCTGGCAGTACTTAACATTATGTTTTATTTATAGTATAACTACTCAGGCTTGTTCATAGTTTTATATCACCGGTTAGCTCAAATCATAAGCTTGAATGTTTATACTTTCGACGAGCATTATTTCTTGGCCTAAACAGCGCGGATTATTATATTTTTAAAAATATCGGTTACCTCCTTGGTCTTTTTTAACGCAGAAACTTAAGAAATACGACAAATACGTTCTCGTTAAGACATTACCCCTTTCTATTCAGTTGTAGCTGAATCGGTTTTGTTAAGACAAGTGATACTGGACTAATATTAAAAGTCTTAAAAGCTGTAATTTTCAGTTGATTTTTTTGAATCGCTACCAGTCAGCGGTGTTGTCCATAGAGATTGAGATACAATGTCGTTTTGTTTTCAAAAGTTATTGTAAGTTATTGCAAGTCCCTATAACTTTTAAAAGATCACTGTATGTTTCCATTTTCAACCTCCATGTTTTCAACTTTCCTGCAAATTTGCTTTACTCCGAGAAACCAGTCGGGAACCGTGTGAACATTTGATTGCTCTCATTAAAACATTCAAGCTTTAAAATACTATCTCAAAATACTTTTCTCAAAGGGCAAAATAACAAGGTCTAACAAGGCCTTTTTGCAATTGACTTTTCTCTCATTTAAAATTCAATCTTCTTCAAAAATGTCTTTAAAGAAAGTGATCTCATATCTCAACGCTTTAAGAACGACTTTCAGCAGATTTCAATCAAAAAATTGATTTAGCGGCAGAAATGAAAAAAAAATCGATTTCCCTCATTTTTTGCCCACAAATAGCCTTTACCTAGCCTTGAAATTTGATGTAGTTTTTTTCGTCTCGAAGCGCTTAAAAAATCCGTGAAAAACAAGAAAAAGAAATTTCGCCCAAAAGATCGCCAAAAATGGCCGAATGCAAAGCTAAAAGTTGGCAACCTAAGTTTTAACTTAGTTCGCATGCAAAGAAGAACCTGAATTTTTGGATAAGTTTTCTCGAAAGGCAAGGTTTTCAGCTTCTAAAAATAGGTAATAACTTGACTTGAGCGTCATTCGAGAATTAATTACAAATTTTGTAAAAATACCTTTATTTACTTATGGGAAAATCCCAAATTTATTGATTAAGTTCAGAATTTGTTTTCGCCATGTGCCATAACTCCAAATTTCTTCAAACTTCGGCTATGGAATCCTTTTATGCTGTTATAAATTATGTATGAAAATCAGCTTGGGTTCTCTTTCGAGAGATTTTCGAGGCGCCGCTGAATTAACCGTATTTTAAAGAAATTATCAGCAAATGTAAACACTGGTTGCTGGTTGTTCATTTCAGCGGGCTTGTTGAAACATCCAATATATCTTTTGAAGTTCCTTTATAAACATATCTCCGTTGTTAAAATATAAATTAGTTCTTGAAATTAAAATATCATGGCAAAAAAACTTCATTCTAGGAAAACACTGTCATTAATAGAAGAAATATTTATTTTACCCGTAAGTCGGTAATTAATTTGGTGGTCGGCATTTCGTGATTTCTGTAGATTCCTTGTCGCCGTAATGTAAACAGTATGTGTAAAACCGCTTCGTGAACGAACACTGTTAAAAAGGATGGCAAGATTATTTAATGTATTTGGCAGATAAAATGCTTATAAAATGCTTACCTTTAAAATACGGTACGTAAAACACATCACTCAGGATACATTGGCGTACTTTTTACATTTGGTCGTTGATAATGATCTTGATTGACGTTAACAAATTAGAAAACCTTGATACTAGCGCAAGAAACGCTTAGAACGCTAGTTTGAAGGAAACAGGTTTTTATCATTATTTTTGTATGGAAGCGAAGTGTTCTTTTAGCGCTATTGTCGGAGATTCCTGCACCTACGAGCGAAGAGATAAGGCGAAGAAGACAGAAGTTATTCCGTTGTTATACTGTACTCGAGAAATAGCGGGACATAAGTCTACATGGGGGATCTCAGATGTCGAAACAGAGGTTGATTTGATTCTTTCCAGAGCAGCAGTTTTTACCTTTCCTGAAAACATTGGTCAGTTCACTATTTGTCCCTACCACCGATCTTCCTTGGGAACTGGATGGCTCCGTGGATCTCAGCGATGTCAGGTTCCTGAGAAATTATCGGGCCATAGCGAAGATAGAAGATGGCCCGGCTAAAGCAGAGAGAGGCCTTGGAAAACGGGGAGAAAAGTTGATACATCGGAGGACAGGTGTATTTGTTGCCGTCGGATCAGGTTTGAAACAGATTACAATGAACATATATAGCTAATAAACAAGTAGTAATTTCCTTTACAAACTAAAGATCATTTTCGTAAACAAAAGACTCATACTCTTAGGGATATGCCAGCCTGGTCACGTGACTTTGTTGTCAAAAGTAGTTCTTCTAATCACACGGGAAAAACAAACACTGGTGACAATTTCCCATTCAAAGTTAATATTCGAATCAACAAGTTTTTGGAAGTTGATTGTATAATGAAATTAAACGCTAAAAAATTGGAACGACGTTTCGACCGTTCGACGGTCATTTTCAAGTTAGGTGTTAGAATAAAATTACATGTGTAAATATAGTAAAAGCGCTAAAATATGTACATACAAACAATAGACAATAAGAATAAAAAGGCTAAAAATGGCTAAAAATAACTTTGTGCGAATGGCATGCATAGTTGTAAAAGATATAATTAAAAACGTAAAGCAAGCGAATAAGACGACGAGAATAAGAACATTAAAATACCTAAAAATATCTAAACAAATAATTTCGCGCGGAGCGAGTCACTCTGTTTGTTGAGTTTCGGTTTCAGAAGTCTAATAAAAAGCATTTCAAAAATCAAACAGTCAAGCTTGCTTGGGCACTTCCTTAAAATCTTAAAATTCTTCTCGATGTTGTGTGGCTCCTTTCCATGTTGCTCTTTCACGTGATGTCCGATAGACGATCCTTTGTGTTCTTCGATGCGCTGGTGCAAGTGTCGACAAGAATAGCCGACGTAATCTGCATCACACAGATCACACTTATAATAAACTTATAATCAACATCACTAAACCTGACCTAATTGAGTTGCTTGGAATTGCCACCAAGAATCAGCTGTTTCAATTTCAGGGAAATTTGTATGAACAGGTGGACGGTGTTGCCATGGGGTCTCCGCTCGGACCTCTTATGGCCAATACTTTCATGTGCGGCATCGAAGAGCAATTAGAAATCCAAAACAAGATGCCTGCATTTTTCAAGCGTTACGTCGACGATACTCTCACCAAAATGCCTGATGCTACAGCTGCCTCTGAATTCTTATCAACACTAAACGAAATCCATCCCTCTGTCAGTTTCACAATGGAACTGGAAGACAACAACAAACTACCGTTTCTAGGAATAGAGATTATCAAAAATGGATCCCAGCTGGACACGAAGGTCTACAAGAAACCGACAGATACTGGGCTTTTATTACACTACCAAAGCCATGTTGATGTAAAGTACAAGCACTCACTACTCATCGCTAGAATGTGGTGCGCCCAGTGCGAAAATGACAAAACTTTCTGATCTCGGGCTGAAAACGCTGTTTTCTACAAAGTCCCGCACGTTGCTAAAAATCGGTAGAATGTGGTGCGCCCGATGCGAAAATGACAAAACTTACTGATCTCGCGTTGAAAACGCTGTTGTGTACAAAGTCCTGCACGTTGCTAAAAATCGCTATAATGTGGGGCGCCCAGTGCGAAAATGACAACTCGTACTGATCTCGTGCTGGAAACGCTGCTTTGCACGAAGTCCCGCACGTTGCTAAAAATCGCTAGAAAGTGGTGCGCCCAGTGCGAAAATGACAAAACTTACTGATCTCCGTCTGAAAACGCTGTTTTGCACAAAGTCGCTAAAAATCGCTAGAATGTGGTGCGCCCAGTGCGAAAATGACAACTCGTACTGATCTCGTGCTGGAAACGCTGCTTTGAACGAAGTCCCGCACGTTGCTAAAAATCGCTAGAAAGTGGTGCGCCCAGTGCGAAAATGACAAAACTTACTGATCTCCGTCTGAAAACGCTGTTTTGCACAAAGTCGCTAAAAATCGCTAGAAAGTGGTGCGCCCAGTGCGAAAATGACAAAACTTACTGATCTCCGTCTGAAAACGCTGTTTTGCACAAAGTCGCTAAAAATCGCTAGAATGTGGTGCGCCCAGTGCGAAAATGACAAAACTTACTGATCTCTGTCTGAAAACGCTGTTTTGCACAAGGTCGCTAAAAATTGCTAGAATGTGGTGCGCCCGGTGCGAAAATGACAAAACTTACTGATCTCGGGCTGAAAACGCAATTTTCTACAAAGTCCCGCACGTTGCTAAAAATCGTTAGAATGTGGTGCGCCCAGTGCGAAAATGACAAAACTTACTGATCTTGGGCTGAAAACGCAATTTTCTACAAAGTCCCGCACGTTGCTAAAAATCGCTAGAATGTGGTGCGCCCAGTGCGAAAATGACAAAACTTACTGATCTCCGTCTGAAAACGCTGTTTTGAACAAGGTCGCTAAAAATCGCTAGAATGTGGTGCGCCCAGTGCGAAAATGACAAATGGTTCTGATCTCGGACTGAAAATGCTGTTTTGTACAAAGTCCTGCACGTTGCTAAAAATTGCTAGAATGTGGTGCGCCCAGTGCGAAAATGACAAAAGTTACTGATGTCGGGTTGAAAACGCTGTTGTGTACAAAGTCCCGCACGTTGCTAAACATCACTAGAATGTGGTGCGCCCGGTGCGAAAATGACAAAACTTACTGATCTCCGCCTGAAAACGCTGTTTTGCACAAAGTCGCTAAAAATCGCTAGAATGTGGTGCGCCCAGTGCGAAAATGACAAAACTTACTGATCTCCGTCTGAAAACGCTGTTTTGCACAAGGTCGCTAAAAATCGCTAGAATGTGGTGCGCCCAGTGCGAAAATGACAAATGGTTCTGATCTCGGGCTAAAAATGCTGTTTTGTACAAAGTCCTGCACGTTGCTAAAAATTGCTAGAATGTGGTGCGCCCAGTGCGAAAATGACAAAACTTACTGATCTCGGGTTGAAAACGCTGTTGTGTACAAAGTCCCGCACGTTGCTAAACATCACTAGAATGTGGTGCGCCCGGTGCGAAAATGACAAAACTTACTGATCCCCGTCTGAAAACGCTGTTTTGCACAAAGTCGCTAAAAATCGCTAGAATGTGGTGCGCAGTGACAAAACTTACTGATCTCGGGCTGAAAATGCTGTTTTGTACAAAGTCCTGCACGTTGCTAAAAATTGCTAGAATGTGGTGCGCCCAGTGCGAAAATGACAAAACTTACTGATCTCGGGCTGAAAATGCTGTTTTGTACAAAGTCCTGCACGTTGCTAAAAATTGCTAGAATGTGGTGCGCCCAGTGCGAAAATGACAAAACTTACTGATCTCGGGTTGAAAACGCTGTTGTGTACAAAGTCCTGCACGTTGCTAAACATCACTAGAATGTGGTGCGCCCGGTGCGAAAATGACAAAACTTACTGATATCCGTCTGAAAACGCTGTTTTGCACAAAAGTCGCTAAAAATCGCTAGAATGTGGTGCGCCCAGTGCGAAAATGACAAAACTTACTGATCTCGGGTTGAAAACGCTGTTGTGTACAAAGTCCTGCACGTTGCTAAACATCACTAGAATGTGGTGCGCCCGGTGCGAAAATGACAAAACTTACTGATATCCGTCTGAAAACGCTGTTTTGCACAAAAGTCGCTAAAAATCGCTAGAATGTGGTGCGCCCAGTGCGAAAATGAAAAAACTTACTGATCTCCGTCTGAAAACGCTGTTTTGCACAAAAGTCGCTAAAAATGGCTAGAATGTGGTGCGCCCGGTGCAAAAATGACAAAACTTACTGATCTCGGGTTGAAAACGCAATTTTCTACAAAGTCCCGCACGTTGCTAAAAATCGCTAGAATGTGGTGCGCCCGGTGCGAAAATGACAAAACTTACTGATCTCGGGCTGCAAACGCTGTTTTCTACAAAGTTCCGCACGTTGCTAAACATCACTAGAATGTGGTGCGCCCAGTGCGAAAATGACAAAACTAACTGATCTCCGTCTGAAAACGCTGTTTTGCACAAAGTCGCTAAAAATCGCTAGAATGTGGTGCGCCCAGTGTGAAATTGCAAAACTTACTGATATCCGTCTGAAAACGCTGTTTTGCACAAAGTCGCTAGAATGTGGTGCGCCCAGTGCGAAAATGACAAAACTTACTGACCTCGGGCTGCAAACGCTGTTTTCTACAAAGTTCCGCACGTTGCTAAACATCGCTAGAATGTGGTGCGCCCGGTGCGAAAATGACAAAACTTACTGATCTCCGTCTGAAAACGCTGTTTGCACAAAGTCGCTAAAAATCGCTAGAATGTGGTGCGCCCAGTGCGAAAATGACAAATGGTTCTGATCTCGGGCTGAAAATGCTGTTTTGTACAAAGTCCTGCACGTTGCTAAAAATTGCTAGAATGTGGTGCGCCCAGTGCGAAAATGACAAAACTTACTGATCTCGGGCTGAAAACGCAATTTTCTACAAAGTCCCGCACGTTACTAAAAATCGCTTGAATGTGGTGCGCCCAGTGCGAAAATGACAAAACTTACTGATCTCGGGCTGCAAACGCTGTTTTCTACAAAGTTCCGCACGTGGCTAAAAATCGCTAGAATGTGGTGCGCCCAGTGCGAAAATGACAAATCGTACTCATCTTGGGTTGAAAACGCTGTTGTGTACAAAGTCCCGCACGTTGCTAAACATCATTAGAATGTGGTGCGCCCAGTGCGAAAATGACAAAACTTACTGATCTCGGGCTGAAAACGCAATTTTCTACAAAGTCCCACACGTTGCTAAAAATCGCTTGAATGTGGTGCGCCCAGTGCGAAAATGACAAAACTTACTGATCTCGGGCTGCAAACGCTGTTTTCTACAAAGTTCCGCACGTTGCTAAACATCGCTAGAATGTGGTGCGCCCGGTGCGAAATTGACAAAACTTACTGATCTCCGTCTGAAAACGCTGTTTTCTACAAAGACCGCACGTTTTCTAAACATCGCTAGAATGTGGTGCGCCCGGTGTGAAAATGACAAAACTTTCTGATCTCGGGCTGAAAACGCTGTTTTCTACAAAGTCCCGCACGTGGCTAAAAATCGCTAGAATGTGGTGCGCCCGGTGCGAAAATGACAAAACTTACTGATCTCCGTCTAAAAACGCTGTTTTGCACAAAGTCGCTAAAAATCGCTAGAATGTGGTGCGCCCAGTGCGAAAATGACAAAACTTATTGATCTCCGTCTGAAAATGCTGTTTTGCACAAAGTCGCTAAAAATCGCTAGAATGTGGTGCGCCCAGTGCGAAAATGACAAAACTTACTGATCTCCGTCTGAAAACGCTGTTTTGCACAAGGTCGCTAAAAATCGCTAGAATGTGGTGCGCCCAGTGCGAAAATGACAAATGGTTCTGATCTCGGGCTGAAAATGCTGTTTTGTACAAAGTCCTGCACGTTGCTAAAAATTGCTAGAATGTGGTGCGCCCAGTGCAAAAATGACAAAACTTACTGATCTCGGGTTTAAAACGCTGTTGTGTACAAAGTCCCGCACGTTGCTAAACATCACTAGAATGTGGTGCGCCCGGTGCGAAAATGACAAAACTTACTGATCTCGGGCTGAAAACGCAATTTTCTTCAAAAGTCCCGCACGTGGCTAAAAATCGCTTGAATGTGGTGCGCCCAGTGCGAAAATGACAAAACTTACTGATCTCGGGCTGAAAACGCAATTTTCTACAAAGTCCCGCACGTTGCTAAAAATCGCTAGAATGTGGTGCGCCCAGTGCGAAAATGACAAAACTTACTGATCTCCGTCTGAAAACGCTGTTTTGCACAAGGTCGCAAAAATCGCTAGAATGTGGTGCGCCCAGTGCGAAAATGACAAATGGTTCTGATCTCGGGCTGAAAATGCTGTTTTGTACAAAGTCCTGCACGTTGCTAAAAATTGCTAGAATGTGGTGCGCCCAGTGCGAAAATGACAAAACTTACTGATCTCGGGTTGAAAACGCTGTTGTGTACAAAGTCCCGCACGTTGCTAAAAATCACTAGAATGTGGTGCGCCCGGTGCGAAAATGACAAAACTTACTGATCCCCGTCTGAAAACGCTGTTTTGCACAAAGTCGCTAAAAATCGCTAGAATGTGGTGCGCCCAGTGCGAAAATGACAAATGGTTCTGATCTCGGGCTGAAAATGCTGTTTTGTACAAAGTCCTGCACGTTGCTAAAAATCGCTATAATGTGGGGCGCCCAGTGCGAAAATGACAACTCGTACTGATCTCGTGCTGGAAACGCTGCTTTGCACGAAGTCCCGCACGTTGCTAAAAATCGCTAGAAAGTGGTGCGCCCAGTGCGAAAATGACAAAACTTACTGATCTCCGTCTGAAAACGCTGTTTTGCACAAGGTCGCTAAAAATCGCTAGAATGTGGTGCGCCCAGTGCGAAAATGACAAATGGTTCTGATCTCGGGCTTAAAATGCTGTTTTGTACAAAGTCCTGCACGTTGCTAAAAATTGCTAGAATGTGGTGCGCCCGGTGCGAAAATGACAAAACTTACTGATCTCGGGTTGAAAACGCTGTTGTGTACAAAGTCCCGCACGTTGCTAAAAATCGCTTGAATGTGAGGAGGCAGCGTGGCCGAGTGGTTAGAGCGCCGGACTTGAAATCTGGAGGTTTCGGGTTCAAGTCCCGTTCTGACCACTATCTGGATTTGTTCTCGGTAGTCCCGAGTTCAAATCCTCGGTCATGCTTGTAAATAGCCAGCTGGTCTCCCACCTGCCAGTTGGGATTTTTAATCATGTTATGTTTATTTAATATATTATATTTGTTTCATATACACGGCCCCACAAGCTTCTAGCTTTAAACACAAACCGTGTATAAATAAAGTTGCTTTACCTTTTGCGCCCAGTGCGAAAATGACAAACCTTACTGATCTCCGTCTGAAAACGCTGTTTTGCACAAGGTCGCTAAAAATCGCTAGAATGTGGTGCGCCCAGTGCGAAAATGACAAATGGTTCTGATCTCGGGCTGAAAATGCTGTTTTGTACAAAGTCCTGCACGTTGCTAAAAATTGCTAGAATGTGGTGCGCCCAGTGCGAAAATGACAAAACTTACTGATCTCGGGTTGAAAACGCTGTTGTGTACAAAGTCCCGCACGTTGCTAAACATCACTAGAATGTGGTGCGCCCGGTGCGAAAATGACAAAACTTACTGATCTCGGGCTGAAAACGCAATTTTCTACAAAAGTCCCGCACGTGGCTAAAAATCGCTTGAATGTGGTGCGCCCAGTGCGAAAATGACAAAACTTACTGATCTCGGGCTGAAAACGCAATTTTCTACAAAGTCCCGCACGTTGCTAAAAATCGCTAGAATGTGGTGCGCCCAGTGCGAAAATGACAAAACTTACTGATCTCCGTCTGAAAACGCTGTTTTGCACAAGGTCGCAAAAATCGCTAGAATGTGGTGCGCCCAGTGCGAAAATGACAAATGGTTCTGATCTCGGGCTGAAAATGCTGTTTTGTACAAAGTCCTGCACGTTGCTAAAAATTGCTAGAATGTGGTGCGCCCAGTGCGAAAATGACAAAACTTACTGATCTCGGGTTGAAAACGCTGTTGTGTACAAAGTCCCGCACGTTGCTAAACATCACTAGAATGTGGTGCGCCCGGTGCGAAAATGACAAAACTTACTGATCCCCGTCTGAAAACGCTGTTTTGCACAAAGTCGCTAAAAATCGCTAGAATGTGGTGCGCAGTGACAAAACTTACTGATCTCGGGCTGAAAATGCTGTTTTGTACAAAGTCCTGCACGTTGCTAAAAATTGCTAGAATGTGGTGCGCCCAGTGCGAAAATGACAAAACTTACTGATCTCGGGTTGAAAACGCTGTTGTGTACAAAGTCCTGCACGTTGCTAAACATCACTAGAATGTGGTGCGCCCGGTGCGAAAATGACAAAACTTACTGATATCCGTCTGAAAACGCTGTTTTGCACAAAAGTCGCTAAAAATCGCTAGAATGTGGTGCGCCCAGTGCGAAAATGACAAAACTTACTGATCTCCGTCTGAAAACGCTGTTTTGCACAAAAGTCGCTAAAAATGGCTAGAATGTGGTGCGCCCGGTGCGAAAATGACAAAACTTACTGATCTCGGGTTGAAAACGCAATTTTCTACAAAGTCCCGCACGTTGCTAAAAATCGCTAGAATGTGGTGCGCCCGGTGCGAAAATGACAAAACTTACTGATCTCGGGCTGCAAACGCTGTTTTCTACAAAGTTCCGCACGTTGCTAAACATCACTAGAATGTGGTGCGTACAAAGTTCCGCACGTTGCTGATCTCCGTCTGAAAACGCTGTTTTGCACAAAGTCGCTAAAAATCGCTAGAATGTGGTGCGCCCAGTGTGAAATTGCAAAACTTACTGATATCCGTCTGAAAACGCTGTTTTGCACAAAGTCGCTAGAATGTGGTGCGCCCAGTGCGAAAATGACAAAACTTACTGACCTCGGGCTGCAAACGCTGTTTTCTACAAAGTTCCGCACGTTGCTAAACATCGCTAGAATGTGGTGCGCCCGGTGCGAAAATGACAAAACTTACTGATCTCCGTCTGAAAACGCTGTTTGCACAAAGTCGCTGAAAATCGCTAGAATGTGGTGCGCCCAGTGCGAAAATGACAAATGGTTCTGATCTCGGGCTGAAAATGCTGTTTTGTACAAAGTCCTGCACGTTGCTAAAAATTGCTAGAATGTGGTGCGCCCAGTGCGAAAATGACAAAACTTACTGATCTCGGGCTGAAAACGCAATTTTCTACAAAGTCCCGCACGTTACTAAAAATCGCTTGAATGTGGTGCGCCCAGTGCGAAAATGACAAAACTTACTGATCTCGGGCTGCAAACGCTGTTTTCTACAAAGTTCCGCACGTTGCTAAACATCGCTAGAATGTGGTGCGCCCGGTGCGAAAATGACAAAACTTACTGATCTCCGTCTGAAAACGCTGTTTTGCACAAAGTCGCTAAAAATCGCTAGAATGTGGTGCGCCCAGTGCGAAAATGACAAATGGTTCTGATCTCGGGCTGAAAATGCTGTTTTGTACAAAGTCCTGCACGTTGCTAAAAATTGCTAGAATGTGGTGCGCCCAGTGCGAAAATGACAAAACTTACTGATCTCGGGTTGAAAACGCTGTTGTGTACAAAGTCCCGCACGTTGCTAAACATCACTAGAATGTGGTGCGCCCGGTGCGAAAATGACAAAACTTACTGATCCCCGTCTGAAAACGCTGTTTTGCACAAAGTCGCTAAAAATCGCTAGAATGTGGTGCGCCCAGTGCGAAAATGACAAAACTTACTGATCTCCGTCTGAAAACGCTGTTTTGCACAAAAGTCGCTAAAAATGGCTAGAATGTGGTGCGCCCGGTGCGAAAATGACAAAACTTACTGATCTCGGGTTGAAAACGCTGTTGTGTACAAAGTCCCGCACGTTGTAAAAAATCGCTTGAATGTGGTGCGCCCGGTGCGAAAATGACAAAACTTACTGATTTCGGGCTGAAAACGCAATTTTCTACAAAGTCCCGCACGTTGCTAAAAATCGCTTGAATGTGGTGCGCCCAGTCCGAAAATGACAAAACTTACTGATCTCGGGCTGAAAACGCAATTTTCTACAAAGTCCCGCACGTTGCTAAAAATCGCTAGAATGTGGTGCGCCCGGTGCGAAAATGACAAAACTTACTGATCTCGGGCTGCAAACGCTGTTTTCTACAAAGTTCCGCACGTTGCTAAACTAGAATGTGGTGCGCCCGGTGCGAAAATGACAAAACTTACTGATCTCCGTCTGAAAACGCTGTTTTGCACAAAGTCGCTCAAAATCGCTAGAATGTGGTGCGCCCAGTGCGAAAATGACAAATGGTTCTGATCTCGGGCTGAAAATGCTGTTTTGTACAAAGTCCTGCACGTTGCTAAAAATTGCTAGAATGTGGTGCGCCAAGTGCGAAAATGACAAAACTTACTGATCTCGGGTTGAAAACGCCGTTGTGTACAAAGTCCCGCACGTTGCTAAACATCACTAGAATGTGGTGCGCCCGGTGCGAAAATGACAAAACTTACTGATCTCGGGCTGAAAACGCAATTTTCTACAAAGTCCCGCACGTGGCTAAAAATCAATAGAATGTGGTGCGCCCGGTGCGAAAATGACAAAACTTACTGATCTCGGGCTGAAAACGCAATTTTCTACAAAGTCCCGCACGTTGCTAAAAATCGCTTGAATGTGGTGCGCCCAGTGCGAAAATGACAAAACTTACTGATCTCGGGCTGAAAACGCAATTTTCTACAAAGTCCCGCACGTTGCTAAAAATCGCTAGAATGTGGTGCGCCCAGTGCGAAAATGACAAAACTTACTGATCTCCGTCTGAAAACGCTGTTTTGCACAAGGTCACTAAAAATCGCTAGAATGTGGTGCGCCCAGTGCGAAAATGACAAATGGTTCTGATCTCGGACTGAAAATGCTGTTTTGTACAAAGTCGCTAAAAATCGCTAGAATGTGGTGCGCCCAGTGCGAAAATGACAAATGGTTCTGATCTCGGGCTGAAAATGCTGTTTTGTACAAAGTCCTGCACGTTGCTAAAAACTGCTAGAATGTGGTGCGCCCAGTGCGAAAATGACAAAACTTACTGATCTCGGGTTGAAAACGCTGTTGTGTACAAAGTCCTGCACGTTGCTAAACATCACTAGAATGTGGTGCGCCCGGTGCGAAAATGACAAAACTTACTGATATCCGTCTGAAAACGCTGTTTTGCACAAAAGTCGCTAAAAATCGCTAGAATGTGGTGCGCAGTGACAAAACTTACTGATCTCGGGCTGAAAATGCTGTTTTGTACAAAGTCCTGCACGTTGCTAAAAATTGCTAGAATGTGGTGCGCCCAGTGCGAAAATGACAAAACTTACTGATCTCGGGTTGAAAACGCTGTTGTGTACAAAGTCCTGCACGTTGCTAAAGATCACTAGAATGTGGTGCGCCCGGTACGAAAATGAAAAAACTTACTGATATCCGTCTGAAAACGCTGTTTTGCACAAAAGTCGCTAAAAATCGCTAGAATGTAGTGCGCCCAGTGCGAAAATGACAAAACTTACTGATCTCCGTCTGAAAACGCTGTTTTGCACAGAAGTCGCTAAAAATGGCTAGAATGTGGTGCGCCCGGTGCGAAAATGACAAAACTTACTGATCTCGGGTTGAAAACGCTGTTGTGTACAAAGTCCCGCACGTTGCTAAAAATCGCTAGAATGTGGTGCGCCCGGTGCGAAAATGAAAAAACTTACTGATCTCGGGCTGAAAACGCAATTTTCTACAAAGTCCCGCACGTTGCTAAAAATCGCTTGAATGTGGTGCGCCCAGTGCAAAAATGACAACGCTGTTTTGCACAAAGTCGCTAAAAATCGCTAGAATGTGGTGCGCAGTGACAAAACTTACTGATCTCGGGCTGAAAATGCTGTTTTGTACAAAGTCCTGCACGTTGCTAAAAATTGCTAGAATGTGGTGCGCCCAGTGCGAAAATGACAAAACTTACTGATCTCGGGTTGAAAACGCTGTTGTGTACAAAGTCCTGCACGTTGCTAAACATCACTAGAATGTGGTGCGCCCGGTGCGAAAATGACAAAACTTACTGATATCCGTCTGAAAACGCTGTTTTGCACAAAAGTCGCTAAAAATCGCTAGAATGTGGTGCGCCCAGTGCGAAAATGACAAAACTTACTGATCTCCGTCTGAAAACGCTGTTTTGCACAAAAGTCGCTAAAAATGGCTAGAATGTGGTGCGCCCGGTGCGAAAATGACAAAACTTACTGATCTCGGGTTGAAAACGCAATTTTCTACAAAGTCCCGCACGTTGATAAAAATCGCTAGAATGTGGTGCGCCCGGTGCGAAAATGACAAAACTTACTGATCTCGGGCTGCAAACGCTGTTTTCTACAAAGTTCCGCACGTTGCTAAACATCACTAGAATGTGGTGCGCCCGGTGCGAAAATGACAAAACTTACTGATCTCCGTCTGAAAACGCTGTTTTGCACAAGGTCGCTAAAAATCGCTAGAATGTGGTGCGCCCAGTGTGAAATTGCAAAACTTACTGATATCCGTCTGAAAACGCTGTTTTGCACAAAGTCGCTAGAATGTGGTGCGCCCAGTGCGAAAATGACAAAACTTACTGACCTCGGGCTGCAAACGCTGTTTTCTACAAAGTTCCGCACGTTGCTAAACATCGCTAGAATGTGGTGCGCCCAGTGCGAAAATGACAAAACTTACTGATCTCCGTCTGAAAACGCTGTTTGCACAAAGTCGCTAAAAATCGCTAGAATGTGGTGCGCCCAGTGCGAAAATGACAAATGGTTCTGATCTCGGGCTGAAAATGCTGTTTTGTACAAAGTCCTGCACGTTGCTAAAAATTGCTAGAATGTGGTGCGCCCAGTGCAAAAATGACAAAACTTACTGATCTCGGGCTGAAAACGCAATTTTCTACAAAGTCCCGCACGTTACTAAAAATCGCTTGAATGTGGTGCGCCCAGTGCGAAAATGACAAAGCTTACTGATCTCGGGCTGCAAACGCTGTTTTCTACAAAGTTCCGCACGTTGCTAAACATCGCTAGAATGTGGTGCGCCCGGTGCGAAAATGACAAAACTTACTGATCTCCGTCTGAAAACGCTGTTTTGCACAAAGTCGCTAAAAATCGCTAGAATGTGGTGCGCCCAGTGCGAAAATGACAAAACTTAGTGATCTCCGTCTGAAAACGCTGTTTTGCACAAAGTCGCTAAAAATCGCTAGAATGTGGTGCGCCCAGTGCGAAAATGACAAAACTTACTGATTACCGTCTGAAAACAATGTTTTGCACAAGGTCGCTAAAAATCGCTAGAATGTGGTGCGCAGTGACAAAACTTACTAATCTCGGGCTGAAAATGCTGTTTTGTACAAAGTCCTGCACGTTGCTAAAAATTGCTAGAATGTGGTGCGCCCAGTGCGAAAATGACAAAACTTACTGATCTCGGGTTGAAAACGCTGTTGTGTACAAAGTCCTGCACGTTGCTAAACATCACTAGAATGTGGTGCGCCCGGTGCGAAAATGACAAAACTTACTGATATCCGTCTGAAAACGCTGTTTTGCACAAAAGTCGCTAAAAATCGCTAGAATGTGGTGCGCCCAGTGCGAAAATGACAAAACTTACTGATCTCCGTCTGAAAACGCTGTTTTGCACAAAAGTCGCTAAAAATGGCTAGAATGTGGTGCGCCCGGTGCGAAAATGACAAAACTTACTGATCTCGGGTTGAAAACGCTGTTGTGTACAAAGTCCCGCACGTTGCTAAAAATCGCTAGAATGTGGTGCGCCCGGTGCGAAAATGACAAAACTTACTGATCTCGGGCTGAAAACGCAATTTTCTACAAAGTCCCGCACGTTGCTAAAAATCGCTAGAATGTGGTGCGCCCGGTGCGAAAATGACAAAACTTACTGATCTCGGGCTGCAAACGCTGTTTTCTACAAAGTTCCGCACGTTGCTAAACATCACTAGAATGTGGTGCGCCCGGTGCGAAAATGACAAAACTTACTGATCTCCGTCTGAAAACGCTGTTTTGCACAAAGTCGCTAAAAATCGCTAGAATGTGGTGCGCCCAGTGCGAAATTGCAAAACTTACTGATCTCCGTCTGAAAACGCTGTTTTGCACAAAGTCGCTAAAAATCGCTAGAATGTGGTGCGCCCAGTGCGAAAATGACAAAACTTACTGATCTCGGGCTGAAAACGCAATTTTCTACAAAGTCCCGCACGTTGCTAAAAATCGCTAGAATGTGGTGCGCCCAGTGCGAAAATGACAAAACTTACTGATCTCGGGCTGAAAACGCAATTTTCTACAAAGTCCCGCACGTTGCTAAAAATCGCTTGAATGTGGTGCGCCCAGTGCGAAAATGACAAAACTTACTGATCTCGGGCTGAAAACGCAATTTTCTACAAAGTCCCGCACGTTGCTAAAAATCGCTAGAATGTGGTGCGCCCGGTGCGAAAATGACAAAACTTACTGATCTCGGGCTGCAAACGCTGTTTTCTACAAAGTTCCGCACGTTGCTAAACATCACTAGAATGTGGTGCGCCCGGTGCGAAAATGACACAACTTACTGATCTCCGTCTGAAAACGCTGTTTTGCACAAAGTCGCTAAAAATCGCTAGAATGTGGTGCGCCCAGTGCGAAATTGCAAAACTTACTGATCTCCGTCTGAAAACGCTGTTTTGCACAAAGTCGCTAAAAATCGCTAGAATGTGGTGCGCCCAGTGCGAAAATGACAAAACTTACTGATCTCGGGCTGAAAACGCAATTTTCTACAAAGTCCCGCACGTTGCTAAAAATCGCTAGAATGTGGTGCGCCCAGTGCGAAAATGACAAAACTTACTGATCTCGGGCTGAAAACGCAATTTTCTACAAAGTCCCGCACGTTGCTAAAAATCGCTTGAATGTGGTGCGCCCAGTGCGAAAATGACAAAACTTACTGATCTCGGGCTGCAAACGCTGTTTTCTACAAAGTTCCGCACGTTGCTAAACATCGCTAGAATGTGGTGCGCCCGGTGCGAAAATGACAAAACTTACTGATCTCGGGCTGAAAACGCAATTTTCTACAAAGTCCCGCACGTTGCTAAAGATCGCTTGAATGTGGTGCGCCCAGTGCGAAAATGACAAAACTTACTGATCTCCGTCTGGAAACGCTGTTTTGCACAAAGTCGCTAAAAATCGCTAGAATGTTGTGCGCCCAGTGCGAAAATGACAAAACTTACTGATCTCCGTCTGAAAACGCTGTTTTGCACAAAAGTCGCTAAAAATAGCTAGAATGTGGTGCGCCCGATGCGCAAATGACAAAACTTACTGATCTCGCGTTGAAAACGCTGTTGTGTACAAAGTCCTGCACGTTGCTAAAAATCGCTATAATGTGGGGCGCCCAGTGCGAAAATGACAACTCGTACTGATCTCGTGCTGGAAACGCTGCTTTGCACGAAGTCCCGCACGTTGCTAAAAATCGCTAGAAAGTGGTGCGCCCGGTGCGAAAATGACAAAACTTACTGATCTCCGTCTGAAAACCCTGTTTTGCACAAAGTCCCTAAAAATCGCTAGAATGTGGTGCGCCCAGTGCGAAAATGACAAAACTTACTGATCTCCGTCTGAAAACGCTGTTTTGCACAAGGTCGCTAAAAATCGCTAGAATGTGGTGCGCCCAGTGCGAAAATGACAAATGGTTCTGATCTCGGGCTGAAAATGCTGTTTTGTACAAAGTCCTGCACGTTGCTAAAAATTGCTAGAATGTGGTGCGCCCGGTGCGAAAATGACAAAACTTACTGATGTCGGGTTGAAAACGCTGTTGTGTACAAAGTCCCGCACGTTGCTAAAAATCGCTTGAATGTGAGGAGGCAGCGTGGCCGAGTGGTTAGAGCGCCGGACTTGAAATCTGGAGGTTTCGGGTTCAAGTCCCGTTGTGACCACTATCTGGATTTGTTCTCGGTAGTCCCGAGTTCAAATCCTCGGTCATTCTTGTAAATAGCCAGCTGGTCTCCCTCCTGCCAGTTGGGATTTTTAATCATGTTATGTTTATTTAATATATTATATTTGTTTCATATACACGGCCCCACAAGCTTCTAGCTTTAAACACAAACCGTGTATAAATAAAGTTGCTTTACCTTTTGCGCCCAGTGCGAAAATGACAAAACTTACTGATCTCGGGCTGAAAATGCTGTTTTGTACAAAGTCCTGCACGTTGCTAAAAATTGCTAGAATGTGGTGCGCCCAGTGCAAAAATGACAAAACTTACTGATCTCGGGCTGAAAACGCAATTTTCTACAAAGTCCCGCACGTTACTAAAAATCGCTTGAATGTGGTGCGCCCAGTGCGAAAATGACAAAGCTTACTGATCTCGGGCTGCAAACGCTGTTTTCTACAAAGTTCCGCACGTTGCTAAACATCGCTAGAATGTGGTGCGCCCGGTGCGAAAATGACAAAACTTACTGATCTCCGTCTGAAAACGCTGTTTTGCACAAAGTCGCTAAAAATCGCTAGAATGTGGTGCGCCCAGTGCGAAAATGACAAAACTTAGTGATCTCCGTCTGAAAACGCTGTTTTGCACAAAGTCGCTAAAAATCGCTAGAATGTGGTGCGCCCAGTGCGAAAATGACAAAACTTACTGATTACCGTCTGAAAACAATGTTTTGCACAAGGTCGCTAAAAATCGCTAGAATAAGGTGCGCCCAGTGCGAAAATGACAAATGGTTCTGATCTCGGGCTGAAAATGCTGTTTTGTACAAAGTGCTGCACGTTGCTAAAAATTGCTAGAATGTGGTGCGCCCAGTGCGAAAATGACAAAATTTACTGATCTCGGGTTGAAAACGCTGTTGTGTACAAAGTCCCGCACGTTGCTAAACATCACTAGAATGTGGTGCGCCCGGTGCGAAAATGACAAAACTTACTGATCTCCATCTGAAAACGCTGTTTTGCACAAAGTCGCTAAAAATCGCTAGAATGTGGTGCGCAGTGAAAAAACTTACTAATCTCGGGCTGAAAATGCTGTTTTGTACAAAGTCCTGCACGTTGCTAAAAATTGCTAGAATGTGGTGCGCCCAGTGCGAAAATGACAAAACTTACTGATCTCGGGTTGAAAACGCTGTTGTGTACAAAGTCCTGCACGTTGCTAAACATCACTAGAATGTGGTGCGCCCGGTGCGAAAATGACAAAACTTACTGATATCCGTCTGAAAACGCTGTTTTGCACAAAAGTCGCTAAAAATCGCTAGAATGTGGTGCGCCCAGTGCGAAAATGACAAAACTTACTGATATCCGTCTGAAAACGCTGTTTTGCACAAAAGTCGCTAAAAATCGCTAGAATGTGGTGCGCCCAGTGCGAAAATGACAAAACTTACTGATCTCCGTCTGAAAACACTGTTTTGCACAAAGTCGCTAAAAATCGCTAGAATGTGGTGCGCCCAGTGCGAAAATGACAAAACTTACTGATCTCGGGCTGAAAACGCAATTTTCTACAAAGTCCCGCACGTTGCTAAAAATCGCTAGAATGTGGTGCGCCCAGTGCGAAAATGACAAAACTTACTGATCTCCGTCTGAAAACGCTGTTTTGCACAAGGTCGCTAAAAATCGCTAGAATGTGGTGCGCCCAGTGCGAAAATGACAAATGGTTCTGATCTCGGACTGAAAATGCTGTTTTGTACAAAGTCCTGCACGTTGCTAAAAATTGCTAGAATGTGGTGCGCCCAGTGCGAAAATGACAAATGGTTCTGATCTCGGGCTAAAAATGCTGTTTTGCACAAAGTCCTGCACGTTGCTAAAAATTGCTAGAATGTGGTGCGCCCAGTGCGAAAATGACAAAACTTACTGATCTTGGGCTGAAAACGCAATTTTCTACAAAGTCCCGCACGTTGCTAAAAATCGCTTGAATGTGGTGCGCCCAGTGCGAAAATGACAAAACTTACTGATCTCGGGCTGCAAACGCTGTTTTCTACAAAGTTCCGCACGTTGCTAAACATCGCTAGAATGTGGTGCGCCCGGTGCGAAAATGACAAAACTTACTGATCTCGGGCTGAAAACGCAATTTTCTGCAAAGTCCCGCACGTTGCTAAAGATCGCTTGAATGTGGTGCGCCCAGTGCAAAAATGACAAAACTTACTGATCTCGGGCTGCAAACGCTGTTTTCTACAAAGTTCGGCACGTTGCTAAACATCACTAGAATGTGGTGCGCCCGGTGCGAAAATGACAAAACTTACTGATCTCCGTCTGGAAACGCTGTTTTGCACAAAGTCGCTAAAAATCGCTAGAATGTGGTGCGCCCAGTGCGAAAATGACAAAACTTACTGATCTCCGTCTGAAAACGCTGTTTTGCACAAAGTCGCTAAAAATCGCTAGAATGTGGTGCGCCCAGTGCGAAAATGACAAAACTTACTGATCTCCGTCTGAAAACGCTGTTTTGCACAAAAGTCGCTAAAAATGGCTAGAATGTGGTGCGCCCGATGCGCAAATGACAAAACTTACTGATCTCGCGTTGAAAAGGCTGTTGTGTACAAAGTCCTGCACGTTGCTAAAAATCGCTATAATGTGGGGCGCCCAGTGCGAAAATGACAACTCGTACTGATCTCGTGCTGGAAACGCTGCTTTCCACGAAGTCCCGCACGTTGCTAAAAATCGCTAGAAAGTGGTGCGCCCGGTGCGAAAATGACAAAACTTAGTGATCTCCGTCTGAAAACGCTGTTTTGCACAAAGTCGCTAAAAATCGCTAGAATGTGGTGCGCCCAGTGCGAAAATGACAAAACTTACTGATCTCCGTCTGAAAACAATGTTTTGCACAAGGTCGCTAAAAATCGCTAGAATGTGGTGCGCCCAGTGCGAAAATGACAAATGGTTCTGATCTCGGGCTGAAAATGCTGTTTTGTACAAAGTGCTGCACGTTGCTAAAAATTGCTAGAATGTGGTGCGCCCAGTGCAAAAATGACAAAATTTACTGATCTCGGGTTGAAAACGCTGTTGTGTACAAAGTCCCGCACGTTGCTAAACATCACTAGAATGTGGTGCGCCCGGTGCGAAAATGACAAAACTTACTGATCTCCGTCTGAAAACGCTGTTTTGCACAAAGTCGCTAAAAATCGCTAGAATGTGGTGCGCAGTGACAAAACTTACTGATCTCGGGCTGAAAATGCTGTTTTGTACAAAGTCCTGCACGTTGCTAAAAATTGCTAGAATGTGGTGCGCCCAGTGCGAAAATGACAAAACTTACTGATCTCGGGTTGAAAACGCTGTTGTGTACAAAGTCCTGCACGTTGCTAAACATCACTAGAATGTGGTGCGCCCGGTGCGAAAATGACAAAACTTACTGATATCCGTCTGAAAACGCTGTTTTGCACAAAAGTCGCTAAAAATCGCTAGAATGTGGTGCGCCCAGTGCGAAAATGACAAAACTTACTGATCTCCGTCTGAAAACGCTGTTTTGCACAAAAGTCGCTAAAAATGGCTAGAATGTGGTGCGCCCGGTGCGAAAATGACAAAACTTACTGATCTCGGGTTGAAAACGCTGTTGTGTACAAAGTCCCGCACGTTGCTAAAAATCGCTAGAATGTGGTGCGCCCGGTGCGAAAATGAAAAAACTTACTGATCTCGGGCTGAAAACGCAATTTTCTACAAAGTCCCGCACGTTGCTAAAAATCGCTAGAATGTGGTTCGCCCGGTGCGAAAATGACAAAACTTACTGATCTCGGGCTGCAAACGCTGTTTTCTACAAAGTTCCGCACGTTGCTAAACATCACTAGAATGTGGTGCGCCCGGTGCGAAAATGACAAAACTTACTGATCTCCGTCTGAAAACGCTGTTTTGCACAAAGTCGCTAAAAATCGCTAGAATGTGGTGCGCCCAGTGCGAAATTGCAAAACTTACTGATCTCCGTCTAAAAACGCTGTTTTCCACAAAGTCGCTAAAAATCGCTAGAATGTGGTGCGCCCAGTGCGAAAATGACAAAACTTACTGATCTCGGGCTGAAAACGCAATTTTCTACAAAGTCCCGCACGTTGCTAAAAATCGCTAGAATGTGGTGCGCCCAGTGCAAAAATGACAAAACTTACTGATCTCGGGCTGAAAACGCAATTTTCTACAAAGTCCCGCACGTTGCTAAAAATCGCTAGAATGTGGTGCGCCCGGTGCGAAAATGACAAAACTTACTGATCTCGGGCTGCAAACGCTGTTTTCTACAAAGTTCCGCACGTTGCTAAACATCACTAGAATGTGGTGCGCCCGGTGCGAAAATGACAAAACTTACTGATCTCCGTCTGAAAACGCTGTTTTGCACAAAGTCGCTAAAAATCGCTAGAATGTGGTGCGCCCAGTGCGAAATTGCAAAACTTACTGATCTCCGTCTGAAAACGCTGTTTTGCACAAAGTCGCTAAAAATCGCTAGAATGTGGTGCGCCCAGTGCGAAAATGACAAAACTTACTGATCTCCGTCTGAAAACGCTGTTTTGCACAAAAGTCGCTAAAAATGGCTAGAATGTGTTGCGCCCGGTGCGAAAATGACAAAACTTACTGATCTCGGGTTGAAAACGCTGTTGTGTACAAAGTCCCGCACGTTGCTAAAAATCGCTAGAATGTGGTGCGCCCGGTGCGAAAATGACAAAACTTACTGATCTCGGGCTGAAAACGCAATTTTCTACAAAGTCCCGCACGTTGCTAAAAATCGCTAGAATGTGGTGCGCCCGGTGCGAAAATGACAAAACTTACTGATCTCGGGCTGCAAACGCTGTTTTCTACAAAGTTCCGCACGTTGCTAAACATCACTAGAATGTGGTGCGCCCGGTGCGAAAATGACAAAACTTACTGATCTCCGTCTGAAAACGCTGTTTTGCACAAAGTCGCTAAAAATCGCTAGAATGTGGTGCGCCCAGTGCGAAATTGCAAAACTTACTGATCTCCGTCTGAAAACGCTGTTTTGCACAAAGTCGCTAAAAATCGCTAGAATGTGGTGCGCCCAGTGCGAAAATGACAAAACTTACTGATCTCGGGCTGAAAACGCAATTTTCTACAAAGTCCCGCACGTTGCTAAAAATCGCTAGAATGTGGTGCGCCCAGTGCGAAAATGACAAAACTTACTGATCTCGGGCTGAAAACGCAATTTTCTACAAAGTCCCGCACGTTGCTAAAAATCGCTTGAATGTGGTGCGCCCAGTGCGAAAATGACAAAACTTACTGATCTCGGGCTGCAAACGCTGTTTTCTAAAAAGTTCCGCACGTTGCTAAACATCGCTAGAATGTGGTGCGCCCGGTGCGAAAATGACAAAACTTACTGATCTCGGGCTGAAAACGCAATTTTCTACAAAGTCCCGCACGTTGCTAAAGATCGCTTGAATGTGGTGCGCCCTGTGCGAAAATGACAAAACTTACTGATCTCGGGCTGCAAACGCTGTTTTCTACAAAGTTCCGCACGTTGCTAAACATCGCTAGAATGTGGTGCGCCCGGTGCGAAAATGACAAAACTTACTGATCTCCGTCTGGAAACGCTGTTTTGTACAAAGTCGCTAAAAATCGCTAGAATGTGGTGCGCCCAGTGCGAAAATAACAAAACTTACTGATCTCCGTCTGAAAACGCTGTTTTGCACAAAGTCGCTAAAAATCGCTAGAATGTGGTGCGCCCAGTGCGAAAATGACAAAACTTACTGATCTCCGTCTGAAAACGCTGTTTTGCACAAAGTCGCTAAAAATCGCTAGAATGTGGTGCGCCCAGTGCGAAAATGACAAAACTTACTGATCTCCGTCTGAAAACGCTGTTTTGCACAAGGTCGCTAAAAATCGCTAGAATGTGGTGCGCCCAGTGCGAAAATGACAAATGGTTCTGATCTCGGGCTGAAAATGCTGTTTTGTACAAAGTCCTATACGTTGCTAAAAATTGCTAGAATGTGGTGCGCCCAGTGCGAAAATGACAAAACTTACTGATCTCGGGTTGAAAACGCTGTTGTGTACAAAGTCCCGCACGTTGCTAAACATCACTAGAATGTGGTGCGCCCGGTGCGAAAATGACAAAACTTACTGATCTCTTGCTGAAAACGCAATTTTCTACAAAGTCCCGCACGTGGCTAAAATTCGCTAGAATATGGTGCGCCCGGTGCGAAAATGACAAAACTTACTGATCGTGGACTGAAAACGCTGTTTTCTACAAAGTCCCGCACGTTGTTAAAAATCGCTAGAATGTGGTGCGCCCAGTGCGAAAATGACAAAACTTACTGATCTCCGTCTGAAAACGCTGTTTTGCACAAAAGTCGCTAAAAATGGCTAGAATGTGGTGCGCCCGGTGCGAAAATGACAAAACTTACTGATCTCGGGTTGAAAACGCTGTTGTGTACAAAGTCCCGCACGTTGCTAAAAATCGCTAGAATGTGGTGCGCCCGGTGCGAAAATGAAAAAACTTACTGATCTCGGGCTGAAAACGCAATTTTCTACAAAGTCCCGCACGTTGCTAAAAATCGCTAGAATGTGGTTCGCCCGGTGCGAAAATGACAAAACTTACTGATCTCGGGCTGCAAACGCTGTTTTCTACAAAGTTCCGCACGTTGCTAAACATCACTAGAATGTGGTGCGCCCGGTGCGAAAATGACAAAACTTACTGATCTCCGTCTGAAAACGCTGTTTTGCACAAAGTCGCTAAAAATCGCTAGAATGTGGTGCGCCCAGTGCGAAATTGCAAAACTTACTGATCTCCGTCTAAAAACGCTGTTTTCCACAAAGTCGCTAAAAATCGCTAGAATGTGGTGCGCCCAGTGCGAAAATGACAAAACTTACTGATCTCGGGCTGAAAACGCAATTTTCTACAAAGTCCCGCACGTTGCTAAAAATCGCTAGAATGTGGTGCGCCCAGTGCAAAAATGACAAAACTTACTGATCTCGGGCTGAAAACGCAATTTTCTACAAAGTCCCGCACGTTGCTAAAAATCGCTAGAATGTGGTGCGCCCGGTGCGAAAATGACAAAACTTACTGATCTCGGGCTGCAAACGCTGTTTTCTACAAAGTTCCGCACGTTGCTAAACATCACTAGAATGTGGTGCGCCCGGTGCGAAAATGACAAAACTTACTGATCTCCGTCTGAAAACGCTGTTTTGCACAAAGTCGCTAAAAATCGCTAGAATGTGGTGCGCCCAGTGCGAAATTGCAAAACTTACTGATCTCCGTCTGAAAACGCTGTTTTGCACAAAGTCGCTAAAAATCGCTAGAATGTGGTGCGCCCAGTGCGAAAATGACAAAACTTACTGATCTCCGTCTGAAAACGCTGTTTTGCACAAAAGTCGCTAAAAATGGCTAGAATGTGGTGCGCCCGGTGCGAAAATGACAAAACTTACTGATCTCGGGTTGAAAACGCTGTTGTGTACAAAGTCCCGCACGTTGCTAAAAATCGCTAGAATGTGGTGCGCCCGGTGCGAAAATGACAAAACTTACTGATCTCGGGCTGAAAACGCAATTTTCTACAAAGTCCCGCACGTTGCTAAAAATCGCTAGAATGTGGTGCGCCCGGTGCGAAAATGACAAAACTTACTGATCTCGGGCTGCAAACGCTGTTTTCTACAAAGTTCCGCACGTTGCTAAACATCACTAGAATGTGGTGCGCCCGGTGCGAAAATGACAAAACTTACTGATCTCCGTCTGAAAACGCTGTTTTGCACAAAGTCGCTAAAAATCGCTAGAATGTGGTGCGCCCAGTGCGAAATTGCAAAACTTACTGATCTCCGTCTGAAAACGCTGTTTTGCACAAAGTCGCTAAAAATCGCTAGAATGTGGTGCGCCCAGTGCGAAAATGACAAAACTTACTGATCTCGGGCTGAAAACGCAATTTTCTACAAAGTCCCGCACGTTGCTAAAAATCGCTAGAATGTGGTGCGCCCAGTGCGAAAATGACAAAACTTACTGATCTCGGGCTGAAAACGCAATTTTCTACAAAGTCCCGCACGTTGCTAAAAATCGCTTGAATGTGGTGCGCCCAGTGCGAAAATGACAAAACTTACTGATCTCGGGCTGCAAACGCTGTTTTCTAAAAAGTTCCGCACGTTGCTAAACATCGCTAGAATGTGGTGCGCCCGGTGCGAAAATGACAAAACTTACTGATCTCGGGCTGAAAACGCAATTTTCTACAAAGTCCCGCACGTTGCTAAAGATCGCTTGAATGTGGTGCGCCCAGTGCGAAAATGACAAAACTTACTGATCTCGGGCTGCAAACGCTGTTTTCTACAAAGTTCCGCACGTTGCTAAACATCGCTAGAATGTGGTGCGCCCGGTGCGAAAATGACAAAACTTACTGATCTCCGTCTGGAAACGCTGTTTTGTACAAAGTCGCTAAAAATCGCTAGAATGTGGTGCGCCCAGTGCGAAAATGACAAAACTTACTGATCTCCGTCTGAAAACGCTGTTTTGCACAAAGTCGCTAAAAATCGCTAGAATGTGGTGCGCCCAGTGCGAAAATGACAAAACTTACTGATCTCCGTCTGAAAACGCTGTTTTGCACAAAGTCGCTAAAAATCGCTAGAATGTGGTGCGCCCAGTGCGAAAATGACAAAACTTACTGATCTCCGTCTGAAAACGCTGTTTTGCACAAGGTCGCTAAAAATCGCTAGAATGTGGTGCGCCCAGTGCGAAAATGACAAATGGTTCTGATCTCGGGCTGAAAATGCTGTTTTGTACAAAGTCCTATACGTTGCTAAAAATTGCTAGAATGTGGTGCGCCCAGTGCGAAAATGACAAAACTTACTGATCTCGGGTTAAAAACGCTGTTGTGTACAAAGTCCCGCACGTTGCTAAACATCACTAGAATGTGGTGCGCCCGGTGCGAAAATGACAAAACTTACTGATCTCTTGCTGAAAACGCAATTTTCTACAAAGTCCCGCACGTGGCTAAAATTCGCTAGAATATGGTGCGCCCGGTGCGAAAATGACAAAACTTACTGATCGTGGACTGAAAACGCTGTTTTCTACAAAGTCCCGCACGTTGTTAAAAATCGCTAGAATGTGGTGCGCCCAGTGCGAAAATGACAAAACTTACTGATCTCCGTCTGAAAACGCTGTTTTGCACAAAAGTCGCTAAAAATGGCTAGAATGTGGTGCGCCCGATTCGCAAATGACAAAACTTACTGATCTCGCGTTGAAAACGCTGTTGTGTACAAAGTCCTGCACGTTGCTAAAAATCGCTATAATGTGGGGCGCCCAGTGCGAAAATGACAACTCGTACTGATCTCGTGCTGGAAACGCTGCTTTGCACGAAGTCCCGCACGTTGCTAAAAATCGCTAGAAAGTGGTGCGCCCGGTGCGAAAATGATAAAACTTACTGATCTCGGGCTGCAAGCGCTTTTTTCTACAAAGTTCCGCACGTTGCTAAACATCGCTAGAATGTGGTGCGCCCGGTGCGAAAATGACAAAACTTACTGATCTCCGTCTGAAAACGCTGTTTTCTACAAAGACCGCACGTTTTCTAAACATCGCTAGAATGTGGTGCGCCCGGTGTGAAAATGACAAAACTTTCTGATCTCGGGCTGAAAACGCTGTTTTCTACAAAGTCCCGCACGTGGCTAAAAATCGCTAGAATGTGGTGCGCCCGGTGCGAAAATGACAAAACTTACTGATCGTGGACTGAAAACGCTGTTTTCTACAAAGTCCCGCACGTGGCTAAAAATCGCTAGAATGTGGTGCGCCCAGTGCGAAAATGACAAAACTTACTGATCGTGGACTGAAAACGCTGTTTTCTACAAAGTCCCGCACGTTGTTAAAAATCGCTAGAATGTGGTGCGCCCAGTGCGATAATGACAAATCGTACTAATCTCGGGCTGAAAACGCAGTTTTGTACAAAGTCCTGCACGTTGCTGAAAATCGCTAGAATGTGGTTCCCTAGGGCGGAAATGACAAAACTTACTGATCTCGGGCTGAAAACGCTTTGTACAAAGTCCCGCACGTTGCTCAAAATCGCTAGAATTTGGTGCGCCCAGTGCGAAAATGACAAATCGTACTGATCTCGGGCTGAAAACGCTGTTTTGTACAAAGTCCTGCACGTTGCTACAAATCGCTAGATGTGGTGCGCCCAGTGCGAAAATGACAAAACGTACTGATCTCCGTCTGAAAACTCTGTTTTCCACGGAGTCTCTCACTTTGCTGAAAAGAGCTTAAAAGTGGTTATTCTAGTGCGATTATGACAAACCGTTCTTATCACACACGGAAAAAACTGTTTTTCACAAACTCGTTCACTTTTCTAAAAATGGCTAAAATGTAGTTCCCTAGTGCGGAAATGACAAAACTTTCTGATCTCGAGTTGAAAACGCTGTTCTGTACAAACTCCTGCACTTTGCTCAAAAAGGCTAAAAAGTGGTGCTCCCAGTGCGAAAATGACAAAACGTACTGATCTCCGTCTGAAAACGCTGTTTTCCACGGAGTCTTGCACTTTGCTGAAAAGAGCTTAAAAGTTATTTTGCTAATGTGATTATGAGAAATCGTTGTAATCTCGGACTGAAAACACTGTTTTCCACAAAGTCCTTCACTTGGCTGAAAATAGCTAAAATGTGGTTCCCTAGTGCGGTAATGACAAAACTTTCTGATCTCGGGTTGAAAACGCTGTTTTGTACAAACTCCTGCACTTTGCTGAAAATGGCTAAACAGTGGTTTTTCTAGTGTGATTGTAACAAACTGTTCTACTCTCGGACTTAAAACACTGTTTTCCACAAACTCGTTCACTTTGCTGAAAATAGCTAAAATGTGGTTCCCTAGTGCGAAATGACAAAACTTTCTGATCTCGAATTGAAAACGCTGTTTTGTACAAACTCCTGCACTTTGCTGAAAATGGCTAAAAAGTGGTGCTCCCAGTGCGAAAATGACAAAACGTACTGATCTCCGTCTGAAAACGCTGTTTTCCACGGAGTCTTGCAGTCTGCTGAAAAGAGCTTAAAAGTGGTTTTCCTAATATGATTATGAGAAATCGTTGTAATCTCTTACTGAAAACATTGTTTTCCACAAACTCGTTCACTTTGCTGAAAATAGCTAAAATGTGGTTCGCTAGTGCGGAAATGACAAAATACCTTTAGTTTGCGTTACAGTACTCACTTTTTTAAAATGCAGTCACTCGTTCTTGTAGATTGATATCATAGCGCAACATTATCATCTTGTGGCAATGCCCACATTCAACTTTCAACGGCCACTTGACTGTACTCCCACACTTTAACTTGACAGATTGTGAATCGTCTCTCCTTAGCTTTGTTCCGCTTAATTCTCCAAGCTCTGTAATAAAAAAAATTCTAGCATACCTAGGTATCTTTCTTAAATTTTCTTCTCAAAAGACCTTTGAAAAGCTTGAAACGAAAACAAACCCTCCAACTGGATTTTCACCTCTTCGGATAGAGTTTTCACATGTTTTGAGGCTCTAACGAGGTTGAATTTTTGATGCTGTACGAGGATCCTACTTCAATAACAATAGTTGATTTGCGAGGGGCAAATAACACTTCAACGGGGTACACCATCACTGGAAAATAAGAGACCTCTCGGCACGTTCTAAAAGGACCGTGGCTCTTTGTTAAAACCGACCTCCAAGTGGGGCATATCAAAGAAGGAGGGAGGGCTTATGGAGAAGGAAGGCTCAACCTGGAACTTTTACTGATTTCAAGAAAGTTTCTCCATGGTCAAGGCATTTCAATATTTGTGGGACACAACCAAGTTATTAACATGTTTTTTTTACCTTGCAATTTGTCAACCTGACTCCGAATGGGGGCATCTCCAATTCCATTTGCGAGTCTGTGTTGATGGATGTTATTTCTCCAGCAGCGTGAAGCCTCCCTAGGTGCAATTCCATTTTCTCCCCTATTCCAGTCTGTCTGCAAGGTCATCAACACCACCACTTCCTCTAAAATACGTTAAATAATGGGTAATTCTGTAGTTTTAGTACAATAAAATACACTTACTTAGACTACTTAGGTGACTATAGACCATTATAGGACACCTAAAGGAAATAAACAAATTAAAGCCTTGAGATATGAGATCACCTTCTTTAAAGACATTTTTGAAGATTGAATTTTAAATGAGAGAAAAGTCAATTGCAAAAATACCTTGTTATTTTTCCCTTTGAGAAAAGTATTTTGAGATAGTATTTTAAAGCTTGAATGTTTTAATGAAAGCAATCAAATGTTCACACGGTTCCCGACTGGTTTCTCGGAGTAAAGCAAATTTGCAGGAAAGTTGAAAACATGGAGGTTGAAAATGGAAACATACAGTGATCTTTTAAAAGTTATAGGGACTTGCAATAACTTACAATAACTTTTGAAAACAAAACGACATTGTATCTCAATCTCTATGGACAACACCGCTGACTGGTAGCGATTCAAAAAAATCAACTGAAAATTACAGCTTCTAAGACTTTTAATATTAGTCCAGTATCACTTGTCTTAACAAAACCGATTCAGCTACAACTGAATAGAAAGGGGTAATGTCTTAACGAGAACGTATTTGTCGTATTTCTTAAGTTTCTGCGTTAAAAAGACCAAGGAGGTAACCGATATTTTTAAAAATATAATAATCCGCGCTGTGTAGGCCAAGAAATCATGCTCGTCGAAAGTATAAACATTCAAGCTTATGATTTGAGCTAACCGGTGATATAAAACTAAGAACAAGCCTGAGTAGTTATACTATAAATAAAACACAATGTTAAGTACTGCCAGCATTGAATGGACTGTTAGTACTAATCACATAATGATATGACAAACAAACCATTACTTACGGAAGAAGCTCCTTTAGCTGCTTTATACTCTGCATGGAGCGAGGAAGCTTTAATCAAAACTTTTCTTTACGGATATAATCCTTTGGCGCTGCTCGGAGTTTGTAGAAAAGGCCAACGCATCTGATAATCTCAAATGCTTCGACCGCCATCTTTCCATGGATTCCATGTGCTTTCTTAAAAGCTTTGAAGCCTGGCCTTATGTCAAATTACCTCCCCACAGGGTAAGGGAAAGAGGCAATCCGTTGTTTAGAGAAAAGGTTGAGAAGGTGGGCTTGAATGCGAGCGAGCGCTTGAATGATTACCAAGAAAAACGAAAAAACCGAAAACTACGAATAAGATCGAATAAACGTTATGATTTCCTGAGACCGCACTTTGCTAAAAATGGCTAAACAGTGGTTTTTCTAGTGCGATTATGACAAACCGTTCTAATCACGCACGGAAAACACTGTTTCCCACAAACAGCTCGTTCACTTTGCTAAAAATGTCTACAATGTGGCTCCCTAGTACGGAAATGACAAAACTTACTGATCTCGGGTTGAAAACGCTGTTTTGTACAAACTCCTGCACTTTGCTGAAAATGGCTGAAAAGTAGTTATTCTATTTCGATTATGATAAACCGTGCTGATATCGCACTGAAAACGCTGTTCTGTACAAACTCCTGCATTTTGCTGAAAATGGCTAAAAAGTGGTGCTCCCAGTGCGAAAATGACAAAACTTACTGATCTCGGGTTGAAAACGCTGTTTTCCTAAAACTCCTGCACTTTGCTGAAAATGGCTAAAAAGTGGTGCTCCCAGTGCGAAAATGACTCGTTCGTGTGGCATTACTAAAAACCGTTCTTATCTCGGACAGAAAAGACTGTTTTTCAAAAACTCGTTCACTTTGCTGAAAATGGCTAAAATGTGGTTCCCTAGTGCGGAAATGACAAAACTTACTGATCTCGGGTTGAAAACTCCTGCATTTTGCTGAAAATGGCTGAAAAGTAGATATTCTATTGCGATTATAACAAACCGTGCTCATCTCGGACTGAAAATGCTTTTTGTACAAAGTGTAAAGCGCAGTACACCTGCAGTATTATTTTCCTGTCAGAACTGTTCAACAAAGATTTTGGTTCATTGACAACGTAAATTTTATCAACAAACAAGAACTAATTGAGTTATCAAATTGTCACGGAATGGCACGCTCTTATTCTGTTTTTGATATTGTCGTAGTTGCTTTTAGCCTAACAGCAAAGTTAATACCTATACCGGTTTATTTAATGTTTGAACGAGATGTTTTAAAGGTATAAACACAAACGCCACTTCTGAATTGGCGAATTGAGCAAGAAGCTCAAATAACCGAGTTGGAATTAGCGAGGTCCCGCCGAAATAAAATGGACAAACATAACTTGCAATCAGGCGTTCTTAGGACAAACATGAAGCACGTTTGAAGTGTCACGCATAACAATCGTTTGTGCCATGATTTAAAATGCAAGTGTTAAATCTTAAAGTTCACTCTGTCATTTAGTTTTCTTTTGAAAAACCCAGTTACATGTGTATGAAAGGATCTCAATCGGATAGTTGTGTGCAGCGATGTGTTAATTTAAGGTTTACGCTGGAGTTATTCGAAAGGTTTCAAATTACTTTTGACATATGCAAATTTTGGCCAGTTTTATAAACGGCGCCGGTTTTAAGGTGGCTCTCAATAGTTTAGTCAGAACTAAATATGCCCGTCTTTGGTATTCTATCACAGCTATATCAATAAAGTTAAGAAAAACCTTTTTACACAAATGTAAACAAGATTTACAAAAGAACAATTTGAGCTTATGGTGACGTCAAAATCTGTTTACATGGCAACGCCATGTGAGATTAAAGATACACTATTTTGGACCTTTCGAGGCTGATAACTCAAAAACTACTCCGTGAAAGTTTTTCGTTTTCACATATTTTTATCCAACTGATCAAATAAACATTGTTGGCACATTTTAAAGAAATCTGTCGAAGGGATTCGGAGCTACGCTATTTTTGCATAAATTTAAGGTCGCTCTGAAAATTTCCGACAGAATTTTTTAAAAAGTTGTCAGATCGTTATTTTGTCCTTTAAGCAAAAATATTCGAAAAACAAAAACTTTTACCGTCTAGTTTTAGAGTAATTACCCTTAAACGGTCAAAAATATGGTATCTTTGACCACTTTTGTAGTTGCCATGGCAACGAATTTTGACGTCACAGTGACTCCAAATTGTTTATTAGTAAAACCTTTACAAGGATATTCTGAAAGTTATACTTCAACATTACAGGTGTAGCAGCAATAGAATGCCAAAGACGGGAATATCTAAACTATTACGAGCCACCTTAGAAAGCAAAAATTGTATAACTTTTCTAAAGCTGTAATAACAACTGATGCCGTTATCTGTGTTATTCATGAAGACAAGTTTCATTCAAGAGGAATTTAGGTTTATAAAACTTTATGGCAAATTCACAAGAAATAAAACACGTTCACTTGCCATCGCGTCTAGTTGCCATTTGATTATTTACAGAAGGCTTCACGGCTCCAATGTTTTTCACGTCGAATGTTTCGTTTGCCGACTACAGAATTTTTACAACACAAATTTAAGAACCGGATTTATTTACGTAAACTCTTGCCTGAATTTCAGTAGCGACCAGAAAGAGAGGTCTGAAATTCAGGCTAGTGAAACTCAAGATTTGATTGGTTCTGATAGTACCTGAAATCTGATTGGTGTGACAAACAAACATACTTCACTGATTACAGGTCCATCGCGCCGACTACGAGCTAAAAAATGGCAAAACAGTGGTCATTATAGAAAACTCTGCGACGTATGGCACTTTTTTTGTATCTGAATCATCCAACAACAAATGACGTCACATCCGGTCGAAAAAATGGGCAAAAATGGCGCTGCGTCCGATTTAGTGAAGTTGTAAAGTGAAGTTTCGAGCGGGTAAGATTTCTTCGTATTTCTGAACCAACACTTCCGTGATATTTTATTATGAGGATATCAGCGAGTTGCGGAGACATTGCTTCGACTTCCTGGGCGAAGCGAGATACATTTAGTATCTTTTTGTTGGGGAAAAACAGAGACCGAAGTGCCATTTCATGGCGGATATTTTACACTCTGAAACAAGTGGCGTTTCAACTTTTGGCTCTACTAGTTCCAAATGCAACATTAACGTCGTGTTCAATAGCCCACTCCTTCAACAACACAATGGTTGAAATATTGGTGGTTATAGTTTGCAGTGGTTAGTACGGGATGGTAATTAACCCTCGCCGTAAAGTTTTGGAAGTCGCTATCACAGAAGCTGTTGTTGTTCTTCGTCCACGTGTGTACATGAGTCGAGGAAAGCTGAAGGTTGGTCTTTCATTTTTCTGACTTTCTTGTTGTTTCCTGTGAGAGACACTTTAAGTCCATTCGTGTTTGAGGGATATCAACCACATGTTTGTTCCGTGATCATGGTCTTATCCACTATACATAATGCACATTCTGTATTTTGTATCGTCGCCCTCCTTTTTATTGAGAGCTCTTGAGAGGCAAAAAGACCCCAAAACTTAAACCAGTTCTCATGATCTCCTCAAGGGGCAAGGCAAAGTCTCATGATTTATATTTTTCGACGGCTGTTCCCCCATAAACTCCCGTAGGACTTCACTTTCCATGATTTTCTCAATAATTTCCCTCATGACTCCGAGGTGATTGGTATAAAGAACTTTTATTGGGCTACCCAGATAATGTGAATTGTAATTTATTATCCAGTCCAAGGAATAGAGATCCATAAAGTACAAATAATGTGGTTGGTTATCCAAGTGCATTCAGTTAAGTCAGGAGCCCATTACTGGTAATAGGCTCCTGGTTAAGTACAAAAAGTTGTGAAATGAATTACAATATGTCATATTTATATATATATATAGTTCCTTTAGTTGTTTAGTTGCTATGGAAACAGAACACACCTTTCTTGTACGCTTATTTTGTTAATACATCTCTACAATCTCTGTAAAGTACTGTATATTTTTACCCACCATGCAAGGTCATAAAAATATAGTACAACTCTTAAAAACTTCTTCCTTTTGCGTTAATTACACCCCACACAGTGGAGGTGTGCCTGCCCCACAGAAGTTTGCATGCTCAAAATGACAAATTCATCCTCAAGAATAAATTTTCCTTTCTGACCACCATTTATCAAACAAAACACTTGAAAGTTGAAAAGCAAGATATTATTAGCCACAGAATTGTCATCTGTGCCTAAGACCTAAAGTTGTATTCAGGAGGCATGAAGGAGTTCAAACATTAAGTTTCATAAGTATATGGCCATAAAATAAACCTAACTCAGCTGTGACACAGTCCCTTTAATAGCTAGCCTACTGTTGTAAAAGTTTTATTTGTTCACTCAAATAAAGTGCGTCAGTGCCATTATAAGATAATATTTAATTATCCCCCTATTTTGCCAAGGCTCAATAGTCTTTCATTAACAAGAAGTCACACTATTTAACTGTTTTATTTTATTATTTTCAGTTAAAATTACAGTCAAAGAGGAGCAGCACATAATGGCAACAGCATCTGTTCAGTGAAGGAGAATAAAGTAGGGGGAGGTTTATGAAGAAAAGAAAAGACCCAAAACACTGTATGCTACACCTGATTTAAGTATAAATTATCAAAACTTAGTGGCTGTCTGCTTGAAGAGGGTATTGTGGTGTTGCTATTTTTTATGAAGTGATACAGTGAAAAAAATCTCATTTTCTGCTGTTGCACTGTGATCTCAAACCTTACGGTGTGATCAATGTTTGTGTTTTTAAACCTACAGTGTTCAGTGAAACAAAATTATTTTGCTCAAAAAAGTATATACGGGGAGGCTCCGCCCTGAGGCCCAACCCCTTACCCTTTTATATACCTACATATAAGGTACCGTAATGATTCGATTTAGCGCCTGGGGCGCTTATTTACTTTTGGCACCTCAAGGGAGGGCGCTTATTCGAGACAGGGCGCTTATTCGGGACAGGGCGCTTATTTAATTTTTTGAGAAACGACCAAATGTTCAAACGAAACTTTAATAAATATTAAAAACAATAACAGAAACTGTGACAGTAACAAACTGTTGAAATTTCATTTACTTTTGAAAGAATTGTTCCTTTTTGCAGTTAATATATTTCATGTACGGTACGGTGAATGTTCATAAGTTTATCTATTCGGCGTCGATGACTTCAGTAGAGGCTGTTATCCACAATAGAGGCACTTATTAGATAGGGGTGCTTATAAAAATGGGGATGCTTATTAGAATGGGGGCGCTTATTGGAATAGGGGCGCTAATTAACAAAAATACATTCAAAGGGGGGCGCTTATTCGGAAGGGGGCGCTTATTGGAAGGAGGGCGCTAAATCGAATCATTTAGGTAACCCTTTCATATACCTACATGACATGGCACATGCCTAAAACAGAAAGAAGTCTTCTCGTCATCTTTATGTAGCGCTTAATAAATTAAAATGATACAGCCATATGTGCATGTGTTCAAAATATTTTAATTAAAGGTACTTTAAAATATCTAATGAGAGATTTTGCTCCCCTTTCATATTCCTAAACTTGTGAAATCCCTACCCTTTTATATACCTGAAGCCTGAGAAAGGTACCCCTCTCGGGTGGAGCCTCCCCGTATAGGCTATTATAGGGAGTACCCCCTCCCATGGGTACCCATTTTATACACCCGGATGGAGTGAGGGGTATTGCCAATGTGCAAGCCAGCGAGCCATGCGAGCCATTTCGGTTAGCCTAAATAGCACATTGGTTAGCCTAAATAGCACTTCAGTTAGCCTAAATAGCACTCTGGTTAGCCTACAGTTAGCTTAGGTAGCTTGCAGTTAGCCTTTTTTAAGTCGTGAATGTAATGAACGAATTATTGCGGTCTGCTGGAGAAATTAAAAAGTGTAAACTCCCTTGGTAACCTGGCAATTTTATATTAAGTTTAAATTAAGTTCAAAATGGCGGATGAACGTGTATAAGGGCTGGTTTCCCGAGTTGTAATGCAAACTTGTGGATGTACATCAGGAGAATACGAATATTTTTTCCTTTCTGGAAGGAATTTGTCTTATTTTGAGGCCAGTGCTCGAATCCACATTTACACACAAATGCAACGGAAAGGATGGCCAAGGAAGCAAAAAACTTGCACGCCGAACAATAGCTTATTTTGAAAGTCCGCGGATATGAAATTATCTTTCATTGAAATGCAATCAATTATAGTTGGTAATTAATAAATCACCCTAAATAAGGCTGTATTTTCCGCTACAAATTAGTCTCACTCAGCAAGATTAAACTGATGCGTTTCGAAACAATTAGAGATATCTATAGTTGGCTTGCTTTGTCTTTCAGTCGATCATTCATTTGCACGTTCGTCAAATTTTTGTATCTAGTAATATTTTATATATTTGTTATCACACTCTCGTTAACAAAGTTCCCAAGTACATCTATCTCGTGACTTAAACTTAAATCAAAATTTCCTCTGGCATTCGTAGCTCATTTAGGTAGCAAGCTAGCCTTATCATGTTATGTGAATGATAAATTTGCTCTGCTTTTGAAGGCAAAACTACATTTGTAAACACAGTATTATGCATCAGTCCCTTACAATTATTTTTTCTTCATACACACGGTCTGTCAAAAAAGGGACATATTAGTTCAACTGTGGTAATTGTAGTTCTCCAGGGGTGTATCATTGCACTCAGGTAATTTTTTGCTTTGTCAACATCCACTGAGTGCTATGGGGTAGACATTCAAAGAAATACTGAGAGAGTACTATTGTTAGCAGCTATTAATTTTTACGATTTTTTCTGAGCAAGATTTAGCGACTATTTAATATAGGGATTTTCCAAAAACTTCAAAAAATAGTAATATCGTGTAAACCAGCTTTTACTGGCCGGTGATGAACATATGGCTAAGATGAAAATAAATGTTCAGTAAAAGAAAAAGACTACCATATCTTGACATTGAATGAACATAAATTGCATTGCCTAAAAGAACAAAGTTACCAGTATCCATTTTTGTGTTCCATTAGGGTGGGAAGGGGGTTAACCAGGGAGGTACTTGAAATTTGACCAAGACAAATTTTAGCAAGTACTAAATTTAGCGATTTTCGCCCAACTCACTAAAAGCGCTAAAATGTAATAGCGCACTAATATAACAATAGTAACCTTAAGGTCGATTTCTGTACATGTCCTATGCCTCCCCCTCCCAAATAAATGCATGCAGTCATCTCAGCCGAAAAGGAACCTGGTTGCATGCCATGCTGATAAATAACAAATTGCTTACACTTAGATGGTTTGTTGTACGTGTTGTCCTACAGATTTATTTTAACAAGGCACATAGAATTTTGAATTAATTTACAGATTCGCCAAAACAATATCCTGCAATACAGCACACAGACCTCTCAAGTCTCACGATTTTGTCGTGAGACTCACGGTTTTCACTTCAATCTCACGATGAGAAACAGAAATCTCACGGTAAACAGAGTAACAAGTCATTTGATTAGCGCCTGGTTTTAGGCCTCTTTTAGTTATTTTTGTCCGTCAGTTGATCAATCTCCCGGTTTTTACTGAAATCTCCAGATTTTTTGACCTCAATCTCCAGATTTCCAGTGCTTTGAGGTTGAGAGGTCTGAGCACATCACTGAACTCTGCATGGGGCTAGGCTGTCAAGAGGACTGTGGGCTGGAATGAACATCCTGCAGTAACTTGTATGAAACACATGATCAGAAAAAGACTTTTATATTTTCAAATTTACTCTCATATATTTTTCACAAACAGTGAATACTGCTGATCTCTATAAGTTGACTTTTAGCAGACTGTACAGCTTGAAAAATAAAATATTTGGAAGTTAATTTGTTATTGACTGCTGAAAACAAAGAGTAAAAGATAAACAAGCTTTAAGGTTGAGATCCTTTAATCCAACATGGCCACCAAATCTATGCAGGATGGCTGGCAATGTATAGAGATTATTTAAAAATGAATTAATAAGGCTGATTAAAATGCATTGGTGATTTTCGTGGCCTGTAAAGGGGTAAAGTAAACCTTTTTGGTTGGAAGTAAAGATACCAGAAAAGGAAATAAGCAGCAGTTTTCATTTGTTACATGTATCAGGCCTCTAAATTGATAATAAATTATGTTGACTTTACTGTTTCCTGCCAATTTCAATTCTTAGAAGTCACATGTATGAGGCATCTGTTAGTTTCTTTTAATTATTTGCCTTCTGTCACAGTGTCTGCCATTCTTTAACAGAGAAAAATGTATGTCAAATAATACCACTGTCCTGTATAAAATGGCTGAGCTACCTGGTTATTAATTAAAGAACCCTTTAGCAAATGTGAAACAGTTTGGTGAAAAAAAATTCCCTAGCTTCTTTCCATTACCAGCTTCGCAGCATCTTAAGGTAGCTCATATCTTGTTACCACTAGGGGGAGGCTATTCTGCGAGCCTGCGAGCCCGAGCCTTTTTTTGCGAGCCGCGAGCCTCTTTTGGAGCCTCGAAAATTTATCGCCAAAAAGTGCCAAAAGGACGTATTAATGTCCTATTATGATCTATGATTTCCAACATGTTCAACTGCGAGCCGAATTATTTCTGCCGTTGACAGTATCTTACGTGTTGGTGAAGCGTCCATGTGTAAACAATAGTCGTGATGTAACAAATTATTCTCTTCAAACTTTTCGTATAGTCTTCTTGTTTTAAGGAAAATACACCTTGAAGGACAATTTTAAAGACAACAGAGACCGCGCAGATAAAAGTAAATATCACACAATCGTATAGGGCTAAGATTTAATTTTGGCCTTGCTGTTGCCGTTCGATGCCATGCCTTCTTGCCTTTTTGTTACGCTTTCTGTGTTAAAACATTGTTTCTTTAAATAGAGCCGGACCTTTTCACGGTTTAAGTCGCCCACTATTCGATAGAAATAGAACCAGCAAATATCAATTTTTAGGAATTGCCATGGCGCTTTCAAAACACTTGAATTATACACATGCTGGCCGTGTCACACTGAAAGAAGAATCGGCTCGTAATATATAACTGCAAATCCCTTGCAACCGTTTTTGGGATGTCACGCAAATGAAATCTCCCCTAATTCTTCAAAATATTGAATAATATAATATAAAAAAGAACTCCTAATCGCAGGTTAGCTTTGAAAACGAAAAACAAAACCACGACCCAGGTTGGTACCGATGATTCCCGGCGATGACGCCAGTCACTATTTACACTGGACTACATCGGTGCATGTCACACGATCCGATTTCGCGGTAAATTGCAAGAAGAACCTGCAAGGTGCACGCGTACGATTTCAACAGAATACTTTGATTGTTTATCGGTGAATTTGCATTTAAAGTTTCGTAAAAAATGGGAAAATATGGCAGAAAAATAGTGGCTCGCAAAAAGAGGCTCGCGGCTCGCGGCTCGCGGCTCCGGCTCACAGGCTCGCACATTAGTTACTCTCTTACCACTATACGTGTCTCTCTCAGCATTAATTATTTTAAGCTCTGAAAAAATCTTCACTTCTTAGCTGCTTAGCTAGAACATGCTAGAAGGCCTCGATGGACTACTGGATGGTTAGTTTTCAGTTAGAATATGGGGTTTATCACTTACCAGCTAGAATTTTAAACATGACTCATGCAACTATGACGTACGTTAACAGATTTCATAGACAATTACAAAAATTGTCGTTTCCGTCTTAAAATTTATTTTGGCTATAATTCTGGGCTATCAGTTTATAATATACCACATTCACGACTTTGCTCATAGAGCCTTTGATTTGGGATTGGGGATTTCTGGCTCGAATGGCTCACATGCCTCGCGAGTCATGCGAGCCATGCGAGCCATTCAGGTTAGCCTAAATAGCACATTGGTTAGCCTAAATAAGCATTTCGGTTTAAGCCTAAATAGTACTCTGGTTAGCCTACAGTTAGTTTAGGTAGCTTGCGGTTATTCTTTTATTGGGAATTGGGAATTCTGGCTCGCATGGCTCACTGGCTCGCACATTGTCCTAACTCTGGAGTGAGGCACTATCAGAGGAAATTGATTTGCCCAAGATCACAACAGAATGATCCTGGCCAAGTCTCAAACCCAGACCGCTCAATCTGGAATTCAGCGGAGTAACCATTAGGCCACAGTGCTCCTTCTGAAAAAAAGCTGAAGAAAATCATAAATAGTTTGATGTGTAGAAACATCATAAGATGGCTGCTTGCCTCCTGACATCTTCTATTTCAGTCTTTTACTGGTATTGTTTTTAAGTCAACAAATTTCAAATAACAAAGAAAAACCCCACTCAAAAGTGTACTTTAAATGTTTTATTAGTGATCACTAGATATAAAAAAGACAACTCCTGGTGTAGTCAGCTTTGATGAATAAACACCTACAGATCAACACAGAATATTTGTACTATTTAGTATCTCACTCACAAAATACATGAAGTAAATTTTCCAATATCAGACTAGCTATGACACCTTTCTTTGACACCTTTTATGTTCCACCAGCTCCTCCAACCCTCTTGTTCCAGAAAAAAATTATTATAAGAACAAATGCACCTTTTCTGGTCATATGTTTGACGGGGGGGGGGGGGGGCAGAAAAACCTTACAACTGAAAATGATGTCATAGATCTCACCCAGAGGCCAGAAGGATTTCAGGGCACAAGAGAGAAAATTATGTTCTTTTATCTAAATATGTAACTTTCTTAAAGGTATTCCAAAAGTAAAGAATTAATGAGCGTAAAGAAATGACCTTGTTGGTCGTAAGTCTCTGAGTTAGTGGTTGGAACATCCAAAGGGCGTACAGAAGAACAAGAGGGTGTCCACATGACAACAGAAAATTGCATAGTCAGTCATGGAGGAGGGGTGGGGGTTGGTAAAATATTTGGAGTTTTTTGGTCGATATGTGTGTCTGTGTATTAAAAACGGCTGTGGTATAGAAAATCTCTTGTGAGATGCACAAAACAGGACTAAATACAAATCTCAAACAAATGTTAATCCTTTTACAACATGGGTCATCCCTCATGCTGAGCCTACAGGGCAAAGTCAAAATGCAACAGACATCTAAAAATGTGCAATGATACTATAAACATGAACAAGCCAGTACAGTAAATAATACTGTTTACTATCTGTTTAATTCAAGGGAAAAAAATAACCTTCATGCTATAAAAAAACTAGCCATCTTGTTAATCATTAAGCTAAAAACTTATTTCAGTCTGGCAGCCTGCATATTTACACTACAGTCTATAGAGTGCTGAAAAGTGATTGAAATGAGTTTTTAGCTTAAATGTTAATTTTTCGGACACAGTTAGGTAACCATTTTGTCAAGTCAAGTCAAGGACTGCAGCCAGATGTAATATTATCTTGCACTGATCGACTGATACATTGTGTGGTTCCAGAAAATATCCATACCCCCCAGAAGGGATTTGCCCTATGACCCCCCACCCCTCTGGAAATTCCAGTTTAGCTTTATACATTGCTTTAACATTTTGGGTCTTTGTGACCCCCCCCCCCCTCCTCCCCAGAATTTCCAATCCCTTCTGTGGGGGGAGTATGGATATTTTCTGGAACTTTTCCTCCATGAACACTGTTGATTTCTCTTGGAACAAGAACATTGAGAAGCTTGAGAAGCTTAAAATCGGGCGCTTTGCCTTGAAAGGCAGGGTTCAGTACAGCACAAACCACGAAGCAGTTACTTAAGTAGCACTCAGTCCGACTGTGTTTGTGTAAGTCACAGGGCTTGCATGAGCTGTATTAGTGTGCATAATATAATATCTAGAACGTTGTCGAGATTGCATTATTACTTAATGACATGATGGTTTCAATTTATAAATGTATCTCACACAATACAAATAAACGATTGAAGTAGACGACTAGACAATGTAAAGTTTGACTTAGCAAAGTGCAGTGTATTGGTAATACTGTAAGGTGCGGTTTCACCTGACGGTCGTGTGCTTTTCGGTATTTTCCAGGCATTGCACTTTGATGGGACAGTACTACAACTGTTTACCGGGGAACTACTATTGTCAAGAAAATGATCACAACTTGTTGATGAATGATTGAACATTTGTTTCATACCATTACTGTAATAGCAATTGATGAAGGCTTTTAGTACTGAACCAAAGTATAAGGACTGGGAAATACTGAAACCCATTATCAGCCACCTTAAACGGAAATATCTTGTTGGTGTTTCAAGGAATACAAGGAAACTTCACTCATCCCATGTATCTATGTATTGCGGTATTTTGTAATTTTTTGAGTGATTTTTGGGGATGTTTGGCAGGTGATAGTTTTTTTAAAAGAATTAGTAAAATTTAGACAACTAAGAAATATTGAAAATTTAATGTGAATTTAACATTGGAATTTGAAGTTAGAAATTGGCAGACGGACACCAAACAGTCCCGTGACATCCTGGAGTGTTTTTGCATGGGGGTCAACTGTGTGATGATGTTTCCATTTTTTTCTTCAATCCCCACTGATAAAGAACTGTTGTTGGTGTTATGTTGGTGTTATCACATGTCAAGCCTTTAACAAGGTATGAAAGAACACAAGGATTTAAATTATTCTGGTGCTCAGTTTTTGCGTAACTAAAATTAATGTTACTCAAATTCCTGATGGATTCTGTCTTAAACTGTTACGAGCTTATTATTTCCAAATTATTGCATGTCAATGTAAGGCAAGACAAGACATGCCTTGGTTCTTATGTAATTCTCTTAAAAACACATAAGATATTGACTATAATTTTGTCTGTGCTATGGCAATTCACAGTGGGGTGGTCTTGATGTGTCTTTAACTTGTAGACTGGACTGGACTAGTAAAACGCGGACTTGTAAAACGCCTCTAGACACTTCGAATTCCTTGGCCACAATCATCTTACGGCTCTCTTCAATACATAATGTCTCAAAAAAACAGTAACCTCAGAAAGAAGTCAGAAGCAAATAAGGTCGAAAGACCGAATTTGAACATATAACGGCAAATGTTCTAATGTCACGAACGTAGGAGTCGTGTAGGCCCGTCACCTTTATTTACCACATACTGCCCCCAAATTAAAACAGTACCCTCAGAAAGAAGTCAGAAGCAAATAAGGTCGAAAGACCGAACTTAAACATTTAACGGCAAATATTCCAATGTCACGAACGTAGGAGTCGTGTAGGCCCGTCACCTTTATTTACGATTGACTGTTGATTTCTGGACGGGCCCCGTTCTACCTCGTGCGAGCAATACAAACGACTGCACTCAACAGACGTCAAGTAGTGGAAAGAAAGAAACATATGCACACAACTCATAGCATCAATCCCGTTGTTTTAGTAGGGGTAATTGCAGAACGAACATGTGCTATACTGCAAAAACATCTCCATGCTAAAACAGACCATAGAGTGCTCAAAAAAGCTAGAAATATGCCGTCGAAGAAACACACAAGAGCTTCAAACACAAATTGTTTCGCTCGCTAAACCGTTTAGTTTCCGTTTAGTGTCCGCGTTCTACAAGTCCGTGCTTAACAAGCCCTCGTTTTACAAGTCCGCGTTTTACAAGTCCGCGTTTTACTAGTCCTCGTTTTACAAGTCCGCGTTTTACTAGTCCGCGTTTTACTAGTCCGCCTTTTACAAGTCCGCGTTTTACTAGTCCGCGTTATACTAGTCCGCGTTTTACAAGTCCGCGTTTTACTAGTCCGCGTTTTACTAGTCCAGTCCAGTCCTCGAAATACAGTATGCCAAAACTCCCCGCCCTCTAAAGATAAGTCCTTGACGGTTCTTGTCGTTTTTCGGTGCCTATTCATCTTCGGCATCTTTCTCATCCACCTCTCGTTCTGTCCTGTGTCTGTCATCACACGAAAGAAAAGCTGATTCTCAAAAAATCTGCCACAAAAGGAAATTGCCAAAAACAATATGAAAACCATATATCGAAAGTTTCTTATTCTAAAATTTTATCATACGTCTTAATTCAGAGCTACAAAGAAGTTCCTCCTTTTGAGTTATTGATACTGTTCTTACAGTACCTCTTTCCACTAGCGAAATTTTACAAAATTCCTTCGCGGCGAAAAGGTAGCGCGAATCCAGAACAGACTCCAATCGAGAGTGGGTTAATTCTAGATTACTATTAATTAACTATTACAACATTCATTTTTAAAATAGTTTCCCAAGCCGACTAAGCTAACTAAACGTCGAGTGTATCTTTCAGTAAACAAAACATGCCGTTATGACGCCGGAAATCCAGCTCACGCATACTATACCCCGTGACTCACGCAAACCTACGACTTACGTGCTACTACAGTCATTCCTTTCTAAACATTTTTTTTTGACCACCACCGTACCTTTCTACCCAAAAAACTCATGAAACCGCCCGGTTTTAACCTGTTTTAACCTTTCAAAAATTAGAGCGTTCGAAACTAAATAAGATCCGTAATCACAAACAACATACAGCCGTTTACCAGCACTCTTTAAAACTCCTGAAACCCTTCAAAATCAGGCAAAATAAATCTTTGAAATAACCTTTATCAATGTTTCTTATTTTTTATTCAGTTCTATAAAATGCCTTTCATACACTACTGTCAAACAAAAATTTCAATTTCCTCAAAGTTTCAAGACAAAAGAATAACAAATATTTCGTGCACAATGTAATTTGATTAAGCCAATATTATCACGTCTAAAAATACTTCAAGCAATTCAGTGAAAACCCGTTTTTTTTTCGTAGCAACGAAAACCACTTTCGAATAATCAATACATGAAAACAACAATAAGATCAAAAGGAAGAAAGGAACCTTTCTAATTATTTGAAGACTTTCAAAGCCGTGATATTATGCATCCAATCCGCGATAAAATTTAATTACAACAAAATCCAAGTTCTCATTTTGAATTCCATTTTTTTCAGTTGATACCTTTATCCAACTTGTGAAAAATTCCATTCAAGTTCCTATTAATACTGTACATTCCCAATGTTTTGCTCAGGTCTTAAGAAGCGTGTTACTAACCAAATCTAAAATAATTCCAAAACATGCTGTACAAACATTCTACTCTTTGTGACAAACGACTTGACGACCAATTGTTCGAAATGAAAATCGACACAGTTCTTCCTAAATAAAAAAAAAGTTTTACGGCGGAGTCAGGCTCAAAAAATATACCGCAAGATCACACCCCCATTCATAGTCAGAAACCAGCAAACCATCTAGTTTGCTAAAAAAAACACTGCGTGACATCAATGACGTTACCTTTTTCATTTACAAAAATAACTTTAACTTGTCAAAGTAAGTGCAATTTCACAATGGTGAATATATCGGCCCAGTTCTCGGCCGGGTCCAGTTCTCGGCCACTTTGTGTTTAACGCGTTTTTTCACACTCCAGTTGAATCAAAAAGAAAAGGTATTTCCTTCAAACGATAGACTGATTCATGTGCTTTAAGTATCTTGAGTTTGATCGTTCAATTCGATTACGCGGAGGTAGTTGTTTGTTTACGGCTCCAAATTCATGGATGTAGTTAAATTCGTATTTTATCCAAAAGCCCCCACCATACGAGCTAATTTTTGGCATGTGAAACGTAGAATAATTCAGCTTTCTGCTTTAGTTAACTTTTCGTTGAACCGTTGTATTTTTTGGTCTTAATTTACTTCGAAATTTTTTCTTGCGACGTTTGCGTATTTGCTAGTTCTCGGCCACCCTGCTCGCTATCACAGCTTAGCGCTTGGTTTTCAATATAATTTCATCTGCTGCTGCCAGAATGAAAGAAATAAATGTTTTAAGAATAAAGTTCAATCTTATCTCTAAGTTTTGAGCTGACTCTTGTCTTGTCTATTATTTCTACAACACCTAAATCTTTCAAGACCTTTTCACTGCAATAAACCATCTAAATGCACGGGTCACACAATGCGGTTTTGCCAGAACCTGCACATAGGCAACTAGGCGCGTTAAAATCCTTCTTTTCTAAATTAAAACAAAGCATCATAAAAATAATTTGGGATCGATATAGTATAAATAGGTTTACAGAGTGATTTTATGACTGTGAAAATTAATTGAGCATTTTTTTACAGATAATTACGCACACGCTTTTTAGTGGCTGAGAACTGGGCCAAGGTGGCCGAGAACTGGGCCCACAAATGGAGCTTTTATTTTTATTATTGCTCGGGAAAATTAATTTTTGACCGGTCGATAGCTTTACACCAAAAAGCTGAATAATGTAGCTAGCTCTGGGAGAAATTTCAAGTTCCTGCGGTTCTTCTGAGGTAAGAAATACAAGTTTACGTCAAAAGTGGCCGAGAGCTGGGCCAAGGTGGCCGAGAACTGGGCCCACAAATGGAGCTTTTATTTTTATTATTGCTCGGGAAAATTAATTTTTGACCGGTCGATAGCTTTACACCAAAAAGCTGAATAATGTAGCTAGCTCTGGGAGAAATTTCAAGTTCCTGCGGTTCTTCTGAGGTAAGAAATACAAGTTTACGTCAAAAGTGGCCGAGAACTGGGCCAAGGTGGCCGAGAACTGGGCCCACAAATGGAGCTTTTATTTTTATTATTGCTCGGGCAAATTAATTTTTGACCGGTCGATAGCTTTACACCAAAAAGCTGAATAATGTAGCTAGCTCTGCGAGAAATTTCAAGTTCCTGCGGTTCTTCTGAGGTAAGAAATACAAGTTTACGTCAAAAGTGGCCGAGAACTGGGCCCCATACTGTACTTTGCACCGTAAGCTTTTTTCTCTGTCCTTCCGCCGAAGCAAAAAAACACAACCTGATTACACATTAACCCAAAAGTCGACCAAGTGTGCCTGCAACGATTTCCTGTCAAAACTAAAATGAAAACCATTGCGGTATGCGTCACCCGTAGCGGTTTTGTAGCAACCCCGAGCTATCCCCGTCTTTTTGGCCGCGCCAGGAGACTACGCTCTAGGACGACCAAAGGGTAAACCTTAAATCGGCCACGCCCGATTAACAAGCACAAGGAAATATAAGAGGTCTAAAGGAAACTTGTTTGATTAACTGGGGTGCTTACCATTTGTAAGAAAAATCCGGTTGGTGTGAAGAAAATTCAGTGTTGTTTTCTGTCGATATAGCTGAATACTTCGAGGTAGAAAACAAACTTTTTGACGAAGAAGATGGGCTGATGCTGTTTACTGCCGTCAGCTGTTCCATGAGACGCGATTTAAACAGAATACAATGTTATTTTGAGGTGTAACTGTTCCCTATACGCACCGAGTGGATTTCGCAGTCGAGTGAAAATTGGCACGTTCGAGCTAGATCCTGTCCCGAGAAAAAATATGAACACATGAACAATTCCAACGTGGTATACCAGAGGCAGGCAGCTTACTTCTCCCGTTAAAAAAGTGCTGGCATTTCTATGGTCGAGTTGAACATACACGCTCTAAATTGGTATAAAGACGCCATATTGTAAACACGACTAAAACCGCGCGGAGGTGCTAAAAAGGGCCTGGAAACGGAAAATTCGTTCAAATGGTAAGGAAATTTCCAATGTTCCGTTCGGAACGGAAAAAGTGGAGTACCTCTAGAGGTAGTCCACAATTTCCGAATGGAATTTCCGGAAAATTACCTTACCATTTGACTTCAAACCGAAATTTCCGGATTTTTTGGCTAAATGGTAAGCACCCCTGGTCACCTTTGAGTATCCAAAAAACGATCAAAGGATACTTGTACTCCTTTATGTATCATTAAACATGGTTAAATCCAAAGGAGTACTCTATATTTTTTAAAAAATTTTCTTGCATTTTTGTCGAGGGCTTGGTTGCATTGATGCATTTCTCATTTTGAGCAACCAAACTTCCGTAGGGCAGGCACACCTCCACTGTGGGGTGTAATTAACGCAATTTAAGGAAGAAGTTTTTAAGATAATAAAAATTTGGTTTGTATCTGATCTTAAAATCGGTTGGTAAAAAACGTATGAAACTGAATTTTCGGTAACTCTCTGTTACCTTCATCAGAGTTAAAATTGGTTCAGTTTTTTTTTGTTTTTGTTTTTTTTGCATAATAAGTTTTTTATACACCGCCGGTCTCTAGGGATGTTCCCAATGTTAAATAAACTTGTGGAAATTGCACATGCTCATTCACACAGTTAATGTCCTGGATAGAATGTAGCGCTTCTAGGAATAGGCGTTGTTGCCTACTGTTGACATTTCTTTCCAAAATAATTTCTACATAATCCGGATGAATGTCATGGTCTGTTGTTTCTGCGTGAAATCTTATTGTGCTTTCGTTATTAGATCTTGTGCCAGGCTTGTGCTCTGCGCCGCGCGACTTCCACTATCTTTTTGCTCTCTCCCACATAGGCAAAATCACATGTTTTGCATTTGACTTTGTACACAATTCCCTTGATCTGATTTGTGGCGGGGCGGTCTTTTGGCTTCTTAAAGATAGTGCGCAACTGCCCAATATTGTTTTAACGGGCTTGAAAAAGATCAGACCGTTTTTAAGATCAGATACAAACCAAAATAATTATTTTTATTATGTCAAACACTGATGGCACTAATAACATCTACAAGTTTTTAAGAGTTATACTATATTTTTATGACCTTGCATGGTGGGTAAAAATATGCAGTACTTTACAGAGATTGTAGAGATTTATTAACAAAATAAAAGTACAAGAAAGGTGTACTTCTGTTTCCATAGCAACTAAACAACTAAAGGAACTATATATCAATACGGGATATTGTAATTCATTTCAGACCTTTTTGTACGAAACTGAATGCACTTGGATAACCAACCATATTATTTGGATCTCTATTCCTTGGACTGGATAATAAATTACAATTCACATTATCTGGGTAGCACAATAAAAGTTCTTTATACCAATCACCTCGGAGTCATGAGGGAAATTATTGAGAAAATCATGGAAAGTGAAGTCCTACGGGAGTTTATGGGGGAACAGCCGTCGAAAAATATAAATCAGGAGACTTTGCCTTGCCCCTTGAGGAGATCATGAGAACTGGTTTAAGTTTTGGGGCCTTTTTGCCTCTCAAGAGCTCTCAATAAAAAGGAGGGCGACGATACAAAATACAGAATGTGCATTATATATAGTTGATAAGACCATGATCACGGTACAAACATGTGGTTGATATCCCTCAAACACGAATGGACTTAAAGTGTCTCTCACAGGAAACAACAAGAAAGTCAGAAAAATGAAAGACCAACCTTCAGCTTTCCTCGACTCATGAACACACGTGGACGAAGAACAACAACAGCTTCTGTGATAGCGACTTCCAAAACTTTACGGCGAGGGTTAATTACCTTCCCATAAAAAAATATTCCTTTCTAACCACCATTTATCAAACAAAACACTTGAAAGTTGAAAAGCAAGATATTATTAGCCACATAATTGTCATCTGTGCCTAAGACCTAAAGTTGTATTCAGGAGGCATGAAGGAGTTCAAACATTAAGTTTCATAAGTATATGGCCATAAAATAAACCTAACTCAGCTGTGACACAGTCCCTTTAATAGCTAGCCTACTGTTGTAAAAGTTTTATTTGTTCACTCAAATAAAGTGCGTCAGTGCCATTATAAGATAATATGTAATTATCCCCCTATTTTGCCAAGGCTCAATAGTCTTTCATCAACAAGAAGTCACACTATTTAACTGTATTATTTTTATTATTTTCAGTTAAAATTACAGTCAAAGAGGAGCAGCAAATTATGGCAACAGCATCTGTTCAGTGAAGGAGAATAAAGTAGGGGGAGGTTTATGAAGAAAAGAAAAGACCCAAAACACTGTATGCTACACCTGATTTAAGTATAAATTATCAAAACTTAGTGGCTGTCTGCTTGAAGAGGGTTTTGTGGTGTTGCTATTTTTTATGAAGTGATACAGTGAAAAAAATCTCATTTTCCGCTGTTGCACTGTGATCTCAAACCTTACGGTGTGATCAATGTTTGTGTTTTTAAACCTACAGTGTTCAGTGAAACAAAATTATTTTGCTCAAAAAAGTATATACGGGGAGGCTCCGCCCTGAGGCCCAACCCCTTACCCTTTTATATACCTACATATAAGGTAACCCTTTCATCTACCAACATGACATGGCACATGCTTAAAACAGAAAGAAGTCTTCTCGTCATCTTTATGTAGCGCTTAATAAGTTAAAATGATACAGCCATATGTGCATGTGTTCAAAATATTTTAATTAAAGGCACTTTAAAATATCTAAATGAGAGATTTTGCTCCCCTTTCATATTCCTTAACTTGTGAAATCCCTACCCTTTTATATACCTGAAGCCTGAGAAAGGTACCCGTCTCGGGTGGAGCCTCCCCTTATAGGCCATTATAGGGAGTACCCCCTCCCAACGGGTACCCATTTTATACGCCCGGATGGAGTGAGGCACTATCAGAGGAAATTGATTTGCCCAAGATCACAACAGAATGATCCTGGCCAGGTCTCAAACCCAGACCGCTCAATCTGGAATTCAGCGGAGTAACCATTAGGCCACTGCGCCTTCTGAAAAAAAGCTGAAGAAAATCATAAATAGTTTGATGTGTAGAAACATCATAAGATGGCTGCTTACCTCCAGAAATCTTCTATTTCAGTCTTTTACTGGTATTGTTTTTAAGTCAACAAATTTCAAATAACAAAGAAAAAACCCACTCAAAAGTGTACTTTAAATGTTTTATTAGTGATAACTAGATATAAAAAAGACAACTCCTGGTGTAGTCAGCTTTGATGAATAAACACCTACAGATCAACACAGAATATTTGTACTATTTAGTATCTCACTCACAAAATACATGAAGTAAATTTTCCAATATCAGTAGCTATGACACCTTTCTTTGACACCTTTTATGTTCCACCAGCTCCTCCAACCCTCTTGTTCCAGAACAAAATTATTATAAGAACAAATGCACCTTTTCTGGTCATATGTCAGACGGAGGGGGGGGGGGGACAGAAAAACCTTACAACTGAAAAACAAAGGGCGTACAGAAGAAAAAGAGGGTGTCCACGTGACAACAGAAAATTGCATAGTCAGTCATGGAAAAGGGGTGGGGGCTGTGGTGCTCCCAGTGCGGAAATGACAAAACTTACTGATCTCAGGTTGAACACGCTGTTTTTGTACAAACTCCTGCACTTTGCTGAAAATGGCTAAAATGTGGTTCGCCAGTGCGGAAATGTCTAAACTTACTGATCTCAGGTCGAAAACGCTGTTGGGTACAAAGTCCTGCAATTTGCTAAAAATGGCTAAACAGTGGTTTATCTAGTGTCATTATTACAAACCGTTCTAATTTCGGATTGAAAAGACTGTTTTCTCCAATTAAACTTGTTGACTTTGCTGAATATAGCTAAAGTGTGATTCGCCAGTGCGGAAATGTCTAAACTAACTGATCTCAGGTTGAAAACGCTGTTTTGTACAAAGTCCTGCAATTTGCTAAAAATGGCTAAACAGTGGTTTATCTAGTGTGATTATGACAAACGGTTCTAATCACGTACGGAAAACACCGTTTACCACAAACTCCTTCACTTTTCTAAACATAGGCACGCTAAGCGTGCAGGAGTTATTTTTTCAATTTATGGGGTGGCTTGGGGTGAAACTGGGTGATTGTCCTGTTGGGATGGTTTATGCCATGGGTTGACCTATTTGTGTAAGGCGACCCACGAAGTCACTTTTTGCACAAAATTTGCTTGCAAACAAAATAACTTTTACGTGCATTTTGATACATCAGAACTGTTTTATTCAATATGTAAATTTTCATCATTTAATTGAAAAACAAAAACTAATTCAATTATCAAAATGTCACAAAATGGCACGTTCTTATTCTGTTTAAGCGGTTATTTTGTTGCTAGCTTTGTTGCAACCGTAACGTGTTACTTTTGTTTGTTACGGAATACTTTTGGCTTTTTACCAAACACTGAAACATGATATTGTTGTTTTTCTCACTTTTGTAACATGAGACCTCTGTTTTTTAAAAACGAATGTAACACGATACCCTTGTTTTTCTCGAAAAAGCCACGATTCCATATAGACATTGAACGAAAAGTACTATAATAAACGAAGTAATAAACGCATCAAATCAAAAACCACTTTCTTCGGGAAAGTTCTTTAAAGCGCAGTACACCTGGAGTATTTGTTTTCTGTCAGAACTGTTCGACAAAGATTTTCGTTCATTCGCAACCTAAATGAGTTGTCGAATTGTCACGGAATGGCACGCTCTTATTCTGTTTTTACTCTCGATCGTAGTTGCTTTTAACAGCAAAGTTAATACTTGTACCGGTTCATTGAATGTTTGAACGAGATGTTTTACAGTTGATTTCAGTTTACTTTGGCCGCCCGCTTTGCGAAGTTTGTTGGGAAATTGGAAACTTTGTTATGAAGTTGCCAATTACGTTGCGAGTTTGCGAATCAAATTGCGAACTTCGATAAGTTCCCAACTTCGGCCCGACTGAACTTTCGAAGTTTTGGTTGTTGAGGAGAAACAAGACATGTTGCTCGAAAGTCATGGCGATTTCTGAACTCGAAGATTTTAGAGCTTGTCAAGGAAAGTTGAAGTGGCTTGAAGTGCAAGACAACGTTTCGCATCAGCCATCACGCAAGTGATTTGGCGATAAATAAATTTTATGCAGGTAGAAATTTGGTCAAATTTTAACTTTTTTGTATGAAAACACATATTTAACGATTTCTGTGAGGCATAATCTTCACTGTCTTCAATTTCAAGTCTTCTGCGTTTGTAAACCGGATGAAACTGGATGGTTTATTGATTTTAATCGAAGCCGACGCGATGCGACAGACTAATTTGTTCGAGACAACATGTTTACGGTTCGCTGAACATAAAAGTTTTTTATTTTTATGACATTTGTTTCCAACAGTTTAGCGTAGCAAAGCCCTTTTTGATAACATAATTATAGAAGGTTTTATTAATTTCGGGCCGAAGTTGGGAACTTTGTATCGAAGCTCACAATTTGATTCAAAAACTCGCAACCTATTTGGCAACTTCATAACAAACTTTCCAATTTCCCAACGAACTTCGCAAAGCGGATGGCAAAAGTAATGACCACATTATTCTTCAAATCTGCTTTGTGCAAATGGAAAGCTAGCCTCTCCAAACGTACGCTCGAATAAGACGAATAACAAGTTAGTGTTGGGCCTTTTGCTCACGGCGTGTGCGTTGTAAGCAGGCGGGCGTTACGAAAAACGTTTTTAATCCAGGGTTAAATCACAACTCACCGATTCCGCCTCCTTCTAATCTAAAAACTTCGAACGAAATTGCTGACACGTCAGATTGCTTCCCCTTTATAAACTGCAATTTTATTGGTTCTGATAGTACCTGAAATCTGATTGGTGTGACAAACACACATACTTCACTGACCCACTGACTGATTACAAGGACACGACGACTAAAGAGCTATTTTTGAAAAAATAACTCAAAAATGCTAAAATGTGGTTCCCTAGTGCGGAAATGACAAAACTTACTGATCTCTGGTTGAAAACGCTGTTTTCTACAAACTCCTGCACTTTGCTGAAAATCGCAGAAAAGTGGTTTTTCTAGTGTGATTATGACAAACCGTGCTGATATCGGACTAAAAACGCTGTTCTGTACAAACTCCTGCACTTTGCTGAAAATGGTTAAAAAGTGCTTCTCCCGGTGCGGAAATAACAAAACTTACTGATCTCAGGTTGAAAACGCTGTTTTGTACAAAGTCCTGCAATTTGCTAAAAATGGCTGAACAGTGGTTATTCTAGTGCGAGTATGACAAACGGTTCTAATCACGTACGGAAAACACCGTTTACCACAAACTCGTTCACTTTTCTAAAAATGGCTAAAATAAGGTTCCCTAGTGTAGAAATGACAAAACTTACTGATCTCTGTTTGAAAACGCTGTTTTGTAGAAACTCCTGCACTTTGCTGAAAATGGCTAAAAAGTGCGACTCCCGGTGCGGAAATAACAAAACTTACTGATCTCTGGTTGAAAACGCTGTTTTGTACAAACTCCTGCACTTTGCTGAAAATGGCTAAAAAGTGGTTTATCTAGTGTCATTATGACAAACCGTTCTAATTTCGGACTGAAAAGACTGTTTTCTACAAACTTGTTGACTTTACTGAATATAGCTAAAGTGTGGTTCGCCAGTGCGGAAATGTCTAAACTTAGTGATCTCTTAGTTGATCTCTTAGTTGATGACGCTGTTTTGTACAAAGTCCTGCAATTTGCTAAAAATGGCTAAAGAGTGGTTATTTAGTGGGATTATGACAAACGGTTCTAATCACGTACGGAAAACACCGTTTACCACAAACTCGTTCACTTTTCTAAAAATGCTAAAATGTTTTTCCCTAGTGCGGAAATGACAAAGCTTACTGATCTCTGGTTGAAAACGCTGTTTTGAACAAACTCCTGCACTTTGCTGAAAATGGCTAAAAAGTGCTTCTCCCGGTGCGGAAATAACAAAACTTACTGATCTCTGGTTGAAAACGCTGTTTTGTACAAAGTCCTGCACTTTGCTGAAAATGGCTAAAAAGTGGTTAATCTAGTGTCATTATGACAAACCGTTCTAATTTTGGATTTAAAAGACTGTTTTCTACAAAGTTGTTGACTTTGCTGAATATAGCTAAAGTGTGGTTCGCCAAACGCTGTTTTGAACAAAGTCCTGCAATTTGATAAAAATGGCTAAACAGTGGTTATTCTAGTGCGATTATGACAAACCGTTCTAATCACGTACGAAAAACACCGTTTAACACAAACTCGTTCACTTTTCTAAAAATGGCTAAAATGTGGTTCCCTAGTGCGGAAATGACAAAGCTTACTGATCTCGGGTTGAAAACGCTGTTTTGTACAAACTCCTGCACTTTGCTGAAAATGGCTAAAAAGTGGTTTTTCAAGTGTGATTATGACAAACCGTACTGATCTCTGGTTGAAAACGCCGTTTTGTACAAACTACTGCAATTTGCTGAAAATGGCTAAAAAGTGGTTTTTCAAGTGTGATTATGACAAACCGTACTGATATCGGACTGAAAACGCTGTTCTGTACAAACTCCTGCACTTTGCTGAAAATGGCTAAAACGTGGTTTTTCAAGTGTGATTATGACAAACCGTACTGATCTCTGGTTGAAAACGCCGTTTTGTACAAACTCCTGCAATTTGCTGAAAATGGCTAAAAAGTGGTTTTTAAAGTGTGATTAGGACAAACCGTGCTGATATCGGACTGAAAACGCTCTTCTGTACAAACTCGTGCAATTTGCTGAAAATGGCTAAAAAGTGCGTCTCCCGGTGCGGAAACAACAAAACTTACTGATCTCTAGTTGAAAACGCTCTTCTGTACAAACTCCTGCACTTTGCTGAAAATGGCTAAAAAGTGGTTTTTCAAGTGTGATTATGACAAACCGTGCTGATATCGGACTGAAAACGCTCTTCTGTACAAACTTGTGCAATTTGCTGAAAATGGCTAAAAAGTGGTTAATCTAGTGTCATTATGACAAACCGTTCTAATTTTGGATTTAAAAGACTGTTTTCTACAAAGTTGTTGACTTTGCTGAATATAGCTAAAGTGTGGTTCGCCAAACGCTGTTTTGTACAAAGTCCTGCAATTTGATAAAAATGGCTAAACAGTGGTTATTTAGTGGGATTATGACAAACCGTTCTAATCACGTACGGAAAACACCGTTTAACACAAACTCGTTCACTTTTCTAAAAATGGCTAAAATGTGGTTCCCTAGTGCGGAAATGACAAAGCTTACTGATCTCGGGTTGAAAACGCTGTTTTGTACAAACTCCTGCATTTTGCTGAAAATGGCTAAAAAGTGCTTCTCCCGGTGCGGAAATAACAAAACTTACTGATCTCTGGTTGAAAACGCTGTTTTGTACAAAGTCCTGCACTTTGCTGAAAATGGCTAAAAAGTGGTTAATCTAGTGTCATTATGACAAACCGTTCTAATTTTGGATTTAAAAGACTGTTTTCTACAAAGTTGTTGACTTTGCTGAATATAGCTAAAGTGTGGTTCGCCAAACGCTGTTTTGAACAAAGTCCTGCAATTTGATAAAAATGGCTAAACAGTGGTTATTCTAGTGCGATTATGACAAACCGTTCTAATCACGTACGAAAAACACCGTTTAACACAAACTCGTTCACTTTTCTAAAAATGGCTAAAATGTGGTTCCCTAGTGCGGAAATGACAAAGCTTACTGATCTCGGGTTGAAAACGCTGTTTTGTACAAACTCCTGCACTTTGCTGAAAATGGCTAAAAAGTGGTTTTTCAAGTGTGATTATGACAAACCGTACTGATCTCTGGTTGAAAACGCCGTTTTGTACAAACTACTGCAATTTGCTGAAAATGGCTAAAAAGTGGTTTTTCAAGTGTGATTATGACAAACCGTACTGATATCGGACTGAAAACGCTGTTCTGTACAAACTCCTGCACTTTGCTGAAAATGGCTAAAACGTGGTTTTTCAAGTGTGATTATGACAAACCGTACTGATCTCTGGTTGAAAACGCCGTTTTGTACAAACTCCTGCAATTTGCTGAAAATGGCTAAAAAGTGGTTTTTAAAGTGTGATTAGGACAAACCGTGCTGATATCGGACTGAAAACGCTCTTCTGTACAAACTCGTGCAATTTGCTGAAAATGGCTAAAAAGTGCGTCTCCCGGTGCGGAAACAACAAAACTTACTGATCTCAGGTTGAAAACGCTGTTTTGTACAAAGTCCTGCAATTTGCTAAAAATGGCTAAACAGTGGTTTATCTAGTGTGATTATGACAAACGGTTCTAATCACGTACGGAAAACACCGTTTACCACAAACTCCTTCACTTTTCTAAAAATGCTAAAATGTGGTTCCCTAGTGCGGAAATGACAAAACTTACTGATCTCTGGTTGAAAACGCTGTTTTCTACAAACTCCTGCACTTTGCTGAAAATCGCAGAAAAGTGGTTTTTCTAGTGTGATTATGACAAACCGTGCTGATATCGGACTAAAAACGCTGTTCTGTACAAACTCCTGCACTTTGCTGAAAATGGTTAAAAAGTGCTTCTCCCGGTGCGGAAATAACAAAACTTACTGATCTCAGGTTGAAAACGCTGTTTTGTACAAAGTCCTGCAATTTGCTAAAAATGGCTGAACAGTGGTTATTCTAGTACGAGTATGACAAACGGTTCTAATCACGTACGGAAAACACCGTTTACCACAAACTCGTTCACTTTTCTAAAAATGGCTAAAATAAGGTTCCCTAGTGTAGAAATGACAAAACTTACTGATCTCTGTTTGAAAACGCTGTTTTGTAGAAACTCCTGCACTTTGCTGAAAATGGCTAAAAAGTGCGACTCCCGGTGCGGAAATAACAAAACTTACTGATCTCTGGTTGAAAACGCTGTTTTGTACAAACTCCTGCACTTTGCTGAAAATGGCTAAAAAGTGGTTTATCTAGTGTCATTATGACAAACCGTTCTAATTTCGGACTGAAAAGACTGTTTTCTACAAACTTGTTGACTTTACTGAATATAGCTAAAGTGTGGTTCGCCAGTGCGGAAATGTCTAAACTTAGTGATCTCTTAGTTGATCTCTTAGTTGATGACGCTGTTTTGTACAAAGTCCTGCAATTTGCTAAAAATGGCTAAAGAGTGGTTATTTAGTGGGATTATGACAAACGGTTCTAATCACGTACGGAAAACACCGTTTACCACAAACTCGTTCACTTTTCTAAAAATGCTAAAATGTTTTTCCCTAGTGCGGAAATGACAAAACTTACTGATCTCTGGTTGAAAACGCTGTTTTGTACAAAGTCCTGCACTTTGCTGAAAATGGCTAAAAAGTGGTTAATCTAGTGTCATTATGACAAACCGTTCTAATTTTGGATTTAAAAGACTGTTTTCTACAAAGTTGTTGACTTTGCTGAATATAGCTAAAGTGTGGTTCGCCAAACGCTGTTTTGAACAAAGTCCTGCAATTTGATAAAAATGGCTAAACAGTGGTTATTCTAGTGCGATTATGACAAACCGTTCTAATCACGTACGAAAAACACCGTTTAACACAAACTCGTTCACTTTTCTAAAAATGGCTAAAATGTGGTTCCCTAGTGCGGAAATGACAAAGCTTACTGATCTCGGGTTGAAAACGCTGTTTTGTACAAACTCCTGCACTTTGCTGAAAATGGCTAAAAAGTGGTTTTTCAAGTGTGATTATGACAAACCGTACTGATCTCTGGTTGAAAACGCCGTTTTGTACAAACTACTGCAATTTGCTGAAAATGGCTAAAAAGTGGTTTTTCAAGTGTGATTATGACAAACCGACCTGATATCGGACTGAAAACGCTGTTCTGTACAAACTCCTGCACTTTGCTGAAAATGGCTAAAACGTGGTTTTTCAAGTGTGATTATGACAAACCGTACTGATCTCTGGTTGAAAACGCCGTTTTGTACAAACTCCTGCAATTTGCTGAAAATGGCTAAAAAGTGGTTTTTAAAGTGTGATTAGGACAAACCGTGCTGATATCGGACTGAAAACGCTCTTCTGTACAAACTCGTGCAATTTGCTGAAAATGGCTAAAAAGTGCGTCTCCCGGTGCGGAAACAACAAAACTTACTGATCTCTAGTTGAAAACGCTCTTCTGTACAAACTCCTGCACTTTGCTGAAAATGGCTAAAAAGTGGTTTTTCAAGTGTGATTATGACAAACCGTGCTGATATCGGACTGAAAACGCTCTTCTGTACAAACTTGTGCAATTTGCTGAAAATGGCTAAAAAGTGCGTCTCCCGGTGCGGAAATAACAAAACTTACTGATCTCTGGTTGAAAACTCTGTTTTGTACAAACTATTGCACTTTGCTGAAAATGGATTAAAAAAGCTTCTCCCGGTGCGGAAACAACAAAACTTACTGATCTCTAGTTGAAAACGCTGTTTTGTACAAAGTCCTGCACTTTGCTGAAAATGGCTAAAAAGTGGTTAATCTAGTGTCATTATGACAAACCGTTCTAATGTCGGACTTAAAAGACTGTTTTCTACAAACTTGTTGACGTTGCTGAATATAGCTAAAGTGTGGTTCTCCAGTGCGGAAATGACCAAACTAACTGATCTCAGGTTGAATACGCTGTTTTGTACAAACTCCTGCACTTTGCTGAAAATGCCTAAAAAGTGGTTTATCTAGTGTCATTATGACAAACGGTTCTAATTTCGGACTGAAAAGACTTTTTTCTACAAACTTGTTGACTTTGCTGAATATTGCTAAAGTGTGGTTCGCCAGTGCGGAAATGTCTTAACTTACTGATCTCTGGTTGAAAACGCTGTTTTGTACAAAGTCCTGCAATTTGCTAAAAATGGCTAAACAGTGGTTATTCTAGTGCGATTATGACAAACAGTTCTAATCACGAACGGAAAACACCGTTTACCAGAAACTCGTTCACTTTTCTAAAAATGCTAAAATGTGGTTCGCCAGTGCGGAAATGTCTAAAGTTACTGTTGTCTTGTTGAAAACGCTGTTTTGTACAAACTCCTGCAATTTGCTAAAAATGGCTAAACAGTGGTTATTCTAGTGCGATTATTACAAACGGTTCTAATCACAGACGGAAAACACCGTTTACCAAAAACTCGTTCACTTTTCTAAAAATGCTAAAATGTCGTTCACCAGTACGGAAATGTCTAAACTTACTGTTCTCTCTTTTTTTTTTTCTTTTTTTATATGCAACACAAAGACATTCTTACAAAAGAAACTTACATTACTTACAAACACTAACGGCACATGCTACATTACAACTGCTTCTGCTAAACAACAATAAATATCATGGCTGCTCTATTTAATTTCTTGCTCTACTACTTACTTACTTAATAACTGTTTTACAAAACTGTCCACTTAGAGATGTAAATTTACAAATAATCCTCTTAAGTAACATAGCTTATATCAACTGAAATAATCAAGTAATTAAAGAGGGGAAAACAAAATGATAAAAAAATAAGACTATCTTAAATTGCTAGAAAAAAATGCCATTTATTCTCAAAATCTTTCACTTTATCAGACGTGGCTGCGATTTATTTCTCTAGTTTCATCTTTTCCCGCACAAGAGAGACGAAATCTTGAAACTGGAACTTAATAGTATCTAATGCTTTAACATATATAAAATACTTGCCTAACATGATGAGATGGTTGAGAGCTAAACAGTGAGTGTGACTGTGAATAATTCCGAACATGACGTCTAACTCCGAAAGACTCAATTTCGTGTTACTTAAAAACGAATACCACTCTTGGAATTTATTCCAAAAAGAGGTTGCCTGCGGGCAGTGAACAAACATATGCCATATGGTTTGACACTCAGAAGGACAAAAAGGGCAGAAAGGGGAGGCAACTTTTTTCATTTTGTGTAACAGGTTGTTCGTTGGTAAGATTTGATGAATAATTTTGTATTGGAACATAGCTAATTTTATTTCTTTTGTGGCTCTGAATGGTAATAGGTATAGTCTATTTAGGTCCTTCTTCTCGACCCCGCATGCTAAAAGTTTTTTCTCAGAAGTAGGTGGGGGTAGGTTTTCAAGGTCTAACAGCATGTCATATATTATCTTGCAAGACAGTGAACACTTTGAGGCATTTGAGGCAGCTGGGGCCTCAGAATTCTCTCCGAGCAGCTTTTTCCAACTTTTGGGAATAGAGGAAAGAAGGCTATAATATTGCAAAAAGTTACATTTGACTTTGTATTTATTGCGAAAAGAATGAAAAGAAAGAAAGCGATTTTCACCGGAGTCCCGTATCACTTTCCCATTCACAGTTATAAATCTGTTGTTCCAGATCATCTGTGAAAGTACCTCAGTTTTATTAATGGGCGTGACTGCTGCAATATCCTGCCAGTAATAAATAATTCGTTTGTAGAATTCAGGTAAATGCTTATCGAGGTCAAGGAGTTTATAATCATAATTGCATTTAAACAGTTCTGTGCCGCCAACACCAGCTAGGAGTAATTTCGGTATATATTGCCATGGTGCATCAGAGTTCGAACATAGTCGAAAATAGAAAAGTCCCTCATGCCCAGGCCACCAGTATTTTTTTGCCTGATTAGAGTGGTCTTTTTTAGTTTGGCTGGTTTGTGGTTCCAAATAAAGTCGAATGTGATTTTGTCGACTTCTTTGGCAAAATCTCTTGGGGTTTCCATAACGCTGCAGATAAACACGAGTTTTGAGAGTGCCAACGTTTTAACTATGTTTATTTTGCCATATATGGATAGGTCTCTTCGAGACCACATATTTAAAGTTTTCTTTAACGATACCAATTTTTCATGAAAGTTTTTCCTTTCAGAAACTTCAAGATCGTACGAAAAATGTACTCCAAGCGCATAAACTGGTTCACTGTCCATTCGAAGATTATGAATTGTATCTTTTCTGTTACGCATAGAGCAGAGCCATAGCATTTCAGATTTTGTTTGGTTAATTTTTAGACCAGAGCAACTTTCAAAAAGCAATAGTAAATCAAATAAATTGGCCACTGATTGGGCATCAGAAAGAAGTGCAGTGGTGTCATCTGCATATTGCGAAAGCTTGACTTCTCTATGTTCTTGTATCTTAATTCCTTTTATTTCGTTCGATCGTCTTATACGTTGCGCCAGTATTTCCATGGCGATAACGAACAATGTGCCTGAAAGTGGGCACCCCTGACGCACCCCACGTTCTAGTTGAAAGTGTTTTGACGCGTGACCGTTATTCATTACGCAACTCGAGATGTTCCTATAAAACACTTTAATCCACTGACGAAGGTCAGGACCGAAATTAAAAGTTTCAAGACATGTATGAATAAAATTCCACTCAATCGAGTCGAAGGCTTTTTCAAAGTCTAAGAACACTGCAACGCCTGGGATAACCTTCTGTTTAGTGAAATGCATTGTGTCTGCTATTAACCTGATGCTCTCCCCGATAAACCTTCCTTTTACATACCCAGATTGGCCAGGGTGGATTATGTTAGGTAAGATTTTTTCCAAACGCAGAGCAATAGTTTTTGTCACAATTTTGTAGTCCACATTCAGTAACGATACAGGTCTCCAATTTTTTAAGTATTCCGTGTTCTTTTTCTTTTTTGGAATTAAAGATATAATACCTTGACGTTGAGAAATAGAAAGACTGCCATTTTGGAAAGCGTAATTGAAGCTATTTACCATATAAGAACCTAGTATATCCCAAAAGTAACGATAAAATTCAGGGGTGAGGCCATCTGTGCCCGGCGCTTTATTGTTTTCCATAAATTTTAACGCACACTCACATTCACTAATAGACATAGCGCCTTCGCAAGTTTTCGCCATCTCTTCCGATAATGCATTTTCGGTTTCAAAGAACTCATTAAAATCAGGGCAATCTGGGTCAGTATTTGTTGACGTATAAATTTGTCTGAAAAAACGCTCTTCTTCCTCAAGGATGTCTTTGGGGTTTGTAATTTTGTTGTCGTCATTGATGATTAAAGACGTTATATGTTTCTTTCTGTGGTTCGTTTTTTCTAAGTTATAAAAATATTTGCTGTTTCTCTCGCCGTGCTCGTACCAGCGTGCTCTGCTGCGTACGATTGTCCCTCTTGTCCTAACAGTTGCAATTTTAGAAAGCTTGGATTTTACTCTTTCCAACTCAATTTTGAGCGAATCGCTGTGTGATGTCTGAAGCTCGGTCTGTATTTTCGTCATTTCTGACAAAAGAGCTATCTCTTCATCGCGTTTTCGCTTAGCTTTTTTCTTCGAAAATTTTATTGTGAATGCTCTGATTTCCATTTTAATCATCTCCCAATGCAACCCTTTGTCTTTGACTTGTTGATGTTTTTTTGCAAATTCTGGAAATTGAAAGGTCAGCAATTGCACATAATTAGTATCTGAAAGCAAAGAGTTGTTAAACTTCCAGAATCCGGGGCCCCGGGGGAGCTCACTTTCGTCTAAAAGCACAGAGAAAGCAAGGGCCGATTGATCCGAGTGAATGTTTGGGATTATTTTGCACTCCTTCACGCGCTGTTTAAGCTGATCTGAAACAAGAAAATAGTCAAGTCTACATTGTATTTTCATTGAAGGGTTAGCCCATGTGAAGCCAATTAGATCTGGGTTTTTGAAACGCCAACAATCGATTAACTTGTGTGTTTTGATTAGTGTTTGAAGCTCATTGACAGAAGCTCTTTTACTGTCAATTGGTCTGCCACCTTTTTTGTCTAAAGCGCTAATTGCACAATTAAAATCTCCTCCTACTACGAGATTCTCGTTGGCGTACACACTTAGAAATTTTGTCGAAAGGTCTCTGAGGAATACAACTTGTTGGGTTGTGTCGTTTGGTGCATAAATGTTTACAAACACTATTTTTGTACCATCAATAATAGTTTCGGCCAAAATGCATCTGCCGTGATTATCAGCTATAATTTTTTCGATGCTGACGTCCAGACGTGGTTTAAATAAAATCATGACTCCTCTGCTGTGAGAAGAGCCGTGGCTGGAAACGATTTTGCCTCCCCATTCTGTTTCCCATCTTTTAATAGTTTCTAGCGTAGAGTAAGATTCTTGCAAGAAAATTATATCTGATTGTTGTTGATGTAACCAGCGAAAGACTTGTCTTCGCTTTCTCGAACTGTTTAGCCCTCTTATGTTCAGCGATAAAATCTTATGCATTTAATTCTACGAAAGAAGTATAAAATAACCGAAAAATCACCAAATAATCATTCCTTCTATAATGCTCGCTTTGCGGTAGATTTTTTTACTAAGTGGCTTAGGTTTTATTACGCTGGTGGCTTTTCAGCAAATTATGCGAATGCAACAGAAAAGCAGACTAAAGAGAAAACAAAAACGACAAAAACAACGACACATAATTCTACTTATGACGGACTTACCTAAAGATTTGTGCGGTATTTTGGCTGGGTCAGAAGAGCTGAAAGTAGCAGCCGTCGAGAAGGTGGTTGCAAAAGAAAATAATCAAGAGTCCAGTACTTGTTCTAGCTTAATTGTCCATTAAACGTCCGTAAAAAGGAAATTGTTGTGTCTCTGGACCGCGGTAAAGAGAGCCCTCAATAATGAGCTTTTCCACGTTAAAATAAGCTGCTTTCTTGTCGCGTTTGGCTGCCTTGAGGATCGGGTATAACTGTTCTCTTTTTGAAAACGGTGTTTTGTAAAAACTCCTGCACTTTGGTGAAAATGGCTAAAAAGTGCTTCTCCCGGTGCGGAAACAACAAAACTTACTGATCTCTGGTTGAAAACGCTGTTTTGTACAAACTCCTGCACTTTGCTAAAAATGGCTAAAAAGAGGTTTTTCGAGTGTGATTATGACAAACCGTGCTGATATCGGACTGAAAACGCTCTTCTGTATAAACTCGTGCACTTTGCTGAGAATGGCTAAAAAGTGCTTCACCCGGTGCGGAAATAACAAAACTTACTGATCTCTGGTTGAAAACGCTGTTTTGTACAAACTCCTGCACTTTGCTGAAAATGGCTAAAAAGTGGTTTATCTAGTGTCATTATGACAAACCGTTCTAATTTCGGACTGAAAAGACTGTTTTCTACAAACTTGTTGACTTTGCTGAATATAGCTAAAGTGTGGTTCGCCAGTGCGGAAATGACTAAACTTACTGATCTCAGGTTGAAAACGCTGTTTGGTACAAAGTCCTGGAATTTGCTAAAAATGGCTGAACAGTGGTTATTCTAGTGCGATTATTACAAACGGTTCTAACCACGAACGGAAAACACCGTTTACCACAAACTCGTTCACTTTTCTAAAAATGCTAAAATGTGGTTCACCCGTGCGAAAATGTCTAAACTTACTGACCTCTAGTTGAAAACGCTGTTTTGTACAAACTCCTGCACTTTGCTGAAAATGGCTAAAAAGTGGTTTATGTAGTTTATCTAACAAAACTTACTGATCTCTAGTTGAAAACGCTGTTTTGTACAAACTCCTGCACTTTGCTGAAAATGGCTAAAAAGTGGTTTATCTAGTGTCATTATGACAAAACGTTCTAATTTCGGACTGAAAAGACTGTTTTCTACAAACTTGTTGACTTTACTGAATAAAGCTAAAGTGTGGTTCGCCAGTGCGGGAAATGTCTAAACTTAGTGATCTCAGGTTGATGACGCTGTTTTGTACAAAAACCTGCAATTTGCTAAAAATGGCTAAACAGTGGTTATTTAGTGGGATTATGACAAACGGTTCTAATCACGTACGGAAAACACCGTTTACCACAAACTCGTTCACTTTTCTAAAAATGCTAAAATGTTTTTCCCTAGTGCGGAAATGACAAAACTTACTGATCTCTGGTTGAAAACGCTGTTTTGAACAAACTCCTGCACTTTGCTGAAAATGGCTAAAAAGTGCTTTACCCGGTGCGGAAATAACAAAACTTACTGATCTCTGGTTGAAAACGCTGTTTTGTACAAACTCCTGCACTTTGCTGAAAATGGCTAAAAAGTGGTTAATCTAGTGTCATTATGAAAAACCGTTCTAATTTTGGACTTAAAAGACTGTTTTCTACAAACTTGTTGACTTTGCTGAATATAGCTAAAGTGTGGTTCGCCAAATGCTGTTTTGAACAAACTCCTGCACTTTGCTGAAAATGGCTAAAAAGTGCTTCTCCCGGTGCAGAAACAACAAAACTTACTGATCTCTAGTTGAAAACGCTGTTTTGTACAAACTCCTGCAATTTGCTGAAAATGGCTAAAAAGTGGTTTTTCAAATGTGATTATGACAAACCGTACTGATATCGGACTGAAAACGCTGTTCTGTACAAACTCCTGCACTTTGCTGAAAATGGCTAAAAAGTGGTTTTTCAAGTGTGATTATGACAAACCGTACTGATCTCTGGTTGAAAACGCCGTTTTGTACAAACTCCTGCAATTTGCTGAAAATGGCTAAAAAGTGTTTTTTCAAGTGTGATCATGACAAACCGTACTGATATCGGACTGAAAACGCTGTTCTGTACAAACTGCTGCACTTTGCTGAAAATGGCTGAAAAGTGGTTTTTCTAGTGTGATTATGACAAACCGTTCTAATTTCGGACTGAAAAGAATGTTTTCTACAAACTTGTTGACTTTGCTGAATATAGCTAAAATGTGGTTCGCTACTGCGGAAATGTCTAAACTTACTGATCCCAGGTTGAAAACGCTGTTCTGTACAAAGTCCTCCACTTTGCTAAAAATGGCTACACAGTGGTGCTCCCAGTGCGGAAATGACAAAACTTCCTGATCTCTGGTTGAAAACGCTTTTTTGTACAAACTCCTGCACTTTGCTGAAAATGGCTAAAAAGTTGTTTTTCTAGTGTGATTATGACAAACCGTTCTAATTTCGGACTGAAAAGAATGTTTTCTACAAACTTGTTCACTTTGCTGAATATAGCTAAAGTGTTGTTCCCTAGTGCAGAAATGACAAAACTAAAAATGGCTAAAAAGTGGTGCTCCCATTGCGAAAATAGCAAAACGTACTGATCTCCGTCTGAAAACGCTGTTTTCCACCGACTCTTGCACTTTGCTGAAAATGGCTAAAAAGTGGTTTTTGTAGATTGATTATGACAAACAGTTCTTATGTAGGACTGAAAACACGGTTTTCCACAAGCTTGTTCACTTTGCTGAAAATAGCTAAAATGTGATTCGCTAGTACGAAAATGTCTAAACTTACTGATCTCAGGTTGAAAACGATGTTTTGTACAAAGTCCTGCAATTTGCTAAAAATGGTTAAACAGTGGTTATTCTAGTGTGATTATGACAAACGGTTCTAATCACGTACGGAAAACACCGTTTACCACAAACTCCTTCACTTTTCTAAAAATGCTAAAATGTGGTTCCCTAGTGCGGAAATGACAAAACTTACTGATTTCTGGTTTAAAACGCTGTTTTCTACAAACTCCTGCACTTTGCTGAAAATGGCTCAAAAGTGTTTTTTCTAGTGTAATTATGACAGACCGTGCTGATATCGGACTGAAAACGCTGTTCTGTACAAACTCCTGCAATTTGCTGAAAATGGATAAAAAGTGCTTCTCCCGCTGCGGAAATAAGAAAACATACTGAGCTCTGGTTGAAAACGCTGTTTTGTATAAACTCCTGTAATTTGCTAAAAATGGCTAAACAGTGGTTATTCTAGTGCGATTATGACAAACGGTTCTAATCACGAACGGAAAACACCGTTTACCACAAACTCGTTCACTTTTCTAAAAATACTAAAGTGTTGTTTGCCAGTGCGGAAATGTCTAAACTTACTGTTCTCTGGTTGAAAACGCTGTTTTGTACAAACTCCTGCACTTTGCTGAAAATGGCTCAAAAGTGTTTTTTCTAGTGTAATTATGACAGACCGTGCTGATATCGGACTGAAAACGCTGTTCTGTACAAACTCCTGCAATTTGCTGAAAATGGATAAAAAGTGCTTCTCCCGCTGCGGTAATAAGAAAACATACTGATCTCTGGTTGAAAACGCTGTTTTGTATAAACTCCTGCAATTTGCTAAAAATGGCTAAACAGTGGTTATTCTAGTGCGATTATGACAAACGGTTCTAATCACGAACGGAAAACACCGTTTACCACAAACTCGTTCACTTTTCTAAAAATACTAAAATGTGGTTCGCCAGTGCGGAAATGTCTAAACTTACTGTTCTCTTGTTGAAAACGCTGTTTTGTACAAACTCCTGCACTTTGCTGAAAATGGCTAAAAAGTGCTTCTCCCGGTGCGGAAACAACAAAACTTACTGATCTCTAGTTGAAAACGCTGTTTTGTACAAACTCCTGCACTTTGCTGAAAATGGCTAAAAAGTGCTTCTCCCGGTGCGGAAACAACAAAACTTACTGATCTCTAGTTGAAAACGCTGTTTTGTACAAACTCCTGCACTTTGCTGTAAATGGCTAAAAAGTGCTTCTCCCGGTGCGGAAACAACAAAACTTACTGATCGCGGGTTGAAAACGCTGTTTTGTAGAAACTCCTGCACTTTGCTGAAAATGGCTAAAAAGTGCGACTCCAGGTGCGGAAATAACAAAACTTACTGATCTCTGGTTGAAAACGCTGTTTTGTACAAACTCCTGCACTTTGCTGAAAATGGCTAAAAAGTGGTTTATCTAGTGTCATTATGACAAACCGTTCAAATTTCGGACTGAAAAGACTGTTTTCTACAAACTTGTTGACTTTACTGAATATAGCTGAAGTGTGGTTCGCCAGTGCGGAAATGTCTAAACTTAGTGATCTCAGGTTGATGACGCTGTTTTGTACAAAGTCCTCCACTTTGCTAAAAATGGCTACACAGTGGTGCTCCCAGTGCGGAAATGACAAAACTTCCTGATCTCTGGTTGAAAACGCTTTTTTGTACAAACTCCTGCACTTTGCTGAAAATGACTAAAAAGTTGTTTTTCTAGTGTGATTATGACAAACCGTTCTAATTTCGGACTGAAAAGAATGTTTTCTACAAACTTGTTCACTTTGCTGAATATAGCTAAAGTGTTGTTCCCTAGTGCAGAAATGACAAAACTAAAAATGGCTAAAAAGTAGTGCTCCCATTGCGAAAATAGCAAAACCTACTGAACTCCGTCTGAAAACGCTGTTTTCCACCGACTCTTGCACTTTGCTGAAAATGGCTAAAAAGTGGTTTTTGTAGATTGATTATGACAAACAGTTCTTATGTAGGACTGAAAACACGGTTTTCCACAAGCTTGTTCACTTTGCTGAAAATAGCTAAAATGTGATTCGCTAGTACGAAAATGTCTAAACTTACTGATCTCAGGTTGAAAACGATGTTTTGTACAAAGTCCTGCAATTTGCTAAAAAAGGTTAAACAGTGGTTATTCTAGTGTGATTATGACAAACGGTTCTAATCACGTACGGAAAACACCGTTTACCACAAACTCCTTCACTTTTCTAAAAATGCTAAAATGTGGTTCCCTAGTGCGGAAATGACAAAACTTACTGATCTCTGGTTTAAAACGCTGTTTTCTACAAACTCCTGCACTTTGCTGAAAATGGCTCAAAAGTGGTTTTTCTAGTGTAATTATGACAGACCGTGCTGATATCGGACTGAAAACGCTGTTCTGTACAAACTCCTGAAATTTGCTGAAAATGGATAAAAAGTGCTTCTCCCGCTGCGGTAATAAGAAAACATAATGATCTCAGGTTGAAAACGCTGTTTTGTATCAACTCCTGCAATTTGCTAAAAATGGCTTAAAAGTGGTTATTCTAGTGCGATTATGACAAACGGTTCTAATCACGAACGGAAAACACCGTTACCCACAAACTCGTTCACTTTTCTAAAAATACTAAAATGTGGTTCGCCAGTGTGGAAATGTCTAAACTTACTGTTCTCTTGTTGAAAACGCTGTTTTGTACAAACTCCTGCACTTTGCTGAAAATGGCTAAAAAGAGCTTCTCCCGGTGCGGAAACAACAAAACTTACTTATCTCTAGTTGAAAACGCTGTTTTGTTCAAAGTTCTGCACTTTGCTGAAAATGGCTAAAAAGTGGTTTTTCTAGTGTGATTATGACAAACCGTGCTGATATCGGACTGAAAACGCAGTTCTGAAAAAACTCCTGCACTTTGCTGAAAATGCTAAAAAGTGGTTTTTCTAGTGTGATTATGACAAACCGTGCTGATATTGGACTGAAAACGCTGTTTTGTGCAAACTCCTGCTGAAAATGGCTAAAAAGTTGTTTTTCTAGTGTGATTATGACAAACCGTTCTAATTTCGGACTGAAAAGAATGTTTTCTACAAACTTGTTCACTTTGCTGAATATAGCTAAAGTGTTGTTCCCTAGTGCAGAAATGACAAAACTAAAAATGGCTAAAAAGTAGTGCTCCCATTGCGAAAATAGCAAAACCTACTGATCTCCGTCTGAAAACGCTGTTTTCCACCGACTCTTGCACTTTGCTGAAAATGGCTAAAAAGTGGTTTTTGTAGATTGATTATGACAAACAGTTCTTATGTAGGACTGAAAACACGGTTTTCCACAAGCTTGTTCACTTTGCTGAAAATAGCTAAAATGTGATTCGCTAGTACGAAAATGTCTAAACTTACTGATCTCAGGTTGAAAACGATGTTTTGTACAAAGTCCTGCAATTTGCTAAAAATGGTTAAACAGTGGTTATTCTAGTGTGATTATGACAAACGGTTCTAATCACGTACGGAAAACACCGTTTACCACAAACTCCTTCACTTTTCTAAAAATGCTAAAATGTGGTTCCCTAGTGCGGAAATGACAAAACTTACTGATCTCTGGTTTAAAACGCTGTTTTCTACAAACTCCTGCACTTTGCTGAAAATGGCTCAAAAGTGGTTTTTCTAGTGTAATTATGACAGACCGTGCTGATATCGGACTGAAAACGCTGTTCTGTACAAACTCCTGCAATTTGCTGAAAATGGATAAAAAGTGCTTCTCCCGCTGCGGTAATAAGAAAACATACTGATCTCAGGTTGAAAACGCTGTTTTGTATCAACTCCTGCAATTTGCTAAAAATGGCTAAACAGTGGTTATTCTAGTGCGATTATGACAAACGGTTCTAATCACGAACGGAAAATACCGTTTACCACAAACTCGTTCACTTTTCTAAAAATACTAAAATGTGGTTCGCCAGTGTGGAAATGTCTAAACTTACTGTTCTCTTGTTGAAAACGCTGTTTTGTACAAACTCCTGCACTTTGCTGAAAATGGCTAAAAAGAGCTTCTCCCGGTGCGGAAACAACAAAACTTACTGATCTCTAGTTGAAAACGCTGTTTTGTTCAAAGTCCTGCACTTTGCTGAAAATGGCTAAAAAGTGGTTTTTCTAGTGTGATTATGACAAACCGTGCTGATATCGGACTGAAAACGCAGTTCTGTACAAACTCCTGCACTTTGCTGAAAATGCTAAAAAGTGGTTTTTCTAGTGTGATTATGACAAACCGTGCTGATATTGGACTGAAAACGCTGTTTTGTGCAAACTCCTGCACTTTGCTGAAAATGGCTAAAAAGTTGTTTTTCTAGTGTGATTATGACAAACCGTTCTAATTTCGGACTGAAAAGAATGTTTTCTACAAACTTGTTCACTTTGCTGAATATAGCTAAAGTGTTGTTCCCTAGTGCAGAAATGACAAAACTAAAAATGGCTAAAAAGTAGTGCTCCCAGTGCGAAAATAGCAAAACGTACTGATCTCCGTCTGAAAACGCTGTTTTCCACCGACTCTTGCACTTTGCTGAAAACGGCTAAAAAGTGGTTTTTGTAGATTGATTATGTCAAACAGTTCTTATCTAGGACTGAAAACACGGTTTTCCACAAACTTGTTCAGTTTGCTGAAAATAGCTAAAATGTGATTCGCTAGTACGAAAATGTCTAAACTTACTGATCTCAGGTTGAAAACGATGTTTTGTACAAAGTCCTGCAATTTGCTAAAAATGGTTAAACAGTGGTTATTCTAGTGTGATTATGACAAACCGTGCTGATATTGGACTGAAAACGCTGTTTTGTGCAAACTCCTGCACTTTGCTGAAAATGTCTAAAAAGTGGTTTTTCAAGTGTGATTATGACAAACCGTACTGAATATAGCCAAAGTGTGGTTCGCCAGTGCGGAAAGGTTTAAAGTTACTGATCTCGGGTTGAAAACGCTGTTTTGTACAAACTCCTTCACTTTGCTGAGAATGGCTAAAAAGTGCTTCTCCCGGTGCGGAAATAACAAAACTTACTGATCTCTGGTTGAAAACGCTGTCTTGTACAAACTCCTGCACTTTGCTGAAAATGGCTAAAAAGTGGTTTATCTAGTGTCATTATGACAAACCGTTCTAATTTCAGACTGAAAAGACTGTTTTCTACAAACTTGTTGACTTTGCTGAATATAGCCAAAGTGTGGTTCGCCAGTGCGGAAAGGTTTAAACTTACTGATCTCAGGTTGAAAACGCTGTTTTGTACAAAGTCCTGCAATTTGCTAAAAATGGGTAAACAGTGGTTATTCTAGTGCGATTATTACAAACGGTTCTAATCACAGGCGGAAAACACCGTTTACCACAAACTCGTTCACTTTTCTAAAAATACTAAAGTGTTGTTTGCCAGTGCGGAAATGTCTAAACTTACTGTTCTCTTGTTGAAAACGCTGTTTTGTACAAACTCCTGCACTTTGCTGAAAATGGCTAAAAAGTGCTTCTCCCGGTGCGGAAACAACAAAACTTACTGATCTCTAGTTGAAAACGCTGTTTTGTACAAACTCCTGCACTTTGCTGAAAATGGCTAAAAAGTGGTTTATCTAGTGTCATTATGACAAACCGTTCTAATTTCAGACTGAAAAGACTGTTTTCTACAAACTTGTTGACTTTGCTGAATATAGCCAAAGTGTGGTTCGCCAGTGCGGAAAGGTTTAAACTTACTGATCTCAGGTTGAAAACGCTGTTTTGTACAAAGTCCTGCAATTTGCTAAAAATGGGTAAACAGTGGTTATTCTAGTGCGATTATTACAAACGGTTCTAATCACAGACGGAAAACACCGTTTACCACAAACTCGTTCACTTTTCTAAAAATACTAAAATGTGGTTCGCCAGTGCGGAAATGTCTAAACTTACTGTTCTCTTGTTGAAAACGCTGTTTTGTACAAACTCCTGCACTTTGCTGAAAATGGCTAAAAAGTGCTTCTCCCGGTGCGGAAACAACAAAACTTACTGATCTCTAGTTGAAAACGCTGTTTTGTACAAACTCCTGCACTTTGCTGAAAATGGCTAAAAAGTGCGACTCCCGGTGCGGAAATAACAAAACTTACTGATCTCTAGTTGAAAACGCTGTTTTGTTCAAAGTCCTGCACTTTGCTGAAAATGGCTACACAGTGGTGCTCCCAGTGCGGAAATGACAAAACTTCCTGATCTCTGGTTGAAAACGCTTTTTTGTACAAACTCCTGCACCTTGCTGAAAATGGCTAAAAAGTTGTTTTTCTAGTGTGATTATGACAAACCGTTCTAATTTCGGACTGAAAAGAATGTTTTCTACAAACTTGTTCACTTTTCTGAATATAGCTAAAGTGTTGTTCCCTAGTGCAGAAATGACAAAACTAAAAATGGCTAAAAAGTAGTGCTCCCATTGCGAAAATAGCAAAACGTACTGATCTCCGTCTGAAAACGCTGTTTTCCACCGACTCTTGCACTTTGCTGAAAATGGCTAAAAAGTGGTTTTTGTAGATTGATTATGTCAAACAGTTCTTATCTAGGACTGAAAACACGGTTTTCCACAAACTTGTTCACTTTGCTGAAAATAGCTAAAATGTGATTCGCTAGTACGAAAATGTCTAAACTTACTGATCTCAGGTTGAAAACGATGTTTTGTACAAAGTCCTGCAATTTGCTAAAAATGGTTAAACAGTGGTTATTCTAGTGTGATTATGACAAACGGTTCTAATCACGTACGGAAAACACCGTTTACCACAAACTCCTTCACTTTTCTAAAAATGCTAAAATGTGGTTCCCTAGTGCGGAAATGACAAAACTTACTGATCTCTGGTTTAAAACGCTGTTTTCTACAAACTCCTGCACTTTGCTGAAAATGGCTCAAAAGTGTTTTTTCTAGTGTAATTAAGACAGACCGTGCTGATATCGGACTGAAAACGCTGTTCTGTACAAACTCCTGCAATTTGCTGAAAATGGATAAAAAGTGCTTCTCCCGCTGCGGTAATAAGAAAACATACTGATCTCTGGTTGAAAACGCTGTTTTGTATAAACTCCTGCAATTTGCTAAAAATGGCTAAACAGTGGTTATTCTAGTGCGATTATGACAAACGGTTCTAATCACGAACGGAAAACACCGTTTACCACAAACTCGTTAACTTTTCTAAAAATACTAAAATGTGGTTCGCCAGTGCGGAAATGTCTAAACTTACTGTTCTCTTGTTGAAAACGCTGTTTTGTACAAACTCCTGCACTTTGCTGAAAATGGCTAAAAAGTGCTTCTCCCGGTGCGGAAACAACAAAACTTACTGATCTCTAGTTGAAAACGCTGTTTTGTACAAACTCCTGCACTTTGCTGAAAATGGCTAAAAAGTGCTTCTCCCGGTGCGGAAACAACAAAACTTACTGATCTCAGGTTGAAAACGCTGTTTTGTACAAACTCCTGCACTTTGCTGAAAATGGCTAAAAAGTGCTTCTCCCGGTGCGGAAACAACAAAACTTACTGCTCTCGAGTTGAAAACGCTGTTTTGTACAAACTCCTGCACTTTGCTGAGAATGGCTAAAAAGTGCTTCTCCCGGTGCGGAAATAACAAAACTTACTGATCTCTGGTTGAAAACTAAGCTATCTAGTGTCATTATGACAAACCGTTCTAATTTCGGACTAAAAAGACTGTTTTCTACAAACTTGTTGACTTTGCTGAATATAGCTAAAGTGTGGTTCGCCAGTGCGGAAAGGTCTAAACTTACTGATCTCAGATTGAAAACGCTGTTTTGTACAAAGTCCGGCAATTTGCTAAAAATGGCTAAACAGTGGTTAATCTAGTGCGATTATGACAAACGGTTCTAATCACGTACGGAAAACACCGTTTACCACAAACTCGTTCACTTTTCTACAAATGCTAAAATGTGGTTCGCCAGTGCGGAAATGTCTAAACTTACTGTTCTCAGGTTGAAAACGCTGTTTTTTACAAACTCCTGCACTTTGCTGAAAATGGCTAAAAAGTGGTTTTTCAAGTGTGATTATGACAAACCGTACTGAATATAGCCAAAGTGTGGTTCGCCAGTGCGGAAAGGTTTAAAGTTACTGATCTCGGGTTGAAAACGCTGTTTTGTACAAACTCCTTCACTTTGCTGAGAATGGCTAAAAAGTGCTTCTCCCGGTGCGGAAATAACAAAACTTACTGATCTCTGGTTGAAAACGCTGTCTTGTACAAACTCCTGCACTTTGCTGAAAATGGCTAAAAAGTGGTTTATCTAGTGTCATTATGACAAACCGTTCTAATTTCAGACTGAAAAGACTGTTTTCTACAAACTTGTTGACTTTGCTGAATATAGCCAAAGTGTGGTTCGCCAGTGCGGAAAGGTTTAAACTTACTGATCTCAGGTTGAAAACGCTGTTTTGTACAAAGTCCTGCAATTTGCTAAAAATGGGTAAACAGTGGTTATTCTAGTGCGATTATTACAAACGGTTCTAATCACAGGCGGAAAACACCGTTTACCACAAACTCGTTCACTTTTCTAAAAATACTAAAGTGTTGTTTGCCAGTGCGGAAATGTCTAAACTTACTGTTCTCTTGTTGAAAACGCTGTTTTGTACAAACTCCTGCACTTTGCTGAAAATGGCTAAAAAGTGCTTCTCCCGGTGCGGAAACAACAAAACTTACTGATCTCTAGTTGAAAACGCTGTTTTGTACAAACTCCTGCACTTTGCTGAAAATGGCTAAAAAGTGGTTTATCTAGTGTCATTATGACAAACCGTTCTAATTTCAGACTGAAAAGACTGTTTTCTACAAACTTGTTGACTTTGCTGAATATAGCCAAAGTGTGGTTCGCCAGTGCGGAAAGGTTTAAACTTACTGATCTCAGGTTGAAAACGCTGTTTTGTACAAAGTCCTGCAATTTGCTAAAAATGGGTAAACAGTGGTTATTCTAGTGCGATTATTACAAACGGTTCTAATCACAGACGAAAAACACCGTTTACCACAAACTCGTTCACTTTTCTAAAAATACTAAAATGTGGTTCGCCAGTGCGGAAATGTCTAAACTTACTGTTCTCTTGTTGAAAACGCTGTTTTGTACAAACTCCTGCACTTTGCTGAAAATGGCTAAAAAGTGCTTCTCCCGGTGCGGAAACAACAAAACTTACTGATCTCTAGTTGAAAACGCTGTTTTGTACAAACTCCTGCACTTTGCTGAAAATAGCTAAAAAGTGCGACTCCCGGTGCGGAAATAACAAAACTTACTGATCTCTAGTTGAAAACGCTGTTTTGTTCAAAGTCCTGCACTTTGCTGAAAATGGCTACACAGTGGTGCTCCCAGTGCGGAAATGACAAAACTTCCTGATCTCTGGTTGAAAACGCTTTTTTGTACAAACTCCTGCACCTTGCTGAAAATGGCTAAAAAGTTGTTTTTCTAGTGTGATTATGACAAACCGTTCTAATTTCGGACTGAAAAGAATGTTTTCTACAAACTTGTTCACTTTGCTGAATATAGCTAAAGTGTTGTTCCCTAGTGCAGAAATGACAAAACTAAAAATGGCTAAAAAGTAGTGCTCCCATTGCGAAAATAGCAAAACGTACTGATCTCCGTCTGAAAACGCTGTTTTCCACCGACTCTTGCACTTTGCTGAAAATGGCTAAAAAGTGGTTTTTGTAGATTGATTATGACAAACAGTTCTTATCTAGGACTGAAAACACGGTTTTCCACAAGCTTGTTCACTTTGCTGAAAATAGCTAAAATGTGATTCGCTAGTACGAAAATGTCTAAACTTACTGATCTCGGGTTGAAAACGATGTTTTGTACAAAGTCCTGCAATTTGCTAAAAATGGTTAAACAGTGGTTATTCTAGTGTGATTATGACAAACGGTTCTAATCACGTACGGAAAACACCGTTTACCACAAACTCCTTCACTTTTCTAAAAATGCTAAAATGTGGTTCCCTAGTGCGGAAATGACAAAACTTACTGATCTCTGGTTTAAAACGCTGTTTTCTACAAACTCCTGCACTTTGCTGAAAATGGCTCAAAAGTAGTTTTTCTAGTGTAATAATGACAGACCGTGCTGATATCGGACTGAAAACGCTGTTCTGTACAAACTCCTGCAATTTGCTGAAAATGGATAAAAAGTGCTTCTCCCGCTGCGGTAATAAGAAAACATACTGATCTCAGGTTGAAAACGCTGTTTTGTATCAACTCCTGCAATTTGCTAAAAATGGCTAAACAGTGGTTATTCTAGTGCGATTATGACAAACGGTTCTAATCACGAACGGAAAACACCGTTTACCACAAACTCGTTCACTTTTCTAAAAATACTAAAATGTGGTTCGCCAGTGTGGAAATGTCTAAACTTACTGTTCTCTTGTTGAAAACGCTGTTTTGTACAAACTCCTGCACTTTGCTGAAAATGGCTAAAAAGAGCTTCTCCCGGTGCGGAAACAACAAAACTTACTGATCTCTAGTTGAAAACGCTGTTTTGTTCAAAGTCCTGCACTTTGCTGAAAATGGCTAAAAAGTGGTTTTTCTAGTGTGATTATGACAAACCGTGCTGATATCGGACTGAAAACGCAGTTCTGTACAAACTCCTGCACTTTGCTGAAAATGCTAAAAAGTGGTTTTTCTAGTGTGATTATGACAAACCGTGCTGATATTGGACTGAAAACGCTGTTTTGTGCAAACTCCTGCACTTTGCTGAAAATGGCTAAAAAGTTGTTTTTCTAGTGTGATTATGACAAACCGTTCTAATTTCGGACTGAAAAGAATGTTTTCTACAAACTTGTTCACTTTTCTGAATATAGCTAAAGTGTTGTTCCCTAGTGCAGAAATGACAAAACTAAAAATGGCTAAAAAGTAGTGCTCCCATTGCGAAAATAGCAAAACGTACTGATCTCCGTCTGAAAACGCTGTTTTCCACCGACTCTTGCACTTTGCTGAAAATGGCTAAAAAGTGGTTTTTGTAGATTGATTATGTCAAACAGTTCTTATCTAGGACTGAAAACACGGTTTTCCACAAACTTGTTCACTTTGCTGAAAATAGCTAAAATGTGATTCGCTAGTACGAAAATGTCTAAACTTACTGATCTCAGGTTGAAAACGATGTTTTGTACAAAGTCCTGCAATTTGCTAAAAATGGTTAAACAGTGGTTATTCTAGTGTGATTATGACAAACGGTTCTAATCACGTACGGAAAACACCGTTTACCACAAACTCCTTCACTTTTCTAAAAATGCTAAAATGTGGTTCCCTAGTGCGGAAATGACAAAACTTACTGATCTCTGGTTTAAAACGCTGTTTTCTACAAACTCCTGCACTTTGCTGAAAATGGCTCAAAAGTGTTTTTTCTAGTGTAATTAAGACAGACCGTGCTGATATCGGACTGAAAACGCTGTTCTGTACAAACTCCTGCAATTTGCTGAAAATGGATAAAAAGTGCTTCTCCCGCTGCGGTAATAAGAAAACATACTGATCTCTGGTTGAAAACGCTGTTTTGTATAAACTCCTGCAATTTGCTAAAAATGGCTAAACAGTGGTTATTCTAGTGCGATTATGACAAACGGTTCTAATCACGAACGGAAAACACCGTTTACCACAAACTCGTTCACTTTTCTAAAAATACTAAAGTGTTGTTTGCCAGTGCGGAAATGTCTAAACTTACTGTTCTCTTGTTGAAAACGCTGTTTTGTACAAACTCCTGCACTTTGCTGAAAATGGCTAAAAAGTGCTTCTCCCGGTGCGGAAACAACAAAACTTACTGATCTCAGGTTGAAAACGCTGTTTTGTACAAACTCCTGCACTTTGCTGAAAATGGCTAAAAAGTGCTTCTCCCGGTGCGGAAACAACAAAACTTACTGATCTCTAGTTGAAAACGCTGTTTTGTACAAACTCCTGCACTTTGCTGTAAATGCCTAAAAAGTGCTTCTCCCGGTGCGGAAACAACAAAACTTACTGATCTCGGGTTGAAAACGCTGTTTTGTACAAACTCCTGCACTTTGCTGAAAATGGCTAAAAAGTGGTTTATCTAGTGTCATTATGACAAACCGTTCAAATTTCGGACTGAAAAGACTGTTTTCTACAAACTTGTTGACTTTACTGAATATAGCTAAAGTGTGGTTCGCCAGTGCGGAAATGTCTAAACTTAGTGATCTCAGGTTGATGACGCTGTTCTGTACAAAGTCCTCCACTTTGCTAAAAATGGCTACACAGTGGTGCTCCCAGTGCGGAAATGACAAAACTTCCTGATCTCTGGTTGAAAACGCTTTTTTGTACAAACTCCTGCACTTTGCTGAAAATGGCTAAAAAGTTGTTTTTCTAGTGTGATTATGACAAACCGTTCTAATTTCGGACTGAAAAGAATGTTTTCTACAAACTTGTTCACTTTGCTGAATATAGCTAAAGTGTTGTTCCCTAGTGCAGAAATGACAAAACTAAAAATGGCTAAAAGTAGTGCTCCCATTGCGAAAATAGCAAAACGTACTGATCTCCGTCTGAAAACGCTGTTTTCCACCGACTCTTGCACTTTGCTGAAAATGGCTAAAAAGTGGTTTTTGTAGATTGATTATGACAAACAGTTCTTATGTAGGACTGAAAACACGGTTTTCCACAAGCTTGTTCACTTTGCTGAAAATAGCTAAAATGTGATTCGCTAGTACGAAAATGTCTAAACTTACTGATCTCAGGTTGAAAACGATGTTTTGTACAAAGTCCTGCAATTTGCTAAAAATGGTTAAACAGTGGTTATTCTAGTGTGATTATGACAAACGGTTCTAATCATGTACGGAAAACACCGTTTACCACAAACTCCTTCACTTTTCTAAAAATGGCTAAAATGTGGTTCCCTAGTGCGGAAATGACAAAGCTTACTGATCTCGGGTTGAAAACACTGTTTTGTACAAGTTCCTGCACTTTGCTGAAAATGGCTGAAAAGTGTTTTTTCTAGTGTGATTATGACAAACCGTTCTAATTTCGGACTGAAAAGAATGTTTTCTACAAACTTGTTCACTTTGCTGAATATGGCTAAAGTGTTGTTCCCTAGTGCAGAAATGACAAAACTAAAAATGGCTAAAATGTAGTGCTCCCAGTGCGAAAATAGCAAAACGTACTGATCTCCGTCTGAAAACGCTGTTTTCCACCGACTCTTGCACTTTGCTGAAAATGGCAAAAAGTGGTTTTTGTAGATTGATTATGACAAACCGTTCTTATCTAGGACTGAAAACACGGTTTTCCACAAACTTGTTCACTTTGCTGAAAATAGCTAAATAGCTAAAATGTGATTCGCTACTACGAAAATGTCTAAACTTACTGATCTCAGGTTGAAAACGATGTTTTGTACAAAGTCCTGCACTTTGCTAAAAATGGTTAAACAGTGGTTATTCTAGTGTGATTATGACAAACGGTTCTAATCACGTACGGTACGGAAAACACCGTTTACCACAAACTCGTTCACTTTTCTAAAAATGCTAAAATGTGCTTCCCTAGTGCGGAAATGACAAAACTTACTGATCTCTGGTTTAAAACGCTGTTTTCTACAAACTCCTGCACTTTGCTGAAAATGGCTCAAAAGTGGTTTTTCTAGTGTAATTATGACAGACCGTGCTGATATCGGACTGAAAACGCTGTTCTGTACAAACTCCTGCAATTTGCTGAAAATGGATAAAAAGTGCTTCTCCCGCTGCGGTAATAAGAAAACATACTGATCTCTGGTTGAAAACGCTGTTTTGTATCATTTCCTGCAATTTGCTAAAAATGGCTAAACAGTGGTTATTCTAGTGCGATTATGACAAACGGTTCTAATCACGAACGGAAAACACCGTTTACCACAAACTCGTTCACTTTTCTAAAAATACTAAAATGTGGTTCGCCAGTGCGGAAATGTCTAAACTTACTGTTCTCTTGTTGAAAACGCTGTTTTGTACAAACTCCTGCACTTTGCTGAAAATGCTAAAAAGTGGTTTTTCAAGTGTGATTATGACAAACCGTGCTGATATCGGACTGAAAACGCTCTTCTGTATAAACTCGTGTACTTTTCTGAAAATGGCTAAAAAGTGCTTCTCCCGGTGCGGAAATAACAAAACTTACTGATCTCTAGTTGAAAACGCTCTTCTGTACAAACTCCTGCACTTTGCTAAAAATGGCTAAACAGTGGTGCTCCCAGTGCGGAAATGACAAAGCTTACTGATCTCTAGTTGAAAACGCTGTTTTGTACAAACTCCTGCACTTTGCTGAAAATGGCTAAAAAGTGGTTTTTCAAGTGTGATTATGACAAACCGTGCTGATATCGGACTGAAAACGCTGTTCTGAACAAACTCCTGCACTTTGCTAAAAATGGCTAAAAAGTGCGTCTCCCGGTGCGGAAACAACAAAACTTACTAATCTCTAGTTGAAAACGCTGTTTTGTAAAAACTCCTGCACTTTGCTGAAAATGGGTAAAAAGTGGTTTATCTAGTGTCATTATGACAAACCGTTCTAATTTCGGACTAAAAAGACTGTGTTCTACAAACTTGTTGACTTTGCTAAATATAGCTAAAGTGTGGTTAGCCAGTGCGGAAATGACTAAACTTACTGATCTCAGGTTGAAAACGCTGTTTTGTTCAAACTCCTGCACTTTGCTGAAAATACCTAAAAAGTCGTTTATCTAGTGTCATTATGACAAACGGTTCTAATTTCGGACTGAAAAGACTGTTTTCTACAAACTTGTTGACTTTGCTGAATATAGCTAAAGTGTGGTTCGCCAGTGCGGAAATGTCTTAATTTACTGATCTCAGGTTGAAAACGCTGTTTTGTAAAAAGGCCTGCAATTTGCTAAAAATGGCTAAACAGTGGTTATTCTAGTGCGATTATGACAAACGGTTCTAATCACGAACGGAAATCACCGTTTGCCACAAACTCGTTCACTTTTCTAACACTGCTAAAATGTGGTTCACCAGTGCGGAAATGTCTTAACTTACTGATCTCAGGTTGAAAACGCTATTTTGTACAAAGTCCTGGACTTTGCTAAAAATGGCTAAACAGTGGTTATTCTAGTGCGATTATGACAAACGGTTCTAATCACAAACGGAAAACACTGTTTGCCACAAACTCGTTCACTTTTCTAAAACTGCTAAAATGTGGTTCACCAGTGCGGAAATGTCTTAACTTACTGATCTCTAGTTGAAAACGCTGTTTCGTACAAACTCCTGCACTTTGCTGAAAATGGCTAAAAAGTGCTTTATCTAGTGTCATTATGACAAACCGTTCTAATTTTGGACTGAAAACACCGTTTACCACAAACTCGTTCACTTTTCTAAAAATGCTAAAATGTGGTTCCCTAGTGCGGAAATGACAAAACTTACTGATCTCTGGTTGAAAACGCTGTTTTGTACAAACTCATGCACTTTGCTGAAAATGGCTAAAAAGTGCTTCACCTTCACCGGTCTCGGGCGGTATCCAAGACCTCGGGCACAGTTTTTCCCAATACGGACCTCCCGGCTGGTGAATAACGTTTTTATTTTTTTCCTCCTTTATTTGTTTTTAAAAGAAACCTAGAAAGATTGTGTCACAAAATCTTTGTTTGTATATACGCGCGCCATTTAATTTCAATGTTGAGTCGATCGACGGGTTAGCAAGAGTGTAAAATGCTGTTTGTTATTTAGTTCGAAATAAATTAAATGAACAGTATTCACAGAAAGGTTCAGCATATTAAATTAACACTGAAGAGATTCAATCAAAGAAATTGAAGTAGTAAATATACCATAAATGTAAAATCGAGCCAAAGCATTATCATTGACAAAACTTAACGCCGATTCCGGCTTCCCGATTATCGGCTTCCCGATTATCTAGTTTATCTAACAAAACTTACTGATCTCTGGTTGAAAACGCTGTTTTGTACAAACTCCTGCACTTTGCTGAAAATGGATAAAAAGTGCTTCTCCCGGTGCGGAAACAACAAAACTTACAGATCTCTAGTTGAAAACGCTGTTTTGTACAAACTCCTGCACTTTGCTGAAAATAGCTAAAAAGTGGTTTATCTAGTTTATCTAACAAAACTTACTGATCTCTGGTTGAAAATGCTGTTTTGTACAAACTCCTGCACTTTGCTGAAAATGGCTAAACAGTGGTTAATCTAGTGCGACTATGACAAACGGTTCTAATCACGTACGGAAAACACCGTTTACCACAAACTCGTTCACTTTTCTAAAAATGCTAAAATGTTGTTCGCCAGTGCGGAAATGTCTAAACTTACTGATCTCTAGTTGAAAACGCTGTTTTGTACAAACTCCTGCACTTTGCTGAAAATGGCTAAAACGTGGTTTATCTAGTTTATCTAACAAAACTTACTGATCTCTGGTTGAAAACGCTGTTTTGTACAAACTCCTGCACTTTGCTGAAAATGGCTAAAAAGTGCTTCTCCCGGTGCGGAAATAAAAAAAACTTACTGATCTCTGGTTGAAAACGCTGTTTTGTACAAACTCCTGCACTTTGCTGAAAATGGCTAAAAAGTGGTTTATCTAGTGTCATTATGACAAACCGTTTTAATTTCGGACTGAAAAGACTGTTTTCTACAAACTTGTTCATTTTGCTGAATATAGCTAAAGTGTGGTTCGCCAGTGCGGAAATGTCTAAACTTACTGATCTCAGGTTGAAAACGCTGTTTTGTATAAAGTCCTGCAATTTGCTAAAAATGGCTAAACAGTGGTTAATCTAGTGCGATTATGACAAACGGTTCTAATCACGTACTGAAAACACCGTTTACCACAAAGTCGTTCACTTTTCTAAAAATGCTAAAATGTGGTTCGCCAGTGCGGAAATGTCTAAACTTACTCTTCTGTGGTTGAAAACGCTGTTTTGTACAAACTCCTGCACTTTGCTGAAAATGGCTAAAAAGTGCTTCTCCCGGTGCGGAAATAACAAAACTTACTGATCTCTGGTTGAAAACGCTGTTTTGTACAAACTCCTGCACTTTGCTGAAAATGGCTAAAAAGTGCTTCTCCCGGTGCGGAAATAACAAAACTTACTGATCTCTGGTTGAAAACGCTGTTTTGTACAAACTCCTGCACTTTGCTGAAAATGGCTAAAAAGTGCTTCTCCCGGTGCGGAAATAAAAAAAACTTACTGATCTCTAGTTGAAAACGCTGTTTTGTACAAACTCCTGCACTTTGCTGAAAATGGCTAAAAAGTGGTTTATCTAGTGTCATTATGACAAACCGTTTTAATTTCGAACTGAAAAGACTGTTTTCTACAAACTTGTTCATTTTGCTGAATATAGCTAAAGTGTGGTTCGCCTGTGCGGAAATGTCTAAACTTACTGATCTCAGGTTGAAAACGCTGTTTTGTATAAAGTCCTGCAATTTGCTAAAAATGGCTAAACAGTGGTTAATCTAGTGCGATTAAGACAAACGGTTCTAATCACGTACTGAATACACCGTTTACCACAAAGTCGTTCACTTTTCTAAAAATGCTAAAATGTGGTTCGCCAGTGCGGAAATGTCTAAACTTACTCTTCTGTGGTTGAAAACGCTGTTTTGTACAAACTCCTGCACTTTGCTGAATATAGCTAAAGTGTGGTTCGCCAGTGCGGAAATGTCTAAACTTACTGATCTCAGGTTGAAAACGCTGTTTTGTACAAAGTCCTGCAATTTGCTAAAAATGGCTAAACAGTGGTTATTCTAGTGCGATTATGACAAACTGTTCTAATCACGTACGAAAAACACCGTTTACCACAACCTCGTTCACTTTTCTAAAAATGGGTAAAATGTGGTTCCCTAGTGCGGAAATGACAAAGCTTACTGATCTCGGGTTAAAAACGCTGTTTTGTACAAACTCCTGCACTTTGCTGAAAATGGCTAAAAAGAGGTTTTTCAAGTGTGATTATGACAAACCGTGCTGATATGGGACTGAAAACGCTCTTGTGTACAAACTCCTGTACTTTGCTGATAATGGCTAAAAAGTGCTTCTCCCGGTGGGGAAATAACAAAACTTACTGATCTCTGGTTGAAAACGCTGTTTTGTACAAACTCCTGCACTTTGCTGAAAATGGCTAAAAAGTGCTTCACCTTCACCGGCCTCGGGCGGTTTCCAAGACCTCGGGCACAGTTTTTCCCAATACGGACCTCCCGGCTTGTGAATAACGTTTTTATTTTTTTCCTCCTTTATTTGTTTTTAAAAGAAACCTAGAAAGATTGTGTCACAAAATCTTTGTTTGTATATACGCGCGCCATTTAATTTCAATGTTGAGTCGATCGACGGGTTAGCAAGAGTGTAAAATGCTGTTTGTTATTTAGTTCGAAATAAATTAAATGAACAGTATTCACAGAAAGGTTCAGCATATTAAATTAACACTGAAGAGATTCAATCAAAGAAATTGAAGTAGTAAATATACCATAAATGTAAAATCGAGCCAAAGCATTATCATTGACAAAACTTAACGCCGATTCCGGCTTCCCGATTATCGGCTTCCCGATTATCTAGTTTATCTAACAAAACTTACTGATCTCTGGTTGAAAACGCTGTTTTGTACAAACTCCTGCACTTTGCTGAAAATGGATAAAAAGTGCTTCTCCCGGTGCGGAAACAACAAAACTTACAGATCTCTAGTTGAAAACGCTGTTTTGTACAAACTCCTGCACTTTGCTGAAAATAGCTGAAAAGTGGTTTATCTAGTTTATCTAACAAAACTTACTGATCTCTGGTTGAAAATGCTGTTTTGTACAAACTCCTGCACTTTGCTGAAAATGGCTAAACAGTGGTTAATCTAGTGCGACTATGACAAACGGTTCTAATCACGTACGGAAAACACCGTTTACCACAAACTCGTTCACTTTTCTAAAAATGCTAAAATGTGGTTCGCCAGTGCGGAAATGTCTAAACTTACTGATCTCTAGTTGAAAACGCTGTTTTGTACAAACTCCTGCACTTTGCTGAAAATGGCTAAAAAGTGGTTTATCTAGTTTATTTAACAAAACTTACTGATCTCTGGTTGAAAACGCTGTTTTGTACAAACTCCTGCACTTTGCTGAAAATAGCTAAAAAGTGGTTTATCTAGTTTATCTAACAAAACTTACTGATCTCTGGTTGAAAATGCTGTTTTGTACAAACTCCTGCACTTTGCTGAAAATGGTTAAACAGTGGTTAATCTAGTGCGATTATGACAAAGGGTTCTGATCACGTACGGAAAACACCGTTTACCACAAACTCGTTCACTTTTCTAAAAATGCTAAAATGTGGTTCGCCAGTGCGGAAATGTCTAAACTTACTGATCTCTAGTTGAAAACGCTGTTTTGTACAAACTCCTGCACTTTGCTGAAAATGGCTAAAAAGTGGTTTATCTAGTTTATCTAACAAAACTTACTGATCTCTGGTTGAAAACGCTGTTTTGTACAAACTCCTGCACTTTGCTGAAAATGGTTAAAAAGTGCTTCTCCCGGTGCGGAAATAACAAAACTTACTGATCTCTGGTTGAAAACGCTGTTTTGTACAAACTCCTGCACTTTGCTGAAAATGGCTAAAAAGTGCTTCTCCCGGTGCGGAAATAAAAAAAACTTACTGATCTTTAGTTGAAAACGCTGTTTTGTACAAACTCCTGCACTTTGCTGAAAATGGCTAAAAAGTGGTTTATCTAGTGTCATTATGACAAACCGTTTTAATTTCGGACTGAAAAGACTGTTTTCTACAAACTTGTTCATTTTGCTGAATATAGCTAAAGTGTGGTTCGCCAGTGCGGAAATGACTAAACTTACTGATCTCAGGTTGAAAACGCTGTTTTGTACAAAGTCCTGCAATTTGCTAAAAATGGCTAAACAGTGGTTAATCTAGTGCGATTATGACAAACGGTTCTAATCACGTACGGAAAACACCGTTTACCACAAAGTCGTTCACTTTTCTAAAAATGCTAAAATGTGGTTCGCCAGTGCGGAAATGTCTAAAATTACTCTTCTGTGGTTGAAAACGCTGTTTTGTACAAACTCCTGCACTTTGCTGAATATAGCTAAAGTGTGGTTCGCCAGTTGCGGAAATGTCTAAACTTACTGATCTCAGGTTGAAAACGCTGTTTTGTACAAAGTCCTGCAATTTGCTAAAAATGGCTAAACAGTGGTTATTCTAGTGCGATTATGACAAACTGTTCTAATCACGTACGAAAAACACCGTTTACCACAAACTCGTTCACTTTTCTAAAAATGGGTAAAATGTGGTTCCCTAGTGCGGAAATGACAAAGCTTACTGATCTCGGGTTAAAAACGCTGTTTTGTACAAACTCCTGCACTTTGCTGAAAATGGCTAAAAAGAGGTTTTTCAAGTGTGATTATGACAAACCGTGCTGATATGGGACTGAAAACGCTCTTGTGTACAAACTCCTGTACTTTGCTGATAATGGCTAAAAAGTGCTTCTCCCGGTGGGGAAATAACAAAACTTACTGATCTCTGGTTGAAAACGCTGTTTTGTACAAACTCCTGCACTCTGCTGAAAATAGCTAAAAAGTGGTTTATCTAGTTTATCTAACAAAACTTACTGATCTCTGGTTGAAAATGCTGTTTTGTACAAACTCCTGCACTTTGCTAAAATTGGCTAAACAGTGGTTAATCTAGTGCGATTATGACAAAGGGTTCTAATCACGTACGGAAAACACCGTTTACCACAAACTCGTTCACTTTTCTAAAAATGCTAAAATGTTGTTCGCCAGTGCGGAAATGTCTAAACTTACTGATCTCTAGTTGAAAACGCTGTTTTGTACAAACTCCTGCACTTTGCTGAAAATGGCTAAAAAGTGGTTTATCTAGTTTATCTAACAAAACTTACTGATCTCTGGTTGAAAACGCTGTTTTGTACAAACTCCTGCACTTTGCTGAAAATGGCTAAAAAGTGTTTTTTCTAGTGTGATTCTGTTATGACAAACCGTGCTGATATCGGACTGAAAAAGCTGTTCTGTACAAACTCCTGCACTTTGCTGAAAATGGCTAAAAAGTGGTTTTTCTTGTGTCATTATGACAACCGTTCTAATTTCGGACTGAAAATGCTATTTAACAATTAGACTACGAGCCCGAGTTTTCTATGAGCAAATAGTCAACGAGGCGCAGCCGAGTTGACTATCGCTCATAGAAAACGAGGGCGAGTAGTCTAATTGTTTTAGTAGAAACTCTAAAGGATTGCAGTCCAAAACCCACAATATTGTGCACTTTGAAGACAAAAATCAAGAAAATTTACCGCTTAAAGAGCTACGCGCGCGCGCGACTGTTTTCTATCGGCGAATAGAAAACAGTGGGAGAACCAATCAGATTCGCGGATTTCCAATAGAACACAGCTGAGTTTCTACTAATTGTTAAGTAGAAATAAATAATTTTATGCAGCTTGCGACGTATGCATCTACCAACTTCCGGTCTGGGATTACTTCCGGCCATACGGGTATTCTTCATGTGTCCTTATTGCCAACGAGACAGCCGAGCCAAGAGGTGAGGCTGTCGAGGCGGCAGAATCATAGAGCCGTGTGCGTATGAGTGTATAGGCAGAGAAAATCTTACGTTCTGCGTAAGGGACTTTTTTTTACCATATTTGGGTGTAAGTAAACCCCATATTTGGGTTGTATTGTTCTTCCCAACTGGTTCCCAGTCTCTCACTCCTTGCTAGAGAGCAAATGACCAAAATGGCGTCCACGCAGCTCGCTGTTCAAATTTTCAATGTGGTCATTCATCCCTTTACCGATAAATACACCTTTAGGGAACTATAAATCGAAAGAGAATACCCTACAGAATATTCGACCGCCGAAAAAATAAACATCAAGGTCTTCAAAGCGATGAAATAATATTTCGACTTTGGAGTCCTTTAACTAGTTTACGATCGAAGAGAAAGACATGAAAATCAAAACGGACTGTTGACTTCAAATAGAGTTTTCTTGACTTATGAGAATGCTGAAGTCGGGTAAATGCTTCCTTTTAGTGTTGATTGTGTTTATAGTAATTTTTGACCGAGTGATTTATTCCAAATCAAATACCGCTTATATTTTATTTGGCACGCATTTTCGCTCCGCGTATGAATAACATCAATTCAAAGCGGCTCTCACTAAAATTACTGCATGTCATACACACAAGAAAATAAAGTTGTTTGCTTCTAACGGCAAATGTAATGTTAACTTGAATAAAAATTTTGTCTCCAAATAATCCTTGACCGTTCAAGTTAGCGTAGCAGACATCTGTGTACGTTTTTTAGTGTGTTTAAAAGAGTGCGCGATCGCGAGAATACGCGCGCTGGAAACTACGGCGCCTGCTACGCAGGCTATCAAGCCTGTGTCATTTATGAACACCAGAGAAATAGCCCTTTTATTGCATATTACCTAAAATACAATTTACCATAACAGTGGTCATTTCAAATATAGTTCTATCAAAAACCATTCAATATCTGTTCTTATGAACAAACATGAGTATTTCGCTCGTTGGCACTTACCGAGAGGTACAACTAGTATAGAATCGTGTAAAGCGTGGTGAATTCTCTTTCGTTACATGTCTTTAACAAGCGACGACAATTTTCTACGTGGCAAGAATATACGATGATTTTTTCCATGGTTGATGCTCTGCGACATCCCTTGAGCGATATTCCCGGAGCTATTCTTCTTCACAAGATAAGTGCTTGAGTATTATTTGCTATTGTACACAATAGTTCATTTTCTGCACATTTTAATAATAGAGGGCGTTATGCACATAAACACCCCATTGTTCAACTCAGCTTAGCTCCTTGTTTTGCTATAATTCTTCACGGATATTAAATTTTTTTTAGCGAAAGGGCGATCTGTTTCTACTTTTAGTACCTCTAACTATTTCCTCCGCTTGCCAGTAAATTTTCTGCTTCTCTTCCTTGCCAAATAATGGATTTAATCTATTTTCCTTGGACGCAACCCCAGCGGGTGTTCATGTTCGTTCAGGTCGGTGCAAGGTACAGTTAAACCCCGCTAATTCGAACTCAGTTATTTCGAATTTCCCGTAATTTCGAACTAAACCCATTTTCCTTGAACTTGCCTTTAAGTAATTTCCTATCGGCTGATTCTAACTCTTCAGTTCAAGCGAACTCTTTAGTTCAAGAGTCGCCGTGCAAAATATTTTTTCATTCACAATCTTTCTTTAGCTATACCGCAAACTGACAGCTTCAAACATGTCGAATCTTCCAGGCATTTGAGTTTGCGCTTTTATTGAGCGCTTGTTTTATTAAGGACCGCTTTGTTTTTTCTCCGGCAGTAAAGCATATTCCTGGCGTCATCTCAATATTTTGGGTTTGACAAATATGTTGCCGATTTTATTAATTTTGCGGTACCTGTACATTTTTATTCAACAAATGTCCTGTAGATTTATTGAAGACACCTCCTAGGCCGCTATTCGAACTCTTTAGTCCAGGGTTCGCCGTGCAAAATATATATATATATATATTTTTTTTTCATTCATTATCTTTCTTTAGCTATACAGTAAACCGACAGCTTCCAACATGTCGAATCTACCAGGCATTTGCGTTTGCGCTTTTGTTGAGCGCTTGTTCAATTAAGGACCGCTTTGTTTTTTCTCCGGCAGTAAAGCATATTCCTGGCGTCATCTCAATATTTTGGGTTTGACAAATATGTTGCCGATTTTATTAATTTTGCGGTACCTGTACATTTTTATTCAACAAATGTCCTGTAGATTTATTGAAGACACCTCCTAGGCCGCTATTCGAACTCTTTAGTCCAGGGTTCGCCGTGCAAAATATATATATATATATATTTTTTTTCATTCATTATCTTTCTTTAGCTATACAGTAAACCGACAGCTTCCAACATGTCGAATCTACCAGGCATTTGCGTTTGCGCTTTTGTTGAGCGCTTGTTCAATTAAGGACCGCTTTGTTTTTTCTCCGGCAGTAAAGCATATTCCTGGCGTCATCTCAATATTTTGGGTTTGACAAATATGTTGCCGATTTTATTAATTTTTGCGGTTCCTGTATACATTTATAGTCAGTAAATGTCCTGTGGAGTTATCGAACACGCCGCCGGGGCCATTTCACAGCAGTTCGCCAGATTCTAGTTATTATCTTAAACATCTCTACAAACTTAAAATTGAGCAGCGTGAAAAATGGGCCTTTACCGTAAACTTTTAGGAAGAACTTAACACCAGACTGCTTCAAACATGTCGTATCCACCAGGCATTTACGTTGGCACTTGTAATAGTGCTTGCTTATTAAAGGACTGCTTTGCTATTATCTGCGGCATTTATAGCATGTTCCTCGCGGCATCTCCATCTTTGGTTTTGCCAAACATGTTGCCGTTTTGTACTGAATTTTGTGCAGTTCCTGTATTTTCATGTTTGTCATGCTTGCTAAGTAAATGTCCTGTGGATTCACCTTCCTCCACCTCTTGGCGGGGGTGGCCATTCCTCTTTTACTGCATGATAACAGTTATTTACAGTTATTTATTTTCGACTCTTCCCAATTAAATACAAGTATCATTATAATGTCAATGCCACCTTGCAACAATATATTGTTACCACGATTCGGCTTGCATTCATTATTTCGCATTACTTGTTTGTATTTAAAATAAATCAGGAACATAATAATTTTATGGCTACTGCTGTCGTTGTTCTTAGAAAATTATATTGATATGCTATATCTTCCCCCATTAGGTCAATTACTAAGTATTTGCTGTTTGGCTTTGTCCCTCTGCGTATGTTATTATTAGTCAATTTTTTCGCTCTTATGCTGCACACAAGTTCTCTTGTCTGCAATATTAAAGATCTAGGCTACAGATTTAGGCTCCTTTATAAGTACATTACACTTCCCATGCAAGAACTGATGTACTGACCTTCAAGCTTTAAACTGCATCTACAGGCTTGAGTTTAGTGGTTATTTATTTATTCTTTATTTCTTTATTTGTTTGTTTTTTTTGTTTATTTATTTATTTATTTTTTCAACACATTTTCAACATTGTAACAGTGGACCTAGAAGTCGCTATCAATAGTATCAGGCAATATTTCTCAAAGGGCTTTCAACATTCTGCCATGCTATTTATATTTAACAGGCGCACCTGCTGGACAGCAACTTTGCCTCATCCAAGCTACCATCTACATGAAGTCACCTGTACAGGGGTGGTCTTCCATAGCCTGTCTAGCTTATGATGATTCGCCTTCATATTCATTGAAGAGCACCACAGTTGCAGATTATTTATGCCTTTAATCATTCCGATTCATCATCCAGGCATCCAGAGCAGCCTACTGGGGACACACCTTCCAAGCAGGAAACTCGGCATAGGCCTAGACATTTTGAACACCTCTGAAGTACAACTCATGAACACATGTAGGCACTGAACAATCAGTAGACAATTTTTGCTCTTGGACATTTTATTGATCAGTAAACATTGTATGCAAGTAAGAAAGCACACTTGTGCAGGGGCCAGGTGTACTGCAGTTAATGGTGTGCAAGACATGCACGTATGAGAATGCTCCAAATTTAGGCTCAATTGGCCACTTACACTTTTGTATATAATAATTTGTTGTAATGCTTACTTGAGGAACCTAACACTTGTGCACGAGCCAAGTCGAACAAACTTTGCTCTTGGAAATTTAATTGATCAGTAAACTTAGTACGCAAGTAGGACACTCACGCTTGTACAGGGGCCAGGTGTGCTGCAGTTAATAGTGGGTGAGCCTTGCTCATATTTAAGCATGCTCCAAATTTAGACTCAATTGGCCACTTTCACTTCTCTATATAAGAATTCGTTGTAATGTTTACTTGTAGAACCTAGCACTTGTGCAAGAGCCAAGTTTTAGAAACCACTTTTTAGTATGTTACCTCGATCTAAAAATGTAAGGGTTTTAATGATTATGAGAAACAAGAAATAAGAGGTCTCCCCGGTGTTTCCTGGACCTATACTTATTTTTTAATTTATATGCATGCGAGAGGTATACATATCTAACAGCATTAGGGCATTAACCCCTGCAAGTGCAACAGAGGGAAAGTTCGCACATTTTCTACAATGCTAGACCTTGCAGTAGTTGCTCATTCATAATTAATAGATTATTCGATTTGTTGGACAGGTGTTAACGATTTTGGTATTGCCATGGTGACCTATCTGAACATCAATGTCACAGCAGTTGTATAATTTTAAAATCATTGCTGTTTTGGCTTACTTGGGGCAAATTCATATTTCAATTCCATGTGTATTTTTTCCTTTCACTTGTTCCTCTACAGTTTTTACTTTCCATTGCTATTATAATCTGATTGGCTAATTTCGGCCATTTCCTCAGGTGAGACATTTTGGCCACGCCCTGAGGATTGTATATCTGGCATCACTTTCTAAACCCAGATGTCAGTGCAAGGCCTGAGGAATATGCTATTTGCACTGATTCAAACAATAGAAAAAATGTTTATTTTTATGGTTTATTAAGAATTTTCCTTGTTGTCATGGCGGTGTCAGATTCGGGAACATGTGTTGGTTCTACTTTAAGTATAATCTTGGCCTCACTAAAGCCCTCAGATGGCCTTGTGATTGTCTTCAGTGCACATCTTTAATGTTCGTGGCATGTTCAAATATTTTTGGTAACCTTTCTCCCTCAAGGTTGTTTATGTGCCTGGCTCTGCATTCGGGAGGGTTCAGGTTTCCCCCTCACAGAAGGGGGTTTTTCTGACGGGCAGCAGGCGCGCTAGTTTAACATGCTACAAAGGTAGATATACACAAGTGTTCATTATAATGTAGCACTTTCTGCTCTGTCAATGTACTGAGATTCGGACAGTTTTCAATTGTGCCAGCCACAAAGCAACAGTCGTTTTACTTGAATGATGTTCTGTATGCTGCACTGGCAGGTGCGGCGCAACATACAGAACTCTATTCAGTCCTATGAGGCGAATTAATTTTGATCGTAAAGCACCCAAGGCAGTTCTTATTTTATTTAGTTAGCCATTTATTTAATCATTGCTCCTACTCTGTTTTTCCTTGTTTGTGTTGCTTTGGCTTCGGGTGGGGGTGCCCTTGCACTCATTCCTCGTGCGGGCTGTGGCGGTTTTCCCCTCACCTTTGCTGGGTTGATGCTTTTTATGTTTTTGTTATGTGATATTTCTGTCACTGTTATGTAAATAAACGGCCACACCTGTGGCCAAAAAGATCCCAAAATGGGAAGTTTTGTTTTGTCCCAGCAAACAGAGCTCTGCCAAAGCAACACACACATGGTACTTCGAATAAGTAGTGTTTAATTAAGAAAGAGCAAGGATGCATAAAGACTGTTTTCTAGAAACTTGTTCACTTTGCTGAATATAGCTAAAGTGTGGTTCCCTAGTGCAGAAATGACAAAACTGAAAATGGCTAAAAAGTGGTGCTCCCAGTGCGAAAATATCAAAACGTACTGACCTCCGTCTGAAAACGCTGTTTTCCACCGACTCTTGCACTTTGCTGAAAATGGCTAAAAAGTGTTTTTTGTAGATTGATTATGGCAAACCGTTCTTATCTCGGACTGAAAACACTGCTTTCCACAAACTTGTTCACTTTGCTGAAAATAGCTAAAATGTGGTTCGCTAGTGCGGAAATTTCTAAACTTACTGATCTCAGATTGAAAACGCTGTTTTGTACAATGTCGTGCACTTTGCTAAAAATGGCTAAACAGTGGTTATTCTAGTGCGATTATGACAAACTGTTCTAATCACGTACGAAAAACACCGTTTACCACAAACTCGTTCACTTTTCTAAAAATGGGTAAAATGTTGTTCCCTAGTGCGGAAATGACAAAACTTACTGATCTCGGGTTGAAAACGCTGTTTTGTACAAACTCGTTCACTTTGCTGAAAATGGCTGAAAAGTTGTTATTGTTTTGTGATTTGTAGAAACTGTGCTGATCTCGAACTGAAAACGCTGTTTTGTACAAACTCCTGCATATTTCTGAAAATGGCTAGAATGTGGTGCGCCCAGTGCGAGAATGACAAAACTTACTGATTTCCGTTTAAACACGCTGTTTTGCTCCAACTCTTGCACTTTGCTAAAAATGGCTAAACAGTGGTTATTATAGTGGGATTATGACAAACCGTTCTAATCTCGGACTGAAAACACTGTTTTCCAAAAACTAGTTCAATTTGCTAAAAATGTTTAAAATGTGGTTCCCTAGTGCGGAAATGACAAAACTTACCTTATTTCATACATACTGAGATTTACAGTTAGAATTGATCTTTGTAAAACACGGTTCGGAAACTCTCGCAGCCAATGCCCTTGACAACGGCGAAACGACTTTCGCACACGTGAGAAACCCGTTTCGTCCAATCAGAAAGCGTCTGTCAAAAGGCATTAACATTTTCAATGAATGTGGTAGCTTTGTCGATGGTGCTAGCTTTTTCACTGCTTGAAAGTTATCGCTTGTAGGGTTTTTGGCCTTTCGCAGCACATTTTTGGAGTGTTTAAAACGTTCTCATTGACAACTGTGGCTGAATGTTCTGGCAGTAGGTTTAAACCATTAAGTAAACCCATCGAAGAATATATATTACTGAGCAGGAAAACAAAAACACTCAAGCAAAAACGCAGCTGGATGTGAAGCTGCTTTCTACATTATTGCTTGAGAAAAACGAACAAAGGAAAATGGAAAAAATCCAACCAAAAGAGCTCAGCCGTTACCTTGGTGAATTCGTTCTTAGTGTGAAAAGAAAAGAAAGCCAAGACTATGAAACCATCGAGCCTTCGAGGGTTGTTCTCAAGTTTTAACCGGTATTTAAGAGAACACAAATACTCAGCGAGCATTCTCGAAGACACTGTTTTTGATCAAGCAAGAAAATGTCTGGAAGCTCGCAGCAAACAACTGAAAAAAGAAGGCAAATGGAACAAACCCAACGCAGCCGAAGCTTTGACTGATGTGGAGGAAAACATGTTTCGGTGATACAAGTTGTTATTAGGCGCGCGCATTGTTACAGTTTATGTTGCGCGCTCGCTAGTTTGAAATTAACAGTCGACACACAGTTGCGTGTGATCGATCACGTGTGAACTCGTTTAAGTAGCGTAATGAACCGTTTTTTAGTTCAGTTCTTAAGAAAACCATGGATAGTCTTTTTACTATCCATGAGAAAACTCAGTGCTAACCAGTTATGATATCCAGTTATAAACAATCAGTGTTAATAAACAGCCGAAATCAGTACCACAGTTAACGCCGTACAGAGGCAACATTTAAAGTAAGTTGTAAACAGTTTAATCATGGTTTTTTGTAAGTTTTCTACAAGATTTGTACGTTCAAGTTATGTTGTTAGCTAGCGCTAACGTAGTTTTGTTTATTTTGTATTTTAGATCGAATTATATTATCATTAAATACGATTGTCGACCTCTTTGTGGCTTGTTCTTTGTTCAACGGAACAAAAATGGCTGGGCGCTTTGCGACTCATATTCTTTGGCTTGGTTAAAATGGTAAACTTTGACGCTTGCCTTTAATCGAAATAGTTGTTTCCTTTCGAGTTAGAAAGATTTCTACTCGGCTTAATGCAGGGTCCCGATAAAGGTTACGCACGACAGAGTTACCTTTTGTCTCGTCACGCAATCTTAACCCCACATTGAGAAGTAAATTTTCGTTTGGATATTACCAAAAGCCCTTTCTCCTCGCGTTATTCTTTACCTTACGGCTACACATGCCATTTCTAACGACTACATTTCCAGTAAAACAGTGGCGATGCATTAACTTCTGAACAGAAGCAAAAACTTTTAGTGTTTACTGCTTCCACCGGAAGTAATTTCACAACAGGCTACAAAAAAACTTGTAAACATCACTTCACACCTACATTGAATGTTGCAATTCTGAATTGTGCAACTCAACAGAAATAATCAATTGTCACGAAATGAGTTCCCTTTGGTTAACTATTAGCAACGTTTTAGTGTGTGAAAGACTTGTACCAGTACAATCGTTTTAAACTTCGCTGCCTTCGAGCGCTGAACCCCTCACATTCTTAATTGGTTATGTCACGTAAGATTTGGGCTACACACGTTTTTAATTGTTATATAACGTTTGTAAAATTGACAAGTCACGTTTTTTCTATAAGAACGGAAGTGCTGAAGCACAACTATAGAGTGACACTTTACAAGTCACGCGCTTTGATCACCCACAGCGGAAAGTATTCCCTTGAGAAATTAAAACAATCCCTTGAGAGTTAACAAGAATGTGGTTCGAGATTACCCAACTTAACTGCTATCCTCCTTCCTTTTGCTTGTAAACAAGCAAAAAAGTCGAAAAAAAGGAGGGGTTCAAAACCTGGACGGTGTAGACTTACCTGTGCTTATTTCGTACATTTCTGGATTTATACAAGTAGTTCTATGTCAGTTTATGCCACACAGAAAATAAAAATTCCGTTCGTTTAATTTTGCATTTTATAGTGGTTTTCAAATTTGGGTCAAATTTACTGGTAAATCTAGGCCCTGATGGGGTGATAAATAGTGGACCTCGTATCTCCTATAGAAAAACGATTGAGGAGCCAAGTTTACTATTTATTGCGGGCCCAAGAAAGGCCCGCAACCCTAATCTTGACAGTGACCAGCGGATTGCGTTTTACGCGTGCGCGCCACGTTAATAATAGGCGAACAGAAACCGGAAGTTGAAAATTTTGTTCTTCCACTAAGAACGATCGGAACGCGAAAAATGTGTCAATCCCGATAGTTTGTCGTAACACCGGAAGAGAAAAATCTCTTCTCCAAGAACGATAAGAATGCGAAAAATGAGTTAATCTCTCAACAGTTTGTCACATAAGATCTACGCTTCTGTCACATGGAAGAATGCAAACATTACAATTTGTAGACGTTGTTTTATAGGTGCTGCTTTTGAGAAAATTAGCTGTGATTATATCACAGATAAAACAACGGCAAAGCGAATGATTCCAGCAACGGTTATTCTCGAGGAATTCGTTATAACACAAAAATCACATCTCAATTCACACCACGTGCTCGACTACACTTCACAATCAACTGTCAATCAAAAAACAACTCTGTCTGGTTCGCGGCCGGTTCGCGGCAATTATTAAAGCGTGACGCGTTGCTCGATGGAAGATGATGAGACAGCTTGAAGACTTAGACTATGCCGATGACATTGCGCTCATTTCCAGTACATGGGCGCAAGCACAAACGAAGTTAGTAAGACTGGGGAGCAACAGTGAAGGTACGGGTTTGAAGATAAACATTGATAAAACGAAGGTGCTCAGACTCAATGCAAGGAGACAAGATCCTATGAAGATAAACGGCACTGATGTAGAGGATACAGACAGCTTTGTCTATCTAGGGGCCACTGTTAACAACTTGGGTGGTGCCGAACAGGACATTCGGAGTAGGTTAGGTAAAGCTAGAAGTGTTTTTCATCGACTATCAAAGGTGTGGAGAACAGGTGAATTCCGCCGAGAAACTAAGATGAGGATCTTCAAGTCAAACAACATTTCTGTCCTGTTATATGGATGCGAGACTTGGAGAATGACAAAAGCGGATGAAAAAAGGCTTGACACCTTCCTTCACAAATTTCTAAGGAGAATCTTGAAAGTCCATTGGCCCATGCGTGTGTCTAATGATGAAATTCGGAGAAGAGCAGGAATCGAAAAGATCAGTTTACAAGTACGACGAAGGCGATGGAAGTGGCTAGGTCATGTTCTGCGTATGGCACCAAACCGAAACCCACGCGTGGCATTATCCTGGGCACCAAGCGGGAAAAGAAGCAGAGGACGGCCAAGGGAAACATGGTGGAGAACGGTGGAGAAGGAACGCGCTGAGCTGGGACTAACATCGTGGGCTGCAGCAGCAGCTGTGGCCAAAAATAGGGACAGATGGCGAGCATTGATGTCCGGCCCTATCCCCTACCAGGGGGCAAGGAACTAAGAGACGCGTTGCTCGGAATAATTGTCTTTAATTTTGTCCAGTGATTTTTCATTAATCGCGCCACGTTAACAAAAGGCAAGCACAACATAGCGAGTTTACCGACTGAGAAAAAACACATCTCAGTTCACAACGAGTGCTCGATTACACTTCACAAAACTGTGTAATCAACAACATAGATTGGTTCGCTGCAATAGGAAATGATAAAAACATGCATTCCTTGCGTGACGCGTTACTCGGAATACCATTGTCGTTTGTCTATTTTATCATTTATTTATCGACACTGCCATCTAACATTACGCACTCTCGTACCAGTCAGTGCCTTTCAGTTCTAAGTGCGTCAAGGCCCGCACTTTCTAACCTGTGGTTACCACTAGTTTATTCATAAGTCCACCTAACCTATGTATGGTGTTTGTATGAAGCAAATTGGCCGCCCCCCATCTTTCGGCTTTTTGGAAAATTACCTGGTTTTCTCAGTCAATGACTGTTAACTACTTCAGAGTATGATAAGGAGTAAATTTCTTTATTATGTTTAGAACCTGTTGCGCAGGCTAACAGGCTCTTTTCAGTTGAAAGTTACATGTACCCCTGCCTGACAACTTCCAGCCTGAAAAAATCATAATTTGCCGACACCTGTTATTGATAAAAGGTTAGATTTTTCTTTCTGGGTACAACCATTCCATTGCAGCCCTGGTTTCTTTCATCAGGTTCAAAGAGTGTTTTTCCTTTACATTATGAAGGTGATCCCGGTTGCTTGGATGCCAAACATTTTATTTCAGCTTCGGAAAACCCAGTTGTAGTGGGTGCAAAAATATTATTGTTAAGGAATATGAGGCGGGTCGCCTAGCTGGACCATTTCGGACCAAAATTGATGTGGAAAATGCTTTTCGGATTGTTCCCATTCCTCCTCTCGATTATAGTTTGCTTGGATTGCAATGGAATGGATTGCTCAGACAAAACTAAGGAGCAATCATATTATCCATTTACTCAGTGTTTTTCCTTGTATCGCTCAGTCTTAATCATTATGCTAGGATCAGTTACAGTTCATAACTTGGCATTCCCATAGCACCAGGGGTGAAAGAAATCCAATCAATAATGGGCCTGCTAAAATCTTTGCTTGTTCTCTAGTCGTCCAAGGAAGAGTTTTTTTGAGAAGGTTAATAGTCTCACTGTTTGTGATCCATTCACCAGATCATTTTGTTAGACCGGTTCCAAGGGCAGTTCCTTCTTTCTTGAGGACTTTTCGGACAGTTCAGACAAATTGGAACTATACGTTGTATACCTAGCTGCTGGTTCATTAGGTTTTGGAACAGTTTTTGGCATTTAATGGTGCTATGGGAAATGGCCTGATAATTGGTTACCATTGCTATGCTTGAGTTTTATCCTATTGTTCTTAGTTTATACGTATGTCTGGGGACATCAAATGCAAAACTGTTGTATCCCATTTCTGAATGATAATGAGGAACTTATTTTCGTGATCTACATGTATAAGCAGTCCTGCAGGGACAAGATTTAGGTGTTTTGTGAGAGAATTTGTGCTGGTATTGTTCAGATACATTGAAGCTTTTGGCACCGGTAACATGGACCAGGAGCCAATAGACATTCCTGTGTATCTGCAGCCTCAGAATTGGTGCCTATAATTTTGCACACTATTGCAGTCTAGCCTGCAAAAGAGCTATATTCATTGACAAGCTTGCCAGGGTATCATGGTCTTGACCCTTCACGTTATAAAGTGAGGTCATAGTTTTTGTATAGGTGCTGCTTCTAATGATGCTGATGCTGGAATGTCTGATGCAGAGATTAGGGCTTTAGGGCATTGGAAGTCCAATACATTCCAGAAATATATAACAATCCCTTCATGATTATTGTAGTTGACTTATTAAAGACTGGTGGCAGCATCCGGTGAAGGAGGCTGCTGCGGCTCCTGTCAAATTCTGGTCTGATTTACTGACTTGCAAGGGCAACAGTTCAAATCAGTTCAGAGTTAGGTAGTGGTGGTATTCTTTGGATTATTATTTTTTACATATCTTAGATGGGGGCTGGCTTGCACGGGCAGCAGTCCAAATTAGTTCAGATTTACATGTAGGTAGTGGTAGTATTCTTTGGATTGTACTTTTTACATATCTTAGGCGGGAGCTGACTTGCTAGGGCAGCAGTCCCTAATTTGTCTAATATTTTACTGTATGTTAATGGTAGATATGATATGGTAGAGCAGAGAGTTGATTACTTATATTAATACTTCTGCATGTACATATGCAGGGTTTGATTTGCAAGGAAAAATAACGTTTTTATTTTTTCATATTTGAATTTGTTTGGTAAAGAAACCTAGAAAGATTGTGTCGAAAAATCTTTGTTTGTATACGCGCGCATTCACTTTCAATGTTGAGTCAATCGACGGGTTGAGAGTGACGAATGCTGTTTGCTAATAAATATAGCACAAAATTATGTAGCACAAAGCTAAACGCTTTTAAATCGATTTCGGCTTTCTGATAAAAATTCTCGATAAATGTTTTGAAAATCTTGAATGAAACTGCTCGCCGGGTGTAAGCCTAAATAATAAAAAAAAATGGTGTTTATAGTGGTCATACACTTAGCTTCTCTCAAAAGCAGTTTCTCAAGCTATACACTATGTTTTAAACAAAATTAATCTCTGCGTTGATTCCCAGCAGAATTTTATTCTGATAAACTAAAGAATCTCATTTTCTTGAATGATACGCAAATAGTGTTTTGTTTTGACAAAAAGTGACAGATAAACAAGGCAGTTTGACTCGTAAATGGAGTCTGAGAACTGGTGTAGTTTACCGAAGTGGCGTGAAAATCATTGCCAAATGCACAAACAACGACAAACTACGAACGGTAAACTAACACTCTAGGACATGAATACTCGCCTTTTGAAGATCTTCAGGACCTTAAATTCCACTAGTATGAAGTCCTTTTACATTAACAACGGTTGGTGAGCAGCTTTTTCGATTTTAGAGAGCAAAAATTTCACCGCTACAAAAAAATCTCGCACGGTAAGCTCGTCACACAAAACTGCATCCCGCCCGTTACGTTGACCGCGGTCAAGATCGGAAAATTCCGCCCGCTCCCGGAACCAATCAGATTGCAGGATTTGGTTCATCTTGCCCGCTCGCGCGCTGCGAAAAAAATAAATTACAAAACGTACTGATCTCGGGTTGAAAACGCTGTTTCGTACAAACTCCTGCACCTTGCTGAAAATGGCTATTGCGATTATGACAAACCGTGCCGATCTCGGACAGAAAACACTATTTTGTGCAAACCCCTGCACGCTGCTGAAAATCGCTTGAATGTGGTGCTCCCAGTGCGAAAACGACAAAACGTACTGACCTCCGTCTGAAATCGCTGTTTTCAACCAACTCTTGAACTTTACTAAAAATGGCTAAACAGTGGTTTTTCTAGTGTGATTATGACAAACCGTGCTGATCTCGGACTGAAAACGCTGTTTTGTACAAACTCCTGCACGTTGCTGAAAATCGCTAGAATGTGGTGTCCAAGTGCGGAAATGACAAAACGTACTGATCTCCGGCTGAAAATGCTGTTTTGCCCCAATTGCAATTTGCTCAAAGTGGCTAAACAGCGGTTATTGTTTTGCGATTATGACAGACCGTGCTAATCTCGGACTGAAAACGCGGTTTTGTTCAAACTCGTTCACTTTGTTGTAAATCGCTAGAATGTGGTACGTCTAGTGCGAAATAATGCATTAAAAAAGTCAATATATATATGTTATTTGCCGGCCCAGGTCGGTCCGTATTGCGAAAATTGTAGACCTCGGGTACAGTCTTCCCAATATGGACCTCCCGGCCGGCAAATAACATATTGAAAGTTTCGATACTTGACGCGTGTTGGTGAGACAAGCCACGAACCCAATTTTATATGAGAAGTCCCCCCAATGCTTGGGTAAAAATTAACCTGTGCAAGAATCTTTGGGTAACAGAATGTAAGCAAGCGCGGATTTGATTTCAATGTTGAGTCCGACTCGATCGACGAGCAAGAGTGAAGAATTATGTTTGCTATGTAATTTCGAACTGAAAATAGCTACGCTTAAAATATAACCGTACTCAAGAAAGGCTCAGCATATTAAATTCAGTTACCTGCAGAGAATCAAGAAAAGAAGATTAAATCATAAATATAGCACAAATATGCCATAAAAACTAACACATTTAAATCGATTTCGCCAGCTTCCCGGACAAATATAATTATATCCCCGATAAATATTTTGAAAAGCCTTGAAAGAAATTTGCTCGCAGAGTGTTAATCCCATTTCTCTGACTCAAAAAGGCTCTTTAATTGAAAAGCAGTTTTACAAGCTACAGTAAAAACCCGCGTATAAGAACCTAGGCTTTTTCAAGTTAGCCTAATCAGGTTCTTATATAAATGGTATTTAGTGTAAAATTAGGCTAACTAGGTTCTTAATTAGGTTCTTAACTTTTGTTTTAGTTCTGGTACTAATGGAGTATGGAACTCAGTGTTATACTACTGTTCTACATGGATGCAGATTTATTTTTGAATTCATGTACCCACATGTACTGTTATTTCATAAGGTTCATCTGTTCATCTCAGTTAATAATTATATTCAAGGAGGACAAGTTTTATGTAACTATGCTGTAACTATAATGTGTACAGACTGTGTTATAAATATATTTTTGAGAAGATTATTTTTTCTTTTTTTGAAAATAAGAACCTGTTTTAGAATTTTAGCCTAAAATGGTTCTTATGTGAAGGGTGCTTAAAAGTGAAATTTTAGCCTAACAGATTCTTAAAAGTTAGGTTCTTATACGCGGGTTTTTAATGTATTCAACCTTGTATTGAACAAGTTAATAATGTCTGCAATGATTCCCAGCAGTATTTCATTCTGATAAACAGTTCCAAACTGAATGAAATGCGTTGTTTCTATGTTCGGCACAATATTGTGATAATTAATTTGTCCGTTTTTAATCAAAGAATCTCATTTCATTGAATGATGGCAAGTAGTGCTCTGTTTTTAGCGAAAAGTGGCGGATAAACTCTTATATAACTCTTATAGGGAGTCTAAAAACCGGTGAAGTTTACCGCAATGGCGTAAAAATTATTGCGAAATGCACAAACAACGGCAAACTAGGAACGGTGTACTACAACTGAATTTTGTTGAGAAAGAAAAAATACTCGCCTTTTGAAGAACTTTGAGGCCTTTAATTCCACTGCTATTTTGTTCTTTCAAATTTACAACGGTTAGTGAACAGCTGTTTCGATTTTGGAGAGCAAAACTTTCATGTGTTCGTTAGACCGAAGCTGCAAAAAGATTTCGCGCCGTGAGCGGTCCGTACGCGGGGTCCGGATGGGAAAATCGGAACCGCTTGAGCGCGTGCAATTAGCCAATCAGGTTCAAGGATTGAGGATTCTGGACAGCTGAGATGCTTGAGAAAAAAATAAAAGGCGATGCAAGGACCTAGTCAGCCTTCGCCATTTTCGATGGCATCGAAATTATGAAAACTGTAGGGTAAAGCGAAATATTATTGCATTGCTGTAAGTTGTGTTACTGGAGGTCTGTTTAATTACCTTTAACAGTTTCACAGTGAGTTCTTTCATTTAGAAAACTCCGGGTAAAATATAATACCGAAATTCTCGTATGTAAACAAAAACAAAGGTGTGGCTGACTAGGGTCCTTTAATATATCAGCAAAATCTTTTTTCTGGATGCGATTTTGTCCAAAAAGTGGGTCCCAGTTAAATGCCAATTAAGTTGAAATTTTTTTCTTCTGTAAAATCGACTTAAATCATTTTGATAATGATGATAAGCCGCGAAGTTTTCTTAAAAACGCATAGCCATCGCGTTGAAGCCCAAAAAGTTATGCGAAGTTTGCCATGGACCGGAGAGCGCCTGGAATTACTACGGAGCCACTTAATGCTTTCGTCAGTCGTCACTAAAGCACTCCCGTAGACCAACAACACATTCATTTTTTATTCAAAGAGAATGAAAAAGGAAAATCTAGCGCAAGGCAGATTGTAGGCATAACTGATCAGGAACATGTGTCACTGAAATCAAGGTCACGCAACATTCAGGTTATACATATTTCTTTGGTAAAATGACCTTAACAATTACGCTAAGTAGATTTTATGTAGATGATATTTACTCTCAAAATGCGATATATACACGTTTAATTAAGTTATACTCATAAAGCTCGTTTTCATTGTTCGCCATTTCGTTCCAAACCTTGGTGTCACGCAATATATGTTGTCTTTGCGGTCACAGTGATATGTGTATCCCCGTGATATGTGTATCCCCGCATACATATCACTAGTGATATGTGTATCCCCGGTAGGGATACACAAAACACTGAAGGTTGAATAATTTACACGCTGGCGATTGATGAAGTTTTTAGTTTAATGAAAAATAAACTCCAGGAGTGTATTGACGAGCAATATTAATCTGTTGTCTAACGAGGTGGTCAGCTAAATTCGTCACGACTGCAGCAACAGAAGAAAATTTTAGAACGATGCCGTCACGCCAGTTTAGGCGCGCAATCAGTTGACTGTATCCGATGAAGTAATAACAGTTGTACAGCTGGTTGTATATGGATAGAGTTTCCACTAGCCGAGTGCTGTGTGGTATCGGTCTGCTATGACCTGTTTCCCAATAACCTTCAGCCAACACAGGAATTTTACGAGAGAGGAGGGAAAATCCAGTCAGTCGATATATTGCAAGGCAAAGAATTCGCGTGCCGAATCAAGACTGTACTTTGAGATATTGGCAAATGGAAAGATACATGCTTACATAATAAATCTGCATTGAAAGATATTTACGCCTTATTTGCAAACATTCGTCAATTCATTTTGAGGTCTTTTTGATCCGCTAGCTTTGAATTTACAAGCAAAGCTGAAAAACAAGTTTGCCACTTACACTTGGCGAACGAAAAAAATATTTCAGTTCGCAATTTCACCCTCGATTACAGCATGATTATTACACGCAAAATAAGCCATTTTTTAATTCTGCATTTTGTAAACAAAAATCCTCCCCTTAAATTAAGAATACTGTGATAAGAACATAGAATAAAACTTTTAAGGTATAAGAGGGGTGGGGGGTGGGGGATGCACATATCACTGGCCGCCATATTGCCGGGGATACACATATCACTAGTGATATGTGTGCGGGGATACACATATCACGGGGATACACATATCACTGTGACACCTGTGGAGCTCAGTGAAGAAAACTTCACCGTTTTTTATCGACAATTTCACAATACTTCATCATTTTAAAGTATAAGTCTTTCTCTAAATGTAGAACTTTGGCCGTCCTGCTGCGATGCTTCGCAATCCGAGCATTCACTTAGAATTAGGACATTAAAGTCGCAAGCTGGACATTTTTCTTGAGCAGTACTTGATCCCCCGGAATTTGAGCTATAAGAAGCAGTGCTTCGCGAGTTTCTCTGACCAACAAAGGACTTAAAACGATCCTTACTTGAGGTAGCAGTGATAGGACTGTTTGGTAAAGAATGAAAGCTTTTTTCAGAGCTTTTTCTTCCAATTAGTGTCGTTGAGCCAGTTAAATTCTCGCTGCTTCGCCGCATAAGTTTTTTCATAGCGCGATTTTTGCTTCCATTTGTCGCCATTCCATCCACGTCATCTTGTGACGAGTACAGCACGCCTAAATGGCTTTCGCTAACGCTACGTTGTCGACGATCCTTTAGAAAGGAGAACTTCTTACGGATGGAATTCACTTTTGAAGCACTTGAAGTGTTCCTAGGTTTATCTCTTCCCTCCACTTGACTTCCCTGCCCAGTGCTCTCTTCAGGCCCTGAGGTATTTTCTGCGCCAGAAAAAGATGCGGGAGCACTGTGTACCGTTCGAGAGCGAAGCGAACGAACTGTGTCAACAACAGATTTAAATCGTCCACTTTTCCTGGGCCAGGCTTTCAGCTCGTACTCCCTTCCTGTTTTCGCCTTTGAAAATGAATCAGAGGGCACACTTGGTGTAAACACTTCCCCGCTCTCCTCTTCTCCACTCTGGTCTTTCCTTGTTGCTTGTGTTGTACCAGTCCTGGATGCAATACTCCGGTTATCTTTCAGGACCTCTCCACTGGTTTTTAGAGGTGAAGTATGAAGCGCGTCCACAGACGGTGGTAGGGAGCCATTGGCGCTTAATGAAACTGCACCTGCTGACTCAATTGAGGTTTTCTCTGCAAGAATTGAGATTAGAAACGAAAGTTAAAATTTCCTCTTAAGAGGACACTGAGAGGAGAGAGAAATAAACCTAAGAATGAGAGCTCCCAGTTCTATCATCAACCCATAAGGGTTGAAACGTGTAACGCGCGCGCACAGCGTTTGAATATTCATTTTGCCAAGTTCCATATTTGGAAACACGAAGAATTTGTACGCGAATGCATTATACACGTAATGACACACGCAACATAATTTTTGGGTTTGCAGTAAGTTGCTTGAATTTCGACGTAAACGCCGTAAATTTCTTACAGAAACCAAAGAAATTCATTAAGTGTATCGAAGCGAAGTTCTCCAGACTTCTTCATGAAGATGAAACAGGAAAATTTAACCAAATTTAACTTAATTCAACCAAGCTTGTTCAAAAACAAGATTACGCCATCGAGCGCGAGCTAGCGTGCGCTGTGAATTTAATCCATTAATCCAGTAATTTTTATTGGTTTTATTGTATTTCGTGATTTTCAAAATATGGTACTTAGTGTAAGCGAATGTGCAAACGCTTTGTACAATGCGAATCATTGGGAGTAACACGTTTCAACCCTTATGGGTTTCTGGTTCTATATTATTTTGCTGACTCGGTTCTGGTCTGACATGAGCTGTGTTAGGGAGCGTTCGTTTGGGAATATTCTGGAATAAGAATATTTTCCGGACTATATTCCGGCTATTCTGGATCTGCTCCTGGCAGCAGAATCATGATAGGCTGAATGGAAATCCAAGTGTTCCGGAATAGGAAGAGCAGCGAAACGAACTCTAACTCGCATTTTTCCGATTATTCTCAAACGGGCCCTTAGTTTGTTGGATCGCGAGTCACGTAACGCTTCTGTTGCGTGACGTTCCAAGTTACCACTAGGGCTGTGAGTCTTGGGGTCTAATATTTTTGGATGCAGAGGACCAAAAATAACGCAGAATCAACCCGCTTGACTTTTTTTGTTGCCGGATATGTTGTTTGTGAGAAATGCACGCACCAGACGTTATTTGAATTATAAACTACAGTCGACTCCCGATAACTCGAACCTTCAAGGGAAATTGAAAATGGTTCGAGTTATCGGGAGTTCGAGTTATTGAGAGTTGAAAACAAATGACCGGAAATAAGGAAAAAATTATGTTTACTGATTTCCTATTCATACAATGTACCAGTGTACATTGAAAACAAGTTTAATCAGAGTATAGAGAAGCCAAAAGATTAAGCAACAATATATTTCTAAGTCACTGTATAAATCAGAACGTAACGCAAAGTAAAACAAAGAGAATCAGCTTTTAATGTTGATGGTTTCAAAGAGAACAACTCTGTACCCGGATCTATAGGCTACTGCTGCAGAGTTTATACGATTTAATTCTTCGAGAAAAGTCAGTTAATTCGTTCTGGCGATAATCCTTAAACGTTTTCAAAGGTTGAATTGAAAGAATCGGTATCAACGTCCTCCACAAACAAACTGAAAACCTGCAGCACGTCAAGGGCGTAGCACATTTCGTGTTTTGAGGGGCGTTTTGGGGACGGCTCTGACTCGTGACGATTTTATTTCAAAATAAATTCAACGTTTTGGACTACAGTACACTGTTTGTTTTGACTTGTCACGTATTGCCAGACATGGTTCGAGTTATCGAGGGTAAAATTATATAGAAAATGGCCTGAAGGGAAACGAAAACTGGTTCGAGTTAGCGGGAGATTCGAGTTATCGAGGGTTCGAGTTACCGAGGGTAAAATTACAGTAAATGTATAACGGAAATCCAGGGGAAATCGATTTTGGTTCGAGTTAGCGCGAGGTTCGAGTTAGCGAGGGTTCGAGTTATCGGGAGTCGACTGTATACCAAATTAACTGCAAGGCGTGCACAACAGCAAAATTAAGAGTAACGTTGTATTCAACCAGTAGAGCAAGTTTTCGTCAGGGCCAAAGCTATGATGAAATGAAAAAAACGACTCTTAAAATTTGATTTAAAAATATATCATCATACGCAATGGTTAACTAGTAAAGGTTACACGTAGATATACGTTGACGTGATAAATAGTGAGTGTGTTGCATTTAGCAACGTAGAAGTGAAATAGTTTTAGGAAAAAAACAAACCTCCATGCGCTCGGGATTCAATGTTCCCTTTGTTGTTATTGGTGGCGTCATCTACCTATTACGTTGTTAAATGGATTTGTTAGTGCATTATCATTACATTGAGCTTATTTACAAGTTATTGATTTATTTGATTTAACGTAAATGACGTAAATGTGTTTTAGCTGGATCATAGATTGTTGAGTGATAGTTTGACAAGTTTAGACGTACTATTAGCTACCATTTCCAAAACGAGAGCGAGTGTTTCATCGGGGTATCCAAACACCAAGAAACAAATGAAAGCACGAGGTCGTAGGCCGAGTGCTTTTATTGTTGCGAGGTGTTTGGATACCCCGATGAAACACGAGCTCGAGTTTTGGAAATAACTTCTCACTTTTAAACAAGCAGACGTTTCTCAAATGCAACAATAGGAAATTATGCAGTGACATGTTTTGTCAAATGAAACAATAAAAAATTATGCAGTGTCAAATTTTTACCCTTTTCAGTAAGTACGCGATTGCGTAGACTTTCTCAAAGTCCTTCGACGCGCGGTTCGTCACTCGCGGTCGTCGCTTCGCGACTCACGGCGCGTCGCTTCGCGACGCTTTTCGGCTCGCTTCGCTCGCCAACAGAGGGCGACTTGGTGCAAGTCTAGCGATTGCGAAGAATCAGGAGTGAGGTGCGGGATTGCGGAAAATTAATTCAGTGGATGAAAGAACGAGGCATATAACAAATGTGCTGTTTTGTCATTCTTTTGTTATTTAATGAGATGCAAATGAGCTTGAGCTGTTTTTCTGCAATCCCGCACCTTAGAGGAACTCGGGTGGAGAAAAATTTCCATTCTTTCAGGAGGCCCGTTTAGAGATTACAATTTGCATTAGGTTTCGAAGCGTTCGACTCTCAGTCTCTGAATTGTTGGCAAAGCAAATTTATTTGTCTGAAGTAGAGCAAAAAGGAACGAAGTGTTATATCCACCAAAAACAATTTATGTAATAGTATTTAGTATCTGACGCTATCTGTATTCAACGAATTGTTGTTAGCACTATTTACGATTTCATGAGTTGAATTGTTAAAAACCACAGGCTTACCATGCTATGTTTGTGAGGTCACAGCATGCCCATATGAATATTTAAATTTCTTCACTAATTGCTATTGTAAATATTTAAGCTTTCTAAAATCGGCTTTTACGACTCGTATTTCTAATAAAATGAAGTAGAAATATTTTCGCATTGTTAAGGTTTGTTTTTATGCCGTTTTCTTGGCGATTTGTAGCGCGCGAGAGCAGTTCTAGGAGTTTAAGTTTTCGACTCGTGTACTGAATACAAATATTTACACAAGGCGTGCAACTTCGACATCGAAGAATCCGGTAGCGCCTCTGGAATGTAGCCGAAAAATCAAATTTCCTCGACTCGCTTTCATCGGAGATCCCGGTCCTTGAAAGAACAGTCTTTGAACTATAGTCTGGCCTAATTTGAGTGCGATCGCCCCATTGCTCTTTTGAACTAGCTGGAATATCAAATTAGGTCGTAAATTTGCCAATTTACAATGATCTGTACCACCTACTTGGACAATTTATGCAATATTTGCTGAAAATGGTCAAAATTACTACCCATGCTCTCCCCAGAAAGCAGAACGTGTTTCACTCCAAACGTCCTCTGGTGTACCCCAAAGAAATATTGCTCGGAAATCACGACGGCGAAGCCGAAGACAACGTGAACTGGAAATGTAATTTGCACCTTGACTTCTTATTTTTTAATTATATAAAAAAAATGTTACACTCAAATTCGATAGTTTACTCAACAAAATTCACGTTATAGCGAGTACACATAAATTTCCCAGTTCACATTGTCTTCGGCTTCGCCGTCGTGATTTCCGAGCAGTATTTCTTCGGGGTACAACAGAGGACTTTTACAGTGAAACACGTTGACTTTCAAGGAGAGGGGATATGTATAACGCGCGTGCAGGCTACGCCATTGTTTTGCTCATTAAACTTTTTGGGTTGGCGACGTTTTCGTTGCTTGTAGTGTGCCTTTTGAAAGGTCCCTGTATTTGTAGCCACGATGTCATTCATGGCGTTTATTTTCAGTGCTCGGAATGCTTTTTATTTGCAAAAATATCGAGTTATATGTACAGGAAACCGGCAACCGTGCATTACTTTAATACACCGTAGAAATTTCCATATTAGACGCACTACCTGACCATATGCAAGTTTTGTTTTGCCTTCCGTGCAGTCAACCGGAAAAGTTGGAAAATGCTGTTCCATTTGCCACTGGAATTTTCCGGAAACTCAAACCAGAATTTTTGGTCGAATGGAAAGCGCCCCGAATAATCGAGGTCCGGATAATCGAGGTTCGACTGTAGTATCCTTGAAATGTTTAAACACAGGCTTACCATGCTATGTTTGTGAGGTCACAGCATGCCCATATGAATATTTAAATTTCTCTTTCTAAAATCGGCTTTTACGACTCGTATTTCTAATAAAATGAAGTAGAAATATTTTCGCATTGTTAAGGTTTGTTTTTATGCCGTTTTCTTGGCGATTTGTAGCGCGCGAGAGCAGTTCTAGGAGTTTTCGACTCGTGTACTGGATACAAATATTTACACAAGGCGTGCAACTTCGACATCGAAGAATCCGGTAGCGCCTCTGGAATGTAGTCGAAAAATCAAATTTCCTCGACTCGCTTTCATCGGAGATCCCGGTCCTCGAAAGAACAGTCTTTGAACTATAGTCTGGCCTAATTTGAGTGCGATCGGTACGCCCGTTGCTCTTTTGAACTAGCTGGAATATCAAATTAGGTCGTAAATTTGCCAATTTACAATGATCTGTACCACCTACTTGGACAATTATGCAATTTTCGCTGCAATTGGTCAAAATTATTACATATTTGTACATTTCTTTGCTGCCGCCTGCAAAACAACAACGAAAAACAACCAAGTTCACCAAAATTTTTTATTTGGAGTTTCAAGAATGCTTCCTTAACACATGTACCTACTTTCAGCTGCACAAATCGCTAAATTTTCTGCCGAAGGAACTCAGGCTGAGTGTAAAATGGTAGTTTTTTTTTCAAAATTTCCGGAAAAGAGGACAACCTCGCAAGGTAGACCCAAATTTTCGAAAACAATTTTCGGGAACTTTCAGTTCCATTTGATTTTGCTTCTGGAATTTCTGGGGTTTTCGGTTGAATGGTTCGCATTTCGGAAAGTCAACACTTTCCGGATTTTCTGGAAACTTTCCGAGCAAATTTCTGTACCATTCGTCCTTGTTCCGAAATTTCCGGAATTTTCGGTCGAATGGAAAGCGCCCCCGGACTTCCTTCTCTGGTCCCAATTTTTTCATGAATATTTATTAGTCACATTCAAGACTAAAGTTCTACGACGATTTAAACGTTATTTCAAGGCGGTTTACCTGTCAAGAAACATTGGAAAACCTCTGATGTGTAGTTTCCAATCGAACAACATTTAATACTTCGACAGGCAACTTCATTATTCAGTTTCCATTAGCCATAAAAACATTCACACAAATAAATTTGCTTTCTGTCTTTGCTTACTTCTATCGGTCAACACCGCATGTTTAATAGCACCACGTCTAGTCACCAGGCCCATCACGAAAAGACACATGGAACGCCTGGAGGTTCAAAATTGTTTGCCAACGAATTGGCGTGTTTTCGTCGCCTTTTTCGGAGAAAAACTGCCTCAAAATGATCTGTGTCTTCGGAATTTTTGTTTGCGAGGATGGTTAACAGATAATTTAACGCTATTATGAAGCAACTTTTCTTTTTTTTTCTGTTTAATGTGGCAAAATGCGCCGAAGATGCGGAAGACTTGATGCAGAAGTTAGCGAACTATATATGCGGATCCGCACCACTGCATCCTGTCAGATGCCCTGGGTTTTTTGGCTCATAAATATTCATACTTTCGATTATCCGGACTATTTAGCCTTGTGCCAATGAGTCCGGATAATCGAGGTTCGACTGTTTGGACTAATAAATATTCATTGATTTTGTGCAAGTTGTCGATGTGCATGCTTTTAGTGGTATATACCTGATTGAAGAAACGTTGACCCGTGAGAAGCGTAAACCATAAACGATGCGACCCAAATGTTTACTGGGAAATCAGAAAAAAATCATCCCCATCTGTGACAGAATAAACATGATGATAAGACATGTTGCATAAATCATGCTCTTTAGGCCCCAAAAGAAGAAAATATCTTGATTATCAGTAAATGGAATATTTCTCAGCGCACCAATGCTGCCTTCCCAGAATGCAATTCGGTCTTATCGTTCACGGTTAATGCTTTTCACAGGGTCAACCTTTCTTCAATTAGGTGTGTACCACTCTCACTGGAGATTGGTATACTGTTTTTCATTGGGTTTCCAAATGCATGCACGTGATGTGGTATACATCTCGTGAGTTAACTTAATGAATTATTGATGAGTTTGAGAAAGTTATTATTAGATAGTTATTATTGTCAAACAATCCTCCAATCAAGTGCCTGCATTGCTGCACTGGGGTCACGTGCCTACCCTGACATTTTGCACTAATTACATTAACAAATAGTCACTATTTTTTTTTCCGTTTCAAAAATATGTGCATGTCTTCTCGCCAAATGGATGTTATTGTTTATATATTCCAGGTTTCCTTGGTTTTCGTGGACAGACATGATCAATTGGGTTTGGGCTTTAGGATGTCTCAATCGCTTCTGCTGACAAGAACGAACAATGGCTCAAAAAGACATGGATGCAGGTTCGTGACATGGGGACAAGGGTGACCAAGCACTTTTCGTTATATTACGTGATGTTTCCGTTACTTGTAACACATTCTTCCTTACTTGTGGGGCAGTGTACTTGAATGCCAGCTGCAGTTCTCCACTCTTCACACCTCGGAGTCTATACCAGCCCTTCTCATGGGGAGCCTGTGTAAATTTTACAGATGAGACAAAAAAACAAGAGGCGTAAAACAGGCGATGTGGTAAAAAAACCCCGTGTTTTTAAAAGACCTAAACATTTTTTTTGGGAGGTGGGGAAAGGGAAGGATGGAAGTGCGGAAGGGGAAGGGGCCATTTTACACGGATGCAAAGACGATGGTGATCAGTTTTTCTTACCATTCCTAAGTCTTTGAGTTTCTCCGTTGTGAAGCCTATTTGTCCCATTCTCTCTTGTGTCAGTGGATCTTTATCCCAGACTTCCTGTAAAGAAGGAAATAAAGATAATTCACATTCTGTATATATGAAGGTTTCCAGGACATTCTACTTGAGCCTATAACAACTGATAGGGAATAAGTAAAATGTTCAGTGATGTTCGTAAGGGGCCTATCGACCGTCGACTAGATGGCCCGTAAAGTAATTTAAACTGGTCTGTATTTTCAACGAGTTTCGACGCTACGGCCATCTGATCGGAATAAATATAACATTTCTCCATTTTTCCATGGTCTACACTCTTATAGGCCAAAGAAATGACTTTAAAAATGTTCAAAACTCATGCGGAACTACGAACCGCAGGCGAGTAGTTTGACTGCAGTTTCGTACATTTTATGGCGTAGTAGTAGTAGTAGTAGTAGTAGTAGTAGTAGTAGTAGTAGTAGTAGTAGTAGTAGTAGTAGTTGCCTTTATTTAAAAACACGATTTGGATAAAAGCTTACAGCTTGTGGGGTCGTGTAAATTAAAAGTATTAAAAGTTAAAAATATTTACAATTAATTGGGCTATTTACATTTGCATTTGATTTCAAAATTAGTAAAAGTTAAAAATATTTAAACTTATAAAACTATTTACATTTGAATTAATTTAAAAACTAGCGCTAAAAGTAAGTAAAATCTTTTTGTTTAAAGTTAGTGGTTGACACTGATAAAACTTTAAAATCATTTGAATGGTCTATTTAACAATTATTCCACGAGCGCGCGTTGGATATGAGATGGTAGAACGCGCCTCGTTGGCTATAACGATCTCATATCCAACAAGCGCGAGTGGAAAAATTGGTTTATTGAAAACGCCCAAAGAATTGCAATATTTGAGCTCCCCAGCTGTTTTCGTTGACGCGTTTCGGCTACCAAATTTGTGGTCAATGATATATGAGCTCATATACCATTGCTTGTTAACCAGTCAAAACGCAGGAATTGCAATATACCATTGCTAGTTTTTAATAATAGAGGGTTGACCATGAAAAAGGTGGTCTATATTGAATTTTTACAATAGCATTCAAACTGTTCCGGCGAAAACGCGCGCGCGTGACAGCGCAAAAAGATCAATTTTTTCCTTCGTTAAGCCGGAATGTTCGACAGATATTTCACAAAAATGTACCAATTGACTTTTCACAACTCTATGGATTCCGTTTTTCTGAAAAACTCCCACCGTTTCTTAAGTTTTTGGAAACTCCATTTGAGTTGCGTTTCAGTTACGCACTCATTCTCATGGACCATACTCTTTTATACCATAACCGAGAGAATTCTCGCGCGCTGATTGGTCCAAAGTTATGGTCGATGAGAGTATAGACCTATTGGCTCGTGGTTCCACTTGTGTTTTGAACATTTTCCGACGTCATTTCATGGTCTATAAGAGTGTAGACCATGGAAAAATGTGGTCGATTTGTTTAATCGACCATAGCTCTCGACCAATGATCACGCAAGAATTTTCGTGTAAATCATTTGTTCAAAAAATGCTTTATTGTTCTTGATAAACAATTAACACGAGAGTTTTGCCAGTTGTTACCCCCGCAGGGCTTTCGCCCAGAGGAGGCATTCATTGTAGCTTGCGCGTATATATAGAGTGAAGCGAGTTCGAGTCCGCAAAGCGGCCCAGTGGCCAGTGATCGACGAAGTCGCGAAAACGAGCGACGCAAGTCTCGGGAGGTCGACCTTCGTCCCAGCGTGTCAAATTAATAAAGTCGAAGGACTTTGTCTATAAAAGTCTAGATTGAGTCTAGCTGAGATCACTCATCACAGCAAAACATGACAAAATGATGTCCCGTTCTGGTTGTAGCGAAAACTAAGACCCCCGAAAAGTTAAGACCTAAGACCCGAAAACGAAGACCCCCTTATTTTATTAATTTTTGCCCTTTTACCTATAAGCACGGTGCTCACTTCTGTTTGATTCTCGTTTGTTATTGATTTCAAAAATTAATTATATTAATTCCTTCGTCTTTGAGTGGGATTTTGATTACAAGTCTTGCTAGGAAAACAAGCTAGCATGGCGGCGATTGTTTTATCGTTTATGGCCCGTTTTAGATTGTCCGAATCCTGGTAAATAAGATCAGATCTACTGTACAGACTTAACAAACTCTCTGTTTTTCCTGACAGAAGTATGTCACACCCCAAGAAAGAAAAAAAAAGATAATGGATCTTTCGGGTATTTGTTTTCGTTTTTGCGAACGTCCAGGCGGCGGAAAGACATCATAATCCTACAACTTAAGACCCACACTCAAACAAGGAAAGGATAATTACTTAGGCACTTAGTTGGCGTTATCGGAATGAAGGAGAGGTGGGGCAGGGGTTTGTAAGAATGACAAACAAACTGAAAGGCAAAAATAAATAAAATAAATATGGGGGTCTTCGTTTTTGGGTCTTCGTTTTCGGGTTTTAGTTTTCGGGTCAACGAAGGAATCAATATAATTAATTTTAAGGATTAATCTGAGAAACGAGAATCAAACAAAAGTGAACACCGTGCTTATAGGCACTAAGTTCGGGAACATAACCGATCTGTGATCAAAAACTAATAAAACACTAATAAAATAAGGGGGTCTTAGTTTTGGGGTCTTTGTTTTCGGGTCTTCGTCGGTTTTCGGGTCTTAGGTCTTAGGTCTTAACTTTCGGGGGTCTTAGTTTTCGCTACAACCGTCGCGTTCTTGTAATTAAATTTGCGTTATCATTAATCTTTCCGAGTTCTTTCATAATTTCGCATTGTTTTGTTTATTCACTTGACTTTAACTAAAACGTATGTCCTCTTTCCATCTTGATGAAGAAAATGCTAGAAACCATTAGAAAACACAAGCCGCCAGGGAGTGTTTTCTTCATAAACATCCCAAACAGAAAATGAAACACCGGGGGCAACTAGTGTCAACTATTTCTAGTTGATATATGTGTAATCCAATTTTTTTTATTTTAAAATACAAAGAAATCTTAAAATAATGGTTTGCCAAGAATAGTTAATAACGTGGAAGATTGGGAAGGATATAAACGACGGGCTTCTACGTATCAACAAAACTCGCTTCTTCTTACCAATAGCAGCAATCCATTCACGTCAGGCATGGCCACAATAGCCGTCTCTTTCCACACTGGGTCGAGTGTGTTCATGATGGTTCTTGTTCTAAATTTCTCTCGCCCTTCGCTGCCTTCCTTTACTGTAACAAACGGATCACTTTTACCTGAAAAAAATTGGATCAAGTAACACCTGACAATTATTATTTTCTGTTTGTCTGTCCTCGCAATAAACGGCGTGTTAAGCGTGTTAAGCAAAGTGATTGGTTTAACACAAATATTTGTCTGTCACTGACTATTATCAAACGTTTTAAACAACGTTTGTTTGAAACTCTTATAAAGACGTTTCGGCCGAGAATCTTCGGCCTTCCTCGGTTTTGAAAAAAGCCAACGGCTTACAACGGTTACATTATGCGCGTGCGAGAGTGTCTCACAGAACACGCGTGACATGGTGAAAGCGCGCGATCGCTGCGCGAAATGTCACACTAGCGACTTGTAAATGTCAGGAATGTCAATATGTTCATTTCCCGCGTTCTGGTCCCTTAGAGAATGCCATGCCTCAAGGAAGAGCCTCTTGTAGTAGTCCGTCACCCTATCCACGATGGTTGCCTGGTCGAAATCCATGTTGTGGTTGAATTCATTCGCGTGTTGTGCCATTGAACATATTGACATTCCCGACATTTACAAGTCGCTAGTGTGACATTTAAAGTCTCGCTCAGCGATCGTGCGCTTTCGCCATGTCACGCGTGTTCTGTGAGACACTCTCGCACGCGCATAATGTAACCGTTGTAAGCCGTTGGCTTTTTTTCAAAACCGAGGAAGGCCGAAGATTCTCGGCCGAAACGTCTTTATAAGAGTTTCAAACAAACGTTGTTTAAAACGTTTGATAATAGTCAGTGACAGGCAAATATTTGTGTTATGAATATTCCTGACTGCAATTTCAGCGTTAATCGTTTAATTGCAATTTGTTTAACCAATCAAAGGGAAGACAGATGCCCGTACAGCCAACTAGGTGCAAACCATAACCAATTGCCATGTGGCTCGTGTCCTTTCCCGCCCGTTTTTTATACATTTCATGGGTTTCCTTCGAGTACAGTTCCGATCGGGGTGGTGTGGTTTTAGCTTCATTACTAGTGGTAACCACAGGTTAGAAAGTGCGGGCCTAGATAGACTGCAAAAGTTATATATGCCTTGTAAGGGGCATGGAACGAGAGGTTTTGGGCCATGGGAAGTGGAGGTACTCGAGCGGGTACTCGAGCGGGAACCAGGAGGAAACGTTTGCTTCAATTCAACCAAAATTCGACAAAATATCCTCTGTTTTAACGGGTTGCTTTCGTAAACATTGAGGCAATGGGTAACCTTTGTGCCAAAGGCTTCGATTTCACGCGATAAACTAACCCTGATTGCATTCTTATCATTCTTAGTGGATCTGGAAGAACAAATTGTTAACTTCCGGTTAGGGCACGGAACGCGTTGTTCTGATTGACACTTTTTTTGCATTCTGATCGTTCTTTAATAGTAGAAGAACAAATTTTCAACTTCCGGTTCTGAGCTGCCGTATAATAAACGTGTCACGCACGCGTGGTACGTAAACTGTAGTATGTAATCTGTAGTATTAAGTATGTAATATGTAATTAATTAGGGAGGGCCATATTGTAAACTACTGGGCCACCAGTAAACTATGTCACCCTCGTTAAATAAAGTCTTATTATTATTATTATTATTATTATTATTATTATTATTATTATTATTAATCCGCTGGTCACTGTCAAGATAAGGGTTTGCGGGCCACTCGTGGGCCCGCAATAAATGGTAGTCATTACAAAAAAGCATTAAAAAACATACTGAACCAATTCTCCATGCGACGTTGTTACAGCATCTTTCGCATCATAATGGAGCCAAATGTATGCAGCCATGGAATAATTTTCTTACTGGTGAACGTTTCGTTTTCACTTAAAATAAAACACGTCAATAGATAGATTGGCTGATTCCAAATTTGGTTACGGAAAAAAGTGAAAAAACTGTACGTACCATTGACATCTTTCGCCACCAGATTGCGTCCTTGGTAAATATTTATCTCAACAGTTCCTCGTTCTGCAAAAGAAAGAAAGAAAAAGAGCTCAATTCTATTTAATGGTAGGAGAATGGCAAGAAAAAGAGATCAGAAAAAATGTTTTGTCATTTTGGGGGGTTAGGGGCTGTTTCGCCCAGTCGCGTGTTTCACCAAGGCTTCAAATAGACTGTAGTTCAGTTTCGTTTATTGTCACGATGATCAATTCTAGTACAGGTAAAATTCGAAGTCTGTATGAAAATAAGTATCCATTAGTAATAGATCCATCGAGAATTTTCATTGAAGTAAGAGAAAAGCAATATTTACCCATTGGTGTCTCTATTCGGTTCGCGGCTAGGCGAAATGTAGTTCAGATCTTATTAATTAGAGAAATTAGAGGTTTGTTACGTCATAAGTGATTTGATCTCACAAAAAGTTATTATTTGATTCTCGTCTTATCATTTCCGACGAAACACTCCGCCTCGCCTCGAAAGTGTGTAATGCTTCAGTTTTGTCTCGTAAATATGCAATTTGAAATGTATGCCAGAAAAAAGGTTCTAATAGTAAATACCATATTCAACCTATTGTCATACTGTTCCTAATTGTTTTAATAATCTGAGGAGTTAAAGTTTCCCTTTTGTTTAAGCAGTTCGTTTTTATTCTGGTGGACGACCTCGTTTTGTTCTCGGCGTTTCATCACTGTACATCATTGTTACCCTGTTTCGTTTTCTTCGCGTCCATTTTCCCATGAATCTGAATACCATACATTCTTTGAATATTGTTGGAATCTTCCTCTTGAATCCCGTGATGCGTTTAGTTCGATGGACTCTCATGCTCATGCTCTTTGAGGTTTTCTTCGTGATTTCAGATCTTGAACCTTTACTGAATGTATCGTTGAATGATCCATCTTTCCTCATAAAGCTGTCTTCTTGTGCACATCCTTTCATGATATTGTTGTATTTTATTTCATCTTTCTCTTGTGGTAAAAGCAATATCTCTTTCATTTTCTCTTTAGGCTGTTTGTCAGTTTCTACTAGTGTATTCTTCGGGATAATCTTCTCTTTCTCATTTTCCATTGGAATTAAAGACATTTCTTGTTTGTTTCTTTCTGTGGCAATTACTTTTTCTGTAACTTCTCTTGCATTATCGTACTTAGGAATTTCTTGTAAATATTTTTCGGAGTTTTTTGAGTCTTCCTTTTCGCATTGTTTCTGACCATGCAAGCTTTTAATATTTTCTAAGTGGATGTTTCCAACCTTCTCATATTTCATTTCATCTGATAGAGCTGCATGTCTGGTATGCGATGCGGTAACCTCTGTATAATAACCATTTTTATGAATCCCGCAAATCGAATTCGTGGAGCGTTCCTTTTCAAGCAGAATCAATAGATCTTGGTGTTCAATCGCGCGCGCGTTCTTGTTCGGCATTGTCTTCTCATCTATGTAGTTGCGCGCATCAGTCAATGCTTCAATTATAAGTTTGTCCAACTTCTCCTTTCCATTCTCTAGTAAATCAAATTCTTCATCCGTGGGATGAGTCGCATTTTCATAATGTATGTCCTCAGATGTTCCCCAGTGGTCTGCTAGTTGTCTCAGGAGACGTTCCACTGTTTCATCATCTTTTCTGGCTAAAATTGATTGTCGCAGTTTTCTTCTCTGTCTTAGAAGATCGGTTCTGGCTTCAATTCGTGCCGTACATCTCGGGTCATTGGCGTTTGATGCCATCTTCTGTTCGAGGTGTTTCACTCGTCTTTGGCGTGTGGTGCCATCAAATCAGTTCGAAGCTTTTGGACTTCGAATGGACTTCGAATGGACTTCGAATGTTTTGCCCAGTCGTGTGTTTCACCAAGGCTTCAAATAGACTGTAGTTCAGTTTCGTTTATTGTCACGATGATCAATTCTAGTACAGGTAAAATTCGAAGTCTGTATGAAAATAAGTATCCATTAGTAATAGATCCATCGAGAATTAACATTGAAGTAAGAGAAAAGCAATATTTACCCATTGGCGTCTCTATTCGGTTCGCGGCTAGGCGAAATGTAGTTCAGATCTTATTAATTAGAGAAATTAGAGGTTTGTTACGTCATAAGTGATTTGATCTCACAAAAAGTTATTATTTGATTCTTGTCTTATCATTTCCGACGAAACAGGGACGATCTCTGTAATTTAGCTTAGCGATTTGCTAGTCAATTATTCAGTTCTTCCAAAATCAGTGTTGCTCCCTTATCTAATACCAAGATTTTCATATTTGAACGCGATTATTTCGCTCCCTTCTGTTTTTTTAAACATTCGCTAACAAATCAATTAAAATATCAATCAGCACTTGGCTTAGCCGTGACTGCCAAGACTGAAACCTGATTGGAGGAAAATTTTACACGTACGTTATAAACAGGCCGATGACGTCACTAGGCAACATTCGGTTACTTTCTAAACATTGACTTACAGCACAGCAGTTTTTAAAAACTCGCTTGTTTGAATTCCAACTTCTCGTTTAATGTATTAGAAAATGCTGTAATTGACATGGAATACCTGCTCTTAGTAATGCCTCTAGTGTCTGTACCTCAGTCTTAGCATCTTTCTGAAGATTTTTAACAAACAGTAATGCGTTACAACCGTCACGCGTGACATTGTATAACTTAAAAATTCAAACAATACAGTCGCTTCCAACTTACTGGTCCTGGAGGCTCGCCCTCTGGAAGTCCTTGACCGCTTTCTTTTATTTCTAGGACAGAAAATAAAATAGATATATATTGAAATAAGGAAATTAATAAAACACGCTGGCAACATCACGCACTTGCATTCAACAGATAAAAGAAGGAAACAATTCGGTCAACCAGGTACCCGAGACTTTTGTTAAACCACATGCTTGGTGCTGGCGTACCTGGGTTGGGTAATGTTTTTTGTCGTCTGTATCCTTTGCGGGTTTGACGTTATCTAGTGATCGCACTATCCTCAACACTAATAATATGCCTAATTTGACTATTTACAGGTTTATGACAATGGTTATTGCTAGAAAAACTCAGGTTTCGTAATATGAGATTGTAAAGAAGAAAGAAGCTTTTTGCTTGCTTGACATGGGCACTTACCCGACTTTGCGACTGATGGAACGGGCCTAAAAATGGCGGACACGCAGAGCTTGCCGGCTTTCAACATACCCGAACCCTTCACCTTATACAGCAGGTCGAGGTTTTTTTTGAAAAGTACGGGAGATATCTAGAAACGTCGAAAAAAAAGTGTAAAACGAATTAAAACGTTAGCAAATGACTAAACCATCTAGTAATCAGAAGAAGAGACACTGTCGTCGATTTTCAGCTTCGCATGGAGAATCAGTAATAATCAGAGATTAGGGAAGTGCGTTCGACCCAAGATAGGTACCCAAGACAAGGTTAGCAAACGTAAACCGAGTTACGCGATTGCTTATATCGTCATACAAATTTGAAACGACCACGCGCGCAACATAAAGCACGCGTCCAACATCACTTGAAACTATCAGTGAAACAATCTCAATCCAAAAGCTCACGAGGCACAACAGCAATTTTTTTATACTACTGCTGAAGGGAGCACTGCCGAAACGTTTAGTTTTCAGCACAACTCACGGGGTAAACTCGAAAACGCAAACCGAAGAAGATCGTTAGATCGAATCAACCTCGTTCCCAGGGTCTCCCGCGATGAAACTGTGATGTCATTAATTAGCCAACATGCCACATACCAAGATACATAGAACGACACATGGAAAGACTTTCGCTTGCGCGTTCACAGGACAACCGCGGGACCACTGGTTAACGTCGATCACAAAAATTGTTTAGAGCCTAGCGGTATCGGCTGTCTTTGCGGCTCAATGTCATTGTTGACGTTGTTGTGACGCAATTAATTGCTTTCTATTGTCTTCCCACATGAGATCGAGGCCCACATACATACATACATACATACATACATACATACATACATACATACATACATACATACATACATACATACATACATACATACATACATACATACATACATACATACATACATACATACATGCAAGCAAACAGAAATGTCGAAGACAAAATGCGTCTCCTTTGTGGAAATTCTGAGTAAATAGGGACCTTCAGACCGGAGTACGAGTACGTGATTACGACTTTTCAAACTTATAAGTGCTAAGCTTATCCTTCTGCTCTTCAACTGAACATGATCAGCAACAGGAAGAAGTAAGGGCTCTGAGAACGTAATTGGATTGAAATTCGAGTCGTACTCGTACCCGATCTCGCACTCGTACTCCGATCTAAAGGTCCCCAATGCCCTCATTTTACTTCTTGTCTTCAAACTCACCTCAGTCAAAGAAAGGTTACATGATCCCATGAAGTCGCCTCTTTCATCTTTAATCATTTTAATGGCATTTGTATCTTTGTCCAGGACAACAAACGATAAAGTCGTCTGGGAAAATACAAAAAACTATCGTCCGTACGAGATCTGGTCAAAACAAAGCAGCGTGAGCAATATAAAAATTACAAATATCATCTTTCGATTACAAAATCAATTGCAAGTAATAGGAATGTACAGTAAAAGCTGAAAATGAAGATTCTTGTTTGCATACAGTTCAAACAATAACTGTACAACTAAACTCGAATAAGAAGGGGTGTGTTATTCGGTATCTGCAGTCCGGCCCTTTCCATATATTAATATTTAAGTTGTTTACGAGTTGGAGCATTGTGTCAATTAACAGCTGCCTGTACAAGCCGAATTCAAAAGAGTATTTGCTTACTTGGTTTGTTCAAATAAAAATGTACAATAGCTACTGACAATAGCTACAAGGTTCTTGTCACATGCAGAACGTGAGAACATAAGGTCAAGGCTTCTTTACTAGAAAAAAATATCGCCAAATACAAGTGTTAAAACATCCTAAGGTCACAAAAAAATGTTATTCCAGGAAGGAATCCGAGGTTGACCAATCTTAGGTCAAAAAGGTCAAGATCTATTTAATCTTTAATGTCTCTGTTCCGCATCAAAATATCTTATGTAATAAATCAAAACACACAACACAAAGTTTGGCGTAATGGGGGACACATACCCTGTGGTTGGCGTGACAAGCGACTAAAATTGCGTGACCTTTTAAAGCCTCACTTGTCTCCCCAGGACTACGCTGACAGGCAGAACAAGAGTATTGGCAGGTCGATACATATCGTGTGCCCTTCAAAAGCCTCACTTATCTCCCCAGCACCATAAGCTAGTGCTGGATCGGACAAGAGTATTGGCAGGCAAAGATAACGCTACCAAGACTTAACCGAGAACCGCAAAAGGGGGAAGTGTCCCAAATTTATTGTAACAAAAACAAGAAGTCTCCCACAAAATGGGCTGGGAGGGTGGGAAAAAACATTAACTGCGTTTTACAGTATATTATTGTAAAACTCTCTTAATAAGCAAACAGGTTTTTTTGTAACAATGGTTGATTGTGTTGGTTGTCTAGAAACAATTCTGCTAATGCCAAATTTTATGAAATTACCGTGTTGTTCAAAAAGTCGATACAAGGCTGTTTTCCAGTTAGTATTTAACAAGAACGGTTGACTCTCAGTACATGTACATATACTAGCTTTTAAAGATAACATTCAACATAATTGCATTCAATTTCTTTCATACACAAAAAATATAAATGGTACCGTAATCAACAATAAAATAAGTTTTTGATGATATAAACAACTCTATAAAAGGTGTCAAAAGAAATAAATGTATTACGGGAAAAAAATAAATTATTATGCAAAGTAACAGTTCAAAAACATCGACTTTTTATGGTTTAACAACAGTGAATATTTTAGAAACAATTGACGACAGAAATCAAAGAAAATATTTTACATCGGTTTTGCGGCATAATTCGTGCTAGCAGAGTATTTGGAAAAGTAGACTTTGCTAGCAGGGAACCGGCACAAACACTATAGAGAATGCGCAAGTACCGTATTGTTTTTAAAGCTCAGACACATTGTACATGTATGTAGCTGTTTTTTTTTTTCTTTTTTTGTTTTCAATAAACTATTAAAAAAAAAAAAAAAAAAAAACTATAGAGAATGCGCAACCACCCTGTACGGCGGAAACAACAGAAACTGGTAATAAATATTTTGAAAAATGGATGAAAACAATGAAAAAATGAATCATGAATATCGAATAAAATTTATAAATTAATCATGAACCATCGAGGTAAAAAAAGACAGGAATCATTCAAAGAAGCACTCTACCGCGCCTTTATTTTCCCTTATTTTACTTATTGCAGCCAAGTCTGGCACCACTGCGGGACCAGAAACGCTAACAAGCTAGAAAAAGTTAACGAGCGTGCACTTAGATTAATTTATAAAGATAATTCTACATCATATCAGACTTTGTTAGAGTGGATAGGTCTTAACAACACTTTAGAAACCCGTAGGATACAGGACATGTTAATTACCATAAACAGCTGTTTTCAGGGCAGAGCCCCTGTAAAAATTGGTCGTCTCATAAATGTGAGAAGGAGCAGTTACAATTTGCGAGGTGCAAATGTCTTGACATTACCTAAGGCAAATAGTACCAAATACGGACTCAAACGTTTCAGTTATTACGCCGCTAAGCAATGGAACGGACTTCCTGAGAACATACGCTGCCTAGCTGGCACCAAAGATTTTATACGTAACATTCGAAATTTAACGTTTTAAATTGTAAGTTTTTATTTTTTTTAGGACTTTTTATAGCGATATTAATCAATCAAGGGTGTTTTAATTTTTTATATTTTTAATCATGTTAATTATATTATCTATAGTAGCTAGCATTTTTATATTGTATATATTTTAATTAATTTAGATTTTAGTTTTTAATTTCGTGAAATAACTGTAAACTAGCCGTAAAGCTAAGATTATTTCACGTTAATAAAGTATCTATCTATCTATCTATCTATCTATCATGAATATCCAAAGTTCAATGATTCCGCTTCCACCCCCGAATCTACATGTTAAGTTTTCACTGCGCAGCGCGCACTATTCTTAACAAAATATTACTAAAAAAATTGCTGGCACACTGACGTCTCCATAGAGTCCCCCTCCCGCTTTAACCAGTAAATGTTGTATAGGATCTGAAACGCACTACACAAGCCGGTTCGGACGCACTTCGCTACACAACATCGTTTGGGCCCGAGGGTGGGTGTGCCAGCCTTACTTATCAGCGATTGTAGGTCCCCGAAATGGCGAATTCATTTAATTACAAACCTGTGTAAAATCCGCAACAGGTATCTCCACCATGGTGTCCCATACAGGACTAAGAGTTCCTTTCACGGTTTCCCCGCGCTTGGCCTAAAATGAACAAACCACCAAAGTCTTATGTTTGTGGCGTGGTAATAATGTGAAAGCCGTACCTTTAGCCCTGTCGCACTAAATGGTGTCATTCGAAAATCTGAAGTTCCCTGGTTCGAACCGCTCTTTAGGCTGGAGGTATATAAAAGGAAAGGATTTAACGTGTTGGAGTATAGATAATGGTAGGAAACTGTCTTTGCGGTGTTTTGAAATATCTTGAAAGACCCTTTTAAGAAGGATCTTTATATCGTAAGAACAGAGCCACCGAATGGTTGGCTCATCTATTAGTATTATAAGGGGTTATTTAAGTGAAAACTTTAGAAAATAGACGCAGTATTCCTTCTGTAGGTATTTGAAAGCGCTACCATTCTTTATCGAAGGTATATGAAAGAGTTACCTTTATGTCAAAATTGTATATAAAAGGGTAAAAGCTTGGAACCCGAGGGAAGGCTCCGCCCCGGGAAGCAGTAACATAATTAAGTTACCTGTCTACTGTTTTGATATATAACGCAGTAGGGATCACTGAGGCCATGTTTGTCCATGGGTACCAAGCTGTGACCACTGTGAGCACACACAAGGAGAACCCCTGAAACTGAGGACATTAGAAACACAAATCTGTTACAACGTTCGCCACTGGCGGGAAACATCATGTTATCCGTTCATCAAAGCAGTCGAAAAGTCTCCAAGGTTTATCTTCCAATCAGAAAAAAGTCAACTTGTCGTCATCAGATACGTCATGTTAGCAACCACAACTATGAAATCTCGGGCTCAATAAATTCGCTGAGGCGGGATTCTGATTTAAAAAGTTACTTATTAATCGGGCACGGCCGATTCATGTTTTACCCTTTGATCGTCATGGTCGATAGTCTCCTGTCGGCCAAAAACGAAGGGGATAGCCTGGGCCTGCTGCAAAACCGCAACGGGTCACGAATATTGAAATCGGTTTCATTTTAGTTTTGTCAGCAAATCGTTGCAGGTACACTCGTTCGACTTTTGGGCTAACCTGCAATCAGGCCCCCTTCTTTGCTGCGGCGGGAGGACAGAGAAAAAAGGCTAAGAGGAAGTACTAATAAAGCTATTTGTATAAATAAAAAAGATAACGTCATTCATGTCACGCAATGTTTTTGTCGCAAACTACTGCTGCTTTCTACAAATAGCCGTGTGTTCTGCTGGTACATTTTTTGAGCCGGACTCCACTTTAAAACTATTTTTTATTTAGCAAGAACTGCACAGTTGGCTGTCAAAGTCGCATGTCACAAAGCGTAGAATGTTTGCACAACATGTTTTGAAAATATTTTAGTTTTGGTTAGTAAGACACTTCTCAAGACTTCAGCAAAACATTGGCAATGTACAGTTTTGGTGCGAACTTGAATGGAATTTTTCACAAGATCGGTAAAGCTATCGATTGAAACAATTGACTTCAAAATGAAAACTTTGAATAATTAAATGTTAATTGAATTTTATTTTCATTAAATTTTATCGCGGCTTGCATGCACAATGTCACGGCTTTGAAAGTCTTCAAATAAGTCAAAAGATTCCTTACTTCCTTCCTTCCTTCCTTCTGATCTGATTGTTATTTTTTATGTATTAACTATTTGAAAGTGGTTCTCATTGATGAAAACAAAACGGTTTTTCATTCAACTGCTTGAAGTATCTATAGACTGGCTTAATCAAATTACATTCTGCATGAAATAATTTCTATCCTTTTATCCCGAAACTTTGAGGAAATTGAAATTTTTGTTGGACAGTGCTGCGGCACAAAAAGCAGTTTATAGAACTGAATTAAAAAATAAGAATCATTGATAAAGGAAATTTTAAAACTTTATTTTGCCTCATGTTGACGGATTCAGGATTTTCAAAGACTGCCGGTAAACGGCTGTACAGTGGAACCCCGATACAACGATATGCCAAGGGGGCAGTAAAATAATATCGTTGTATCGAGGAATCGTTATATCCGGGTTCCGTCCCATACATTTTACTATTGCCGGGACATAACATATTCATCGTTATATCGGGAATATCGTTATATCGAAGATCGTTATATCGGGGTTCCACTGTATCTTGTTTGTCTCTATTAAACGATCTTGCATCTATGGTTTCGAACGCTCTAACAAGTGCTGCGCTTTGATATCATGGTAGCGGGAAGAAGTCGGTTCGTTCTGAATTTGTCAGTATACAAGTTGCAGGTCTGTACAGTAAAAAACGTTTTGGGAACAAACCATTGTGAAACTATTTTCTATGCTGATATATAGTAAAAATCCTTAGTACGGCGTGGTCTTTGTTATCAAGTACGTTTCTAGTACGTTAGTACTGCACAGTGTATAACCTTAGAGAATTATTATCAAGTGTGTTCTGTTTTATTAGTGATTTATACGCTAAGGGCATATCGTACTTGGTACGGCAGATCAAAAATAAGGCAAATTTCCCTTATTCTCTAATTGCTTGGTACAGACTGCATTTCCAAGTATCTATCTAGTTAATTTTTTTCTGGTGGGGGCATGCCCCCCCACCCCCCGCTAGGGGGCTCGCGCCTTTGGCGCTCGAAAAGTACCCTGCCGCCTACTTTCAAAGTCAGGACATCTACTTGAAAACTTATTGACAGCCCTGATTTGTGAAAGCACGGGCTTACCATCCTATGTTTGTGAAGTCACAGCATGCCCATATGTGACCTCTCACGCGAAAACGTTCCTTACGGAATCCGTGTGTTCGGCGAAACGCGCGGCAAGCGAACGGATGAGAAACGGCTCGATGAGCCGTTCTACACGGATACCGAGAACGGCTACACGGATGTAAATTTTTGTTACACGGATGAAGTTGAACGGCTACACGGATGTAATTTTTTTTTCTCACGGATGAAGTCGAAAGGCTACACGGATGTAAATTTTCTTCACACGGATGAAGTCGAACGGCTGCACGGATGTAAATTTTCTTCACACGGATGAAGTCGAACGGCTACACGGATGTAAATTTTCTTCACACGGATGATGTCGAACTGCCGCGCGGATGAAAAAAGTTTAAACGGCTTCATTCATAACAAAATAGCAAAACTCCTCTTTCGAACTGCTCCGAATATTATTATCGCAAAACAGTCGTAATACAATAACACTGATTACATAAAATCGAATTGTTCTTCTAATCTGCATTCTGAATCAAAACTTTGAATTAAACTTAAACTGTATCGAATATCTCAGTCTTTTGAGAGAAATGGGAAATTTCTTTGTTTGTTTGTTTTTTTTTTTGGCCGAAAAGAAACAACAGACGTCTGAATTGCGATCAATTGCTGTATGCAACCTTTTATGCTTCTACGCGCGTCACAAAATTTAGAAAAAGAAGACCGCCATTGTTTAACTGTCCCGCGCTGCGAAATCATTTCAAAGTCAAAGCATTCAAGCAGATTTTTTCTCAAAATTTTCGTTTTTATGCTTCTACGCAAGTCACAAAATTTAGCAAAAGAAGGCCGCCATTGATAAATTTTCCCACGCTGTGAAATAATTTCAAAGTCAAAGCATCCAAGCAGATTTTTTCTCTAAGTTTTCGTTGTTATGCTTCTACGCGCGTCACAAAATTAAGTAAAAGAAGGCCGCCATTGTTTAACTGCCACCGTACGAACTAGGCTCCACGAACCCGGCTTCATTGAACTTTTTGTTCTTCTTAAGCCACTATCTTGTTGACATTTAAGTTTACTGACTTTTCAGTATCTTTACAATTGGAAAACAAACTCGTAAAAACTTTCTTGAAGTCATTCTGTTTTCAAGCAGAAATTTGCATCCGACCAGTTGGCGTCTATTGTTTATTGACTAGGGGTAGTTGACACTAAAAATGCCCCCGGTCTTTTGATCTTATCTGATTTAAGTTAAATGGAAACTTGTTTGTGTTTATTTTTGAGGGCTGTAAATAATGAGCGAAACTGTAGCTTGCGGCTTAGTGTTACGAGGTTGAGTGGCTATCGCATCTGGGCACTGGGTGAGGCATTGATGGGCAGTGAGAAGTTGAAGATAGCTCAATTTTATTGTAAAATGCTTATTTCTCTTTCAATTTTAAAATACTATTAAAGTGTAACAATTTTTTAACGTGGCAGTCGAGTTTTTGAGCTTTTGCAGGGTGAGGATATTTTGGATTTTGTTGCCATCGAAATAGATTACAAAGCTTAACTTGCTACTGTAGCGCGAGTTGGTTACGATTGCTGGATTGAAAGATTGCACAAGCTCAAAAACTCGACTGCCAAGTTAACGTTACCGTATACCATTAGGGGTGTCTCACTTTAAAACACTGAAGCGCGTCCGGGTTAAATCAGAAGATACATAAAACTCTATATTAAATTAAAGCTCATAGAACTGGCTATCTAAATATTTCATCCATTTTGTGATAAAATAAATTGTTTAATTTTTTACGAGGTCTAAATACGAAAGTCAGAATCGGCTATTGAAAGATTTTTAACTTACAACGAATTTTAAAATTCGCTTATTTGATTTGTTCGAGGGTTTCCGCTCCCAAAGTGCTAAAAAACGTGTCGGCGTTTTGTCGTATTTGATTTCAGTAAAAACTACTGAGCATTTTCGAAGAAGGGCTAAAATAACATGGATTGATCGTACAGAAAAGCCTCTCAACGCAAAAGTTTTTATAAATAAAACAATCCCCGACACCGTTTTGTTGCTGACATATTGAAGTCATTCCTCTGAAAATTTGAAGTCAATTGAACTAAATCCCTCGGAGTTTTAGCTATCATGCGAAAAATATAATTCGAGAAAATAGCGTTTAGAAAAATCTATCGCTCCGCAAACAAACACCGCCCACAAACTTCCCGCAAACACGTTCTCAGATGACCGGGCCACCTCCTGGGGGAAATCTTCGCACAAAACCTCGAATTTCTACTAGAAGTGCAGCGACCGAATACAAAGCCCTGACTTAAAGATCAAACGTTTTCATCAAGTATCGCTTTAGGTGTTTATTCCCGACCGACAAAAGCTTAGATTGTTGTGTGATAATTACATGCGAGTCTGCCGATGTTACGTAGGCTCTTCGGTTGACACATTCTAATTAGCTTTATAACACTTAGCGGACTAAAAAAGTTTTAAAATTGAAAGAATATGTTTTTGTCGGTAATTCGCGTGCGTTTTAAGTTTTTTAAATAATGTTTTTGGTATATCGGATATAAACTTAAAATCTTTCATCCGGCTTGAAAATTTTGGAAAAAAAATCACCCCTCAAACGTACCGTATACGGTATATATCTCGCCAAAATATGATCCACTACATGTGCGAGGTGAGAGTTGAGGAGTTGTGAGGACGCGTAATCCGGGAAACTGCTTAAACGTACCAGAGAACACCTTGCGGGCAAGCGCTATTGCTACGTCATCATTACCCGATACTATTTGCAGGCAAACCCTATTGTTACGTCATCATTACCCGATACTAGCTTGCGCGCTCACTTCAACCAAGTCGAGATTTTTTCTGGCTTCTGACTGTATGCACTGTATTTCCCCGTGTATTTCCTCTGTATTTTCCTTCTGTAACTACTTACCGTATTTACTCGATTAAGCGCCGCCCCCGAATAAGCGCCGCCCTCGAATAAGCGCCGCATTTGGGACAAAAAAGTTAATAAGCCCCGCCCCCGAATAAGCGCCGCAGATCCGATGTGGCGCTTGTTCGAAGAATTTCGTATAACTAAAAATAGCACTACAATGCAACTCTGAAACAGCCTTGTAAATTCCTTTTCGTCAAAAGCAATGTTTTGCAGTTCAAGTTATTCTTTTTTTCTATCCAAAATTCTTACAATACGTAGTTCTGTTAACGTTTTGAAGGCTGTGAACTTTGTCGGGACAGAAAGCGCAACTACTTTCTTCTGACACTCAAAATACCCTTCTTTTAGTCACTGTAGAAGTTTCGCCTAGATGACATTGTTTGTGGCGTCCAATTTTTAAATAAGCGCCGCCCTCAAATAAGCGCCGCCCTCGAATAAGCGCCGCACTTAAGGCAAGAAAAATTTAATAAGCGCCGCGGCGCTTATTCGAGTAAATACGGTATACGTGGGGACCACTATAATGCCTCCTCGGGCTTTGGCCCCTGGGCCAAAGCCCTGCGGGGGCAATAACAATAGCACTGATGCAAACCGACGACTTCTCATTGGTCAGCTTTTTATTACGAGTTCTTTTTGGGCTATAAAAGAGGGCGCTACCTCTGCGAGCTTCAGGTCATAGCCGCTCACATCTACATGAGCACAGAACTAAAAGCAACTGACGAAGGAAACGACTTAATTCGTTTTCGAAACCGGTCTTGCTAATTTTTTTAAAAAAACAGTTCTTTTAAGAACTCCATGGCCAAATTTAACGACGACAATGTCGCCGCCATACTCGCAGACATGAGCAAACTGAATATTCTACTCCGAATCTTAAAAAGATTCTTATGACACACTGGAATCTCATAACTTAGAGCCATTAACCCGCTCAAACATTTACTATACCTCCAATTGTCGCTTATTAGAAGGACAAATCTCTGAAAGACAGAGCAAAAACTCCTTCACGCATTTAACAACATCATTTGGGAGTTATATACGGTAAGGGTCGAGTGACAATATTATACACTTTGACTTCAAAAACTACACTGCCACCGTACGAACTAGGCTCCACGAACCCGGCTTCATTGAACTTTTTGTTCTTCTTTAGCCACTATCTTGTTGACATTTAAGTTTACTGACTTTTCAGTATCCTTACAATTGGAAAACAAACTCGTAAAAACTTTCTTGAAGTCATTCTGTTTTCAAGCAGAAATTTGCATCCGACCAGTTGGCGTCTATTGTTTATTGATAACAATAGCACTGATGCAAACCGACGACTTCTCATTGGTCAGTTTTTTATTACGAGTTCTTTTTGGGCTATAAAAGAGGGCGCTACCTCTGCGAGCTTCAGGTCATAGCCGCTCACATCTACATGAGCACAGAACTAAAAGCAACTGACGAAGGAAACGAGTTAATTCGTTTTCGAAACCGGTCTTGCTAATTTGAAAAAAACAGTTCTTTTAAGAACTCCATGGCCAAATTTAACGACGACAATGTCGCCGCCATACTCGCAGACATGAGCAAACTGAATATTCTACTCCGAATCTTAAAAAGATTCTTATGAGACACTGTCCCATAACTTAGAACCATTAACCCGCTCAAACATTTACTTTACCTCCAATTGTCGCTTATTAGAAGGACAAATCTCTGAAAGACAGAGCAAAAATTCCTTCACGCATTAAACAACATCATTTGGGAGTTATATACGGTAAGGGTCGAGTGACAATATTTATATACACATATTCAAATTTCTTCACTAATTGCTATTGTAAATATTTAAGCTTTCTAAAATAGGCTTTTACGACTTTTATTTGTAATAAAATGAAGTAGAAATATTTTCGCATTTTTAGGTTTGGTTTTATGCCGTTTTCGTGGCGATTTGTAGCGCGCGAGAGCAGTTCTTGGAGTTTAAAATTTCGACTCGTGCACAGAATACAACTAGAAATAGCTGACACTAGGTTGCCCCCGAAGTTTCGACGATGTTTAGCGGTTTTTCTTTGCTGTTCATCCTTCTCTACAATTCAGACATTTGATTGGAAATTAATTTTCTATTTTGGATGATTATTAATTATGATACGGTAAATCATTTAATTACAAGAACGCAACAGCATCTTGACATCATTTTGTCACGTTTTGCTGTGGTGGGGGATCTCAGCTAGACTCAAGCTAGACTTTAAAAAATGTCCGTCGTCTTTTTTAATTTAACACGCCGGGACGGTCGACCTATCGCGACTTGCGTGGCTCGTTTTTGCGACTTCTTCGCTTTGAATGGGCCGCTTTGCGGGCTCGAATCGAACTCACTTCACTGTGGTAAAGTCTTGATCTCAGCGAGGATAAACTTTAGAAACAGCAAAACGTTTTAAAATTACCATTTGAGCCGGCCCAATTGTTTTATAAATATATGGGCTGAGAGCCCGAGCATGAAGAATGACATGAGAATGATCAATCTTTAGAAAGAAAAGGATGTCGAAAGAATTTCTTACCTCTGTAAAAGCAAACGCCTGCCGCGAGTTTTAAATAATCACAATGCATCTCGAGATCTCTTTTGAATTTCTTTTCTTGATGCCGCATATCATCTTGTAAAATTAAAATTTCGTCCGGAAGTGGACCGATCAAGACTTTTAAAGTTTTCTCCATTCAAGTAGTTTGTGCCTGGTAAATCACGGTCAGTTGGACAAAGGCTTTCTTATCGTAAATCACGCTTCATGACAACGATCAACTTTTTAAAAGGAAAGGATACCGAAATAATTTCTCACCTTTGACAATGAAAACGCTTGACTTTCTAAAAGTCGCTCGCTTCTGGTTTCCGGTTTCGCCTGCCGCGAGTCTTTTTTAAATTTCTTGTAAATCTCGTCCGGAGATAGACTGATCAAGGCTTTTCTCCGTTCAAGTAGTTTGCGCTTGGTAAATAGCGGTTTTGGACTAAGGCTTGCTTATCGTAAATCGCAGACAAATTTGAAGATATGGCTTGATATGTTCGTACGTGTTCCTAGACATATTTCTTCTTCGGCCACTCAGATGTAAAAAATGTGGATTTTCTTACTTCTCTGCGAGTTACTTAGTTAATTATCGCGAAGTCTTTTCAACAATTGCATTGCTTTCGGCGTTTAGACATTGTGAAATGAATAGGCCTCGAATAAAACCTCAAATTATCTTTTTCAAAATTCTGCCCAACTGCAATCAACCTTTACAAGCTTAATTTGTTTACTTGTTGTCATCCGTGCACGTGCTCATGCTTGGGCTGTCATCATTACCCAATCATCGTTTACTTGCGTCATCATTGACCAATCACCGTATGTCGGCATTTTACAACTCCCGATACCTACTTGCGGGCTTTCAGCTTGTCGGCATTTTACAACTCCCGAGACTATTTGCGGGCAAAAATTGATCAAATCGAGATTTTTCCCAGTATATACTATATATTCGCGCGGATTACAATGATGCCTCCTCGGGTTTTGGCCTCTGGGCCAAAACCCTGCGGGGGCAAATATTTACACAAGGCATGCAACTTCGACATCGAAGAATTGGGTACCGCCTCTGGAATGAAGCCGAAAAAAACATACTTCTTCAACTCGCTTTCATCGGAGATCTCGGTCCTCGAAACAACAGTCTTCGAACTATAGTCTAGTCTAATTTGAGTGCAATCAGTTCGCGCCGTTGTTTTTGTTATGAGCATTAAAAAACTGAAATAAAAAGATGGGGGTCACCGCGCTAGTTTTTGTGTAAAATGGATGGGCATTATAGTAAATATTCGACCCGCGAGGTATATATTAGGAAGCCTAGTAATCCGAATGGGGAACTAGAAAAAAGTCATTATTGCATTTTAGTATTAGTCTAGCTCAACAAAATAGACTTTGATCTTATTCTTGGTTTTCATGTTACGTCATAAAATTCTGAAATCAAAATTCACTAGGCCTACTAAATTTTCGTTGTCATTAGACGTAAGATAAACTAAAAATATATCTTTTTGCAAATTTCCAGATCGAAAGTGTCATTCGTTTTTTAAACAGAGCATTTTGAATATTTGAGTTCTCCGTCGTATGTGACCTGAGTGCCGTGACAAAGCTGTTTTGTTTGAAAAAAGGCCTTTCCTTTCCATTTTCAGCAGATTGAACATTTCAGGTATAATAAGTGGTGTTTATGTGAAACTGTACTAGCTCATGAGCCAAAGATTGCCGCTGTTGTAAACAGAATTGAGTTCCAGATGGTTTCTCTGACATCACGGCGGCCATAACTGTGCCCTTCGGAAGGACACAGTTATGGCATCTCCATACTAAGCTTTATAAATTTGCGTGGAAAGGTTCGGCAAATAACTCGCGAACGGTACACCGCACAGACCTGAAACTTGGAGAAATTGTTTATCTATTTATCGTCTATAATATTTGAAATTCATAGCTTCTGTAGTTGAATGGTTTCGAATTTATTTTTTGATTGCGTGACAGTGAAAACCAGCAATATTAAGAACTATTTTTAATGTACAGGAATTAAGATTTCTGAAAGAAATTAAAAATTGTGTTTCGTGCGCATGTCAACGGCACTACCTGAAAACGTGTTTTTTACGGGCAATAAAATTAAAATATCTCAATGTAGAATTTAAACTTTTCTTTAAATCGCGATATATTGTAGACCGTCGTATGACATTTAAATTAATGCATTAAAAATGGGGGTCACCGTGCTCGTTTAAGAGAAAACGACCATGTAAATGGACACATCATCAGACAGTTGACCTCATGCAAGAGCTCGCCCCATGTAAGGGAATCCAAGAGAGTCTTGGATTCCGGATTCCACACCGTGGATTCCGGATTCCACCGACTGGATTCCGGATTCCATGCCTATGGATTCCGGATTCCAAAAGGTGCGAGATTACGTATTCCACACCTTTAAATTTGTTTTTAATTGGTACCTCAACAGCAGATTATGCTATTTTTATAGCTGATTCAGCTGTTAAGATGCGATGTCGTCTATTTTCTTTTTTTAGTATATTAAATTTAAATATATGTAAAAACCGTAAACATATAAGGGCCCGTTCATTTTTTATAGGGTAAGTGGGGTGGTGGAATTTGCTAGACAGTTCGAGACAGTCAATGTTATAATATAATGGCCCCAACAACAAATGGTCAAGTGAAGTTAAAATTTATCAAGCTTTTTGACTAAAGAATGTATCAGTTGTTCAGTCAAAATAATAGACAAACTACATCCCCCCAAATAGCTACATTGCCTCGACTAAATAAACCATCTGTTTATTGTGGATGCCGTTTGTTGGTATGGGTTGACTGCATTTGTAACCAATAAGCTGAAGTGGGTTAGGTTAATGACAAAGTAGGGGTACATAACAAAGAAGGGGGGTCCGGGGGCATGCCCCCACCGGAAAATTTTGAATTTTCAGAACCTCAGGAATGTTATTTTGGGCATTCTGGCAAGATTTTTAACTATTACAGAAGCCCTCATTACAACACTTAAAAGTTTAATTATTTTCAGTGATCCCCCGCCTTACAGACCATAATTTTTTGGCTGCCCCCCACCCCCTCCGAACCCCTATTTTTTTTCATGACCTCCCTGAAATTCCACCAGCCCTCCTACCTCATAAAAAATGAACGGCCCCTAAAGCTAGAAAATAATTTAAATTAAATTAGCTTATACGCTTATTCGAAATTACGCACGTATTTCTTTACAACGAAGAACAACTGAACTTAACATTTATAAGTCCATGCAAAAAGATTTATCCCGTAAATACTGTTTCACAGTTCAATACGCTAACTTAGTTCAGCTTAGTTCGCAGTCCCGCGCATCAAGAATTTGGATTTTAATTTCTCTGAGATACCGGAAAATGCATTTAAAATTACAAGAAAATAAACTTTCAGCGCTTGAAATATTGCTGTAAAAATATTGCTTAAAACAACAAAATGTTGCAATAAAGAAAGGCTTTCGATAAAACCTCGATCAGACCCTTCAAACAGGGACGGCGATTCAAATTTCAGCTTAGCAGGTGATTTAGAAGAAGTTCTTATGTTTGACGTGACTGATGATTTTGAAGAATTACTTGACGTACAAGAGGAGATTACGGAAAGCTCGTCAAATACGGAATTTAACCAAGTGCAGAGAGGAGAACTTGAAAATGTATTATCATAGAAAACGAGGGCGAGTAGCCCAATTGTTTTAGTAGAAACTTAAAAGGATTGCAGTCCAGAACCTATAATTTTGTGCACTTTGAAGACAAAAATCAAGAAAATTTACCGCTTAAAGAGCTACGCGCATGTGCGACTGTTTTCTGTTGGCGAATAGAAAACAGTGGGAGAACCAATCAGATTCGCGGATTTCCGATAGAACACAGCTGCTAGCTGAGTTTCTGCTAATAAAATTTATCACCAACTTTTGGAAACGACTTCCACAAACGAAATGTTAACAGTAATTTTCGATTCTTTCTATTATGTATAATTTTTGTTACGGTAAAAAAAGTGGTAGGGGGGTGGGGTTAATTCTCCCAGCCTCTCTTCCCTGTGCATTTCCTGTAATTGCACAAGGAAGATCAATAGCGGAGAGTACGCCGGTAGTACGTTTTATGGCCTTATATTGATAATAAGTGACCTCTCGTTCTCTCACATATCTTTCTTCTTTCTTCAACTTCTAAGCGCGATAGTTTAGCGATAGTAAAAAAATATTGCAAGGACTTTAATTTCGAGGATCAACAAGCAGCTGTTGGACCCAATTCGACTCGAATATTATGCTTGATTATGTTTGCATCCGAAACATGAACTCAAATGTACTCTAAATATTATATACACTGCTTAATTATACACGACTACCAAAAACGTGACTCTAAATATACCTTTTTCCTTTGGCTTGAAGTTTTTTCTAATGCTTCCCCATCTCGAATTCCGTACGTAGTTCAAACTCCTCAAACGACAAAGTATAAAGTGAATGAACCGTACTGAAGAACCAGCTTGAATTTCTCTAAATGCTCGATCGCCGAATCAAATGGGCACCTGGGCGTCGTGTTACTTCCACAGGGAAACTTCCTGGACAAAAGTTCTCAATGGTTTAACTTCGCCAGATTTCACCGTCAAGCAGCCTTACCTTTTACCGCTTTCACTATTACCGAATTTTTTTGAAAATTTACATTGATCCACGAATCCGTGCCACATTTTGCTTTCAAGTTGTGTTACAAGAATGGTGAGCCCGCACGGGACCGAAAAGGATAAACACCTCCTGCGAGTATTGTTGGCGGTTGAGAGACATTGCGTTACACTTGTCAATAAATTTCAATTTCTAAACGTCAAAACCCAGCATGATAAAATGGTAATCTTTAACAAAATAAAGCATGCGCCCTACCAGGAGGATCAAAGACAACGCCGTGGTGACCAAATATCAAACATTTTACGTTAGCTTTCTGGTTAGCTTCGTAGCTTTTGTAGTGCTCTGATGGTAGATTCCGGATTGCATAGGAGGTGGATTTTGGATTCCATAGGCTGGATTCCGGATTCCAAAGCCCTGGATTCCGGATTCCATGAGCAAAAATATGTTGGATTCCGGATTCCGGATTCCCTTACATGGGGCGAAAGAGCACTCCAGGTTGTCAGGGGACTGTTTGGTGTCCGTTTACCAATTTTTTTACTTCAAATTCTAATTTTAAAATCACATTAAATGTTTAATATTTCTTATTTATCTAAACTTTACTAATCCATTGAGAAAAAACTATCGCCTCCCAAACATCCCCCAAAATTTTAAAAATACCGCAATACGTTGAAACGAAACGAACGAGATATTTCCGTTTAAGGTGGCTGATTAGGGGTTTCAGTGTTTCTCAGCCCTTATACTTTGGGTCAGAACTACAATTCTTCATCAATTGCTATTACAGTAATGGAATGAAACAAATGTCCAATCATTGGTCAACAAGTTGTGATGATTTTCTTGACAATAGTAGTTACCCGATAAAGAGTTGTCGATAAAGTGTAATGGCTAGAAAATACCGAAAAGCCTACGGCCTTCAGATGAAACCCCGCCTTAAGGTATTGCAAATAGGCTGCACTTTTCTACGTGTTAAAAATTTATATTTTCTAGTCGTCTAGTTCAATCGTTTATTTGCATTGTGCGCAATGTATTTATAAATTGAGACCATTATGTCATAAGCATTATGTGATAAGTAATAATGCAGTCTTGACAACATTCTAGATATTATGTTATGCACACTAATACAGCTCGACATGCAAACCGTGTGACTTACCGTAAATGATCTAATAAACGCCCGGGCGTCTATTAAATTTTTGGGGTCCTAGGGGAGGCGTTAAATAGATATGAGGCGTTTATTAGAGAGAGGCGTTTATTTCAATTTAACAGTAACAACGTCAACAAAACAAATAGGATGGGTAGTTTTCTAGTGGAGTAAGATACATAACAGAGTTGGCGAGTAGGAGACTAATCTAATCTGCGCTAATGCAAAACCTAGAGATGTTGTTCATAGTTCGATATCGACGTTTTTATCGTCATCAGGGTCAACCATGTTGGCCTCTTCGACGTCCCAGTCAAGCAAAAAACTAACTTTATTGCGTGATTTTACTCTATGGAGCATTCCTTGGTTTTTGAGATGATTCTTGGAGGGGGCGTCTATTAGAGACAAGGCGTTTATTAGAGAGGGGCGTCTAATACAAACTTTGCACTTCAGGGGAGGTGTTTATTAGATACGAGGCGTTTATTTGAGAGTGGGCGTTTATTAGATCATTTACGGCACGCAAACCTCGGACTGAGTGTTACTTAAATATCTGCTTTGTGGTTTTTGCCGTACTGAACCCTGCCTTTCAAGTCAAAGCGGATAGTTAATTATTTACCGCCCGAATTTAAGCTTCTCAAGATTCTTGTTAAATAGTGTTTTCTCCGATTGCCAGTCACCAAGCTATATTCATTTTGCAAACCTTAATAACACAACTCTACTCAATCGGCAAGGTGTTACAAAATAAAGTGTTCGGCTCTTACCGCACACGATGTGATGTAGACGGGTCTGCGCGGAACGGCTACGCGTTTTTACTAGCAGCTGAGAATTTGAATTTCAAGACAAGGACTGGACTACCACATAATGTGGATATCAGAATTTAAATGATATATTCACCTTCATTTGGGTGTAGATTTCGTAGTCTGCTGGTGTAATTTCTGCTGAACTCCTCATGAGTGATTGTGTGACACACATCAATCACTGGAAGAGGTGTGTATTCCACTTGGACCGTCAGGGAAGCAGGTTTGAAAGATGATTTCTCCAGGACTTGTTCTCTATATGATAAGTAACATATATTGATCGCAAACTGCCATAAACTAAAAAGTCATGACATTTTTTGATAGAATCAGGGGCAGTTCGCCTGATAGTACTTCATGATCCCTTGCAACGACATACAATTTTTCATCATAACTAGTACCACACTGCAAAGTTAATTATTGTGTCATCCTTCTGAGAGGTTCAGTTTCAAGTGATCCCTCAACAGAGACGTTAGCGATTCAAACCGACATGTCTTTATGATGAGAGTACACTAATCAGGAATACTAAATGGGTTGGTTATTTATCGTTTTTTGTGAAATTGAACGCAAAAGTAATCAGAGCTAATATCCACAGCCACAACTAGCACAATAAGCCAGTCAGAACTTGAAATAAGACGGTTTGCAGCCGGTGGAAACTGCAAGAGAAATTTCGTGTGATTCAAACTTCTACCCCCCGATTGGCCGGTAAACATCGGGGGTTGAAGCGGAATAATGAATATTGAATACTGGCTTAAAATTGTAAAGGAATATTGAATATTGGCTCAAAATTGTAAGGAATATTGAATACTCAGTTTTTTAATCAAGAATATTGAATACTTGCAAAGAGAAAATAAGTTCTCCTCACCCTCTCTGTCTCCAAATAAGAATCGCAGGTGTTCTATATTTTCGATATTTGGCAGGCGCTCTGCCTCATGTTAAGCTTACAAAATTTGCCACGCGGACTACTCCCCAAGGGAGATATTATTTTAGTGGCGTCACTTTCAAAGCACATGCTTCAGTTGACCGCTTTAAATTTCGACGCTTTGGTTACGGTCTAAGAACTGTTCGGATTTGTAAAGATGGGAAAGCACAGGAAAGACAGGCAAGTAAAGCTTTTAAACTATTTTTAACTTGAACAGATTTCCAAACCATAAGCTTACAACAACGACGACAACAACAATAAAAATCGAGAGTTCTTTTCTAATCGATTTCTAAGTGTACTGTTTAAAATCCAAGTAGATCCATGCATCTTCACCATAATGAACGCGAAAATGCGGGTAAAAAATAGCGCAAAACTGCGAGGAAAAAAATCAGCATATGACGGGTCCGGACAAATCCAGGGTTTCTTGTCGTACACGAACAGGGAGAACAGCAACCCGTATTAGATTACGGTGATGTCGAACTTTTTTAAAAAATCACAAAGCTGATCTAACGGCTACAGCTGAAAATAGATAACGCATAAAGCGGTGCTCAATGTAAAATGTGTCATAATATAGGAATAATACTCAGATTGGTAACAGAATGCTACTTTTAAATTATGTGGCCCGTTGCCGTACTTGTGGGCACTTGTACCGTTCCTGTTATTCCTGAAGGAAAACACTACATTTATCTTTTATCCGTTGTTCACTTATTGGTTTAGAAGTGACTCTTGATAGACAAGTCGTTATGGTTACGTACAGTTGTTGTCTTTGTACATGGTTCAAAAGACTATGCTTCGCTTAAAGCGGGTGTGATATTATGTATTTCTGTTAGGTGTACTAATTTCGACTTGATTGCACGAGTGATGATGTTAAGGAGATAAACGCGTTTTCGAACAAGTTTGTACAATGGCCTACAAAAGAACTTGTTATAAACATCGTGCAACACTTCATTGTTTTCCAGAGTATATAGACTCATTGGTTGGACCGCATTGTCGTCATTGTTTATTTAATAAAGCTTTTCACTGAAACATGTTGCTTGGCTTATTTTTTTGGGGCGGTACTATTTTGCTAGTCAGCAAATAAAGAAGCCACATGCGTCTTACACTTTAATCAAAGCCATTGAAGGTGTAACTAGAGGGCACCATTAAAAAAGCATGTAATAAGTGATGAACTAACACCTTCCAGAAGGATAGCAGCAGAACAATGTCCAGTGTCCTGTGCACAACATGTGAATTGGAATAGAATATTTGACCGCTCTCGTTTTGTGGGTCTGAAAATTGTATACCTGGGAACATCAACCTATTTAAAGGAATAATGAATATTGATCTCAAAATAGGCAAGGAATAATGAATACTTGTGAAAAATGGGCGGGGAATAATGAATATTTAAAGTGAAAATATTCCGCTTCAACCCCCGAGGTAAACAGTTAGAGCAACTTGCACAAGTTATGGAAGCCAAATATAAAGCTCACATTTAAAGATGAATTCCAGTCCGTACTGCGCAATCTCGGCTGCAATGTTTATGTGAGCCCACACGAAGGGAATGTTTACAAGCAAAACTAAAAATTCCCCGACAAACTTACCTTTTTCTTCATTATTAACGCCAGATATCCTTGCAGAACAAATAATAACGAGTAAAAGAACCTTGACGCTATTTCAAACCGACGTTTCAGCTCATCGGAAATCTTGAACGAAACGAACTGTAATGGCGGACTAAAAAACCGTCATGTATGCTGTCACCGAAGTGTAACGTTTCAACGAATTCAAAACAAAAACGTAAACAAACCCTGAGTCTGCGCAGTACGGACTGGAAATCAGCTTTAACTCATTGTGAAAGTGCTGCATGTTACATAAAATCGTTTACGTACTGTATAGGATTGCTCTCCAAACATAACTTCGAAAGCAGCAGCACGTGCTCTGCCACAGTGTACTTGGTACCGAGTTTTCTTCTTCCTTTAAGTTTGATTACGAGCTAAAAATAATTAAAAAACATTCGTCATTTGTGTAAAACAATCTAACAAACAAGAGTCGTGTCGAAATCTGCGTAGCGCTGAAAAGGATTGAAAACTTTTGTTAAAATCCAATCAAAAAATGTCTTAAGTTTTCACGTGAGCGTGGCAAAAAAAAAAATAAACCAATGGCCAGTTTAGACTTATTACCTGAGTGGATTTTAAAAACTTTTATTCAAAATGGCTTCAGTTTCCGCAAGTTATCAAGGTCGAGATTTGTATTTTCAGCTGATAAATGTTTACGATAATAATCTCACTATATCAAACAAAAATCATAATACGGCTTTCGCAGCTAAATGTGGCTTTTAAGCAATTGTAGTTTTGTCTTTTTACAGTACAGTTCAGTTTTCAGTGGAACTTTTTAAATTGGTTTTAGCATTTTTGCACAAAGGGTTCAAGGATGGAAACAGTCCTTTATTGCTGGCCATTTCTAGCAAAGCGATGATAACTTGTAGACGATAGCTTTTTGGACAACAATCTTAAGTAATAACTAGGTTGTAAAAATGATAAATCATGACTGAAAATTGTAAAATATTTTTTAAGTTGTTGCCTAGTTCAGTGAAAACTATGTAGACACTTTACCTTATCTGCATGTAGGTCGTACACAAGAAGAGACACGTGATCACTCCAAGGGTTATCCTCCATCACCTCCCTAGTGAGTCGCTTTTGACCATTAATCTTCACAGAGCACCAGTAAGTGTCATCTGCGCCACAAACACAGAGAGAAATGTGTTAATATACCCAAAGTGATATGAAAGAGGTTCGGAACCAGACGAAAATTATAATATAGAGGTGAGAAAAATATTCCTTTATGGGAGGCTCGGATAAGAGTGTCAAAAATTGCTTCGCACTTTTCATTGTAAACTTGTTTGACAAACTCCGTGAATTTGGTTTCCATCAAGACAGTAGCTCCTAGATACCAGCCGGTCCCCAGTTGTTCCAGTGGACAAGTGTTAACAAAACATCTACATCTACATCTACATTTTAATACGTCGGTAAAAAGTTCATACGGATATCACACCAACGTCTAAAAATAAGTAAAATACAATATGTACATATATAATATCTGAAAAATTCTAAATGTAAAAAAATTCTAAAAATTCTAAAAAATTCTAAAAATTTGACAAAAATGGGAACAAACAAACTACGCTATCCACTGGATAGTGATTTATCCGGTGGTTAGCGATATCTATCCTCTTGTGCGAGTTCGCTGACGTCACCCAACTGCGCCCGACTTCCCTCTCCAGCCTTTGCGCAGTCATCGAAACGAGAGAACGCTTAGGGACTAGTTTGAGGCCCCACTCGGTTATTTGTTTTATTCTCATCACCTTTTTGGTTGACAGTGTACTGTTAATGTAAGGAGAAATTACATGTTGATTCCTCTTGATTATCTTACCAGTCAGTTTTCCGTGAGATCCTCCATTGATAGTCAAAGTTAGTACACCGCATGCTAACAACGAAATAAGAATAAAAATGTAAAGGTCGATGTGGTAGAATTTGATACACAGGAGTCGAGTTCACCTCAAAAAATAGGTCCGCACTGCGTACATGTGTCTAGTGCTGAGCTTTATTGAGCTTTGTGCATTACTGTATTATTTATCTCATCATCCTGAATTATATATTTTTTTTATTTATTCACTTATTATCATTATTATTATTATTTTTTTCTTAACTAATTTAGGTGGAATACCTGTAAACTAGCTGGTGTGACATTTCTGCAATGTCACACCTTATTGCTAAGTGTATGACACATTAAACGACTATTGTATTGTATTGTATTGTATTGTATTGCTCGGTCACGGTAGTGCATTTATTAGGTTTTTGTCGGCATAGACTATAGTTGTAGAGGATTCTAGCTTCAACAGTGTAGTGAAGAAATATGGGTAGAAGTTATCAACAAGTGCAAGGTGATGTTTCTTCATCGGCGTAAAAATACCGTTAACAGACAGCACGCGTCTTCGCCATTAGCACGCGCTCGCATTGTCACAATGTAAGATATCGGGCACGCGCCATGATCAGAGACTCAATTTGTACATTAAGAGATTTAAATAAATTACTCTCGCGTACATCTGAACAAAAGTATTGTTGATGCGCTAAAAGACAATAAATTCTCGGACGTTTCGACACTTCTGTCTCTTCGTGAGCGTTAAAAATACCGTCACGCGCGTCTTCGTAAGTGTAAAAAAAATTCGGTTAACAGACAGCACGTGCGTGTACATTTAGGCCCCGTTTACACGGGTCCGGACAAATTTTTGCACGGACAAAAACTTGCACGGTTCCACCTTGCGTTTACACGGGACCGGCGGAACTGGACGAATTTTTGAACGGCTAAGTGTGCAAGTTTTGGACCTGAAAAAAGCAGGTCAAATTTTTGACCGGCACGGTTCCATATTTCGTACGGACTCGTGTAAACACCCGAACCGTGCAACTTTTTGCACAGATAGCGCGGTTAAGGCCTGGAATCTAGTTATATTTTGCCTGGTTGCTTAGCAAAAATGAAACATTTTGTTGCATTATGCCCCTATTTTGTTACATTTTGTTTTAAAAATTTAAAAATTTGAAGTTTAACTTGATCCGTTTTAGTTTGTTTTGGATTCGGTCTTTGTTGAAGCTTCCTGGCGCATCGGTACATCGGGGGAATTTCTCCTTGTCGTTATGAGGGTACTTTTCCAAAAACATTTTGGTTACGTCTTCGTACTTGCTCCTGACCGTTTCCCAATCAACTCCTTCCCCTGCTTTTCTTGTTGCTTAATGTAGTCTATAACTACATTAAGCAACAAATTAATTTCTTCATCAGACCACGTAAAGTTCTTCTCTGCCGCTTCTGCCGCCATGTTTGATTTGCCGCGTGCTGCATTAGCTGCAACATGATTGGCTTAAAACATTAGCGATAACCAATCACAACAGAGACGTAAAAAAGCCATTCAAATGCCGCGACTGGTCTAAAATTTGCACGGTTCCGTGTAAACACCACTGCAATCTGTAACAATCTGGTCTAAAATTTGCACGGTTCCGTGTAAACACCACTGCAATCTGTAACAAAATTTGCACGGATCCATGTAAACAGGCGGTCCAGGTACAAAATTCGTCCGTGCAAAAATTTGTCCGGACCCGTGTAAACGGGGCCTTAAATTAATTTAAAATGCATCTTCGCCGCAAGCGCGCGCTTGCACTGTCACAAGAAAGCAAAGTCAACGTTCATCCCATTTGAATGCAGGGTCTTGCGCGTGCTGTCTGTTAACGGCAGTTTTAACGTTAATGAAGAGACAAAAGTCTTCAAACGTCCGAGAATTTATTATTTTTAGCGCAATACATTGTGTTGACGTTTGTTGACGTAATTAATGTCTTAGTTATCTCAAATTAGACTTGTTCCGTTTGTTCTACGTTTTCATCAGTTGTTCACGAAGGAATAACGAAGGGGTAACGAAGGCAAAACGAGTGATTATCGATTACTATTATGCAGAGAAGCATTTCTGTATGAAAATACTTCGTGTACGCTGTCACGTATTAGAAACCTCAGTGGAATTTGGTTAATATGACGTCATAATTTGCCGTATATGAAGTACTTACTGAAAAATTTAGCGTTATAGAGGCTTTTCTACACTGTATGTAAACGTTTTGTTAAAACTTACATGTAAAATTAAAAAGCTTCTGTAATCACTATGACTTTCATCCTAAACCAACAGAATTGGTTGAGCGAGTTCCAACTCTCTTGCAATCGAGAAAAACGGGAGATAGGGAGGAGGGCTTGATAAGAGACTGTTTCCCTGGAATCACACGGCGCCTGCATTGCTCACGTTTCTTATAATAATAACTTAATCCATTTGGCCTTTTCGCTCTGGCTCGTAACTTAATAATAATAATAATAATAATAATAATAATAATAATAATAATAATAATAATAATAATAATAATTTAGGGAAATAAAAATCTTTGTTCTCAGCAAATAATATTAACAAGAATAATAATAATAATAATAATACGCTTTTCTCGCCAATACAAAGACATTGTATTGACTTTTTATATATACACCTAATTGCAATAAGGTTGTCATAGAAAAAAGGAAAAAGGAAAAAGTCAAATAGGAATTAATTAAGCGCATGCATGAAATTTATTTGTACAAATGGCCTCAAAATGCTTCAAAATACGAATAAATCAATTAATCTTGTTACAGCATAAAAATGTGGACTTAAAAAGTGCAGATAAAACTCGTGAAATTTCTGTAAATGCTACCAGTTATGAAACTAAGCTAATTAATTCCTATTTACCTTTTTTCTTTTTTACTTTTTTCTATGACAACGTTATTGCAATTAGGTGTATATATAAGGATGCCAGCTGCTTTTTAATTCTTAATCTGTTTCTCCACGTGTGTACCTTTTTTAAAGATTATGTGAAATAAAGTTTTTAATAAAAAAATAAATAAAAAATAAATAATAATATAAATAATAATAATAATAATAATATACATATATCCTTTATACAGGAGGCTCCACTCACTAAAAGCTAAAAAATATACAACTAAAAATATATAAAATTGAAACAATGAAACTCGTAGTAAAATTAATAAAAATACAATTAACAGATTAATTAGTCATTTAAGGGTTAATACAACTATTTAGCTTATACCTTATATCTACATAAATCTTCTGTAAAGGACATTCTTTAAATCTCTTAAAGATAGTTTTTTTTTGTTGGCGGCAGGTCATTCCAGTCGGCCAAAGCACTGTTAAAGGATCTTTAATAGAAGTCCCAAGTTGGTAACAGATTTTGTACTTCGACTGATGTCCTTGGAGCGCGTGTCATAGCTATAATAATCTTGTCCTCGTACAATGATGGTTTTTCTCTACTGTCGTCATTGACTAAATTATACATACGGATGCAACGTTGCATTTGCCTTCTGACAGACAGGTTCATCCAGTTTAGTTCTGAAAGTGACGAATGCGGCGACCTACCCAGGACCAATTTAGCAGCTCTACTTTGTAGAACATGGATTGAATCCATTAGGACTTTGTTGTTTTTATCGCCCCAAACAATACTGGCATGTTATTTTTATCGCCCCAAACAATACTTGGGATGACCATTGTCGTGACGTTTATGTTCCTGGCATAGACAGGAAGCAGATGTTTAATTAATCGGGCACAAGGCCGATTCGTGTTTTACCCTTTGGGCGACGTGGTCGATAGTCTCCTGTCGGCCATAAACGACGGGGATAGCCTGGGCCAATCGGTTTCATTTCAGTTTTGACAGTAAATCGTTGTAGGCACACTGCGTCGACTTTTGGGCTAATCTGCAATCAGGTTCCCTTCTTTGCTTCGGTGGGAGGACAGAGAAAAATGCTTAAGGGGCAAAGTACAAATATTCACCATTGTGAAACTGTTGTTGTTGCTTTGACAAGTTGAAGCTATTTTTGTAAATAAAAGAGGTAACGTCATTCATGTCACACAATGTTTTTGTGGCAAACTTTGAAACTAGACGCTTTGGTTTCTACAAATAGCGGTGTGATCTGGCGGTACTTTTTTTGAGGTGGACTCCACTTTAAAACTATTTTTTATTTAGCAAGAAGTGTGTCGATTTTCATTTCCGCACAGTTGGCCGTCAAAGTCGCCTGTCACAAAAAGTAGAATGTTTGCACAACATGTTTTGGATATATTTTAGATTTGGTTAGTGACGTTAGTAAGACACTCCTCAAGACGTCAGCAAAGCATTGGCAATGTATAGTATTGGTGCGAACTTGAATGGAATTTTTTACGAGATCAATAAAGCTATCGATGGAAAAGATGACTTCAAAATAAAAACTTTGAACACTTATAATTAAATACCAATTGAATTTTATTTTAATTAAATTTTATCACGACCGGCATGCATAATGTCACGGCTTTAAAAGTCTTCGATTTCAAAAGGTTGCTTGGGTCTCATTTTCGATAAAAAAATTCATCTGAAACATTTTGCCTGTCGTGTGACGCACGTTAATCTGGTTTTGAATAGTTCGAAATTGTGTTTTTAAGATTTTATTCTTGACTATGTAACTCTTGCGAAGAAAGTTTTAAGGTCATTACCCCGAAATAGAACTGAACATAGATTTCTAACCAAACTTCGCCTACTGGTTTATTACTTTAAGGGAACTTAAATTTTGAAATAAAAAAGCGAGGTCACCAGATTCGATTAGGAGCGGGAAGACCTTGAATATTCCATATAATTCCTTTAAAATTCCTCTGCGAGTACTAGCAAAGTACACGTTTTTAGCGATAATTTATTTTTCAAACACAAGAATTGATCTATTTTTATTTTACAGAACGAATTTGATCGCTACACCCAAAATATGAGAAAAAATTGATAGGTCACCAGACTCGTTTTAATACGAGAAAACGACAATTTACTTCTCTCGCGGACTAAGCCGCAGAGAAAAAAGTCGCCATTTTGTTTATGTGCGCGCGCTGATTACGCGTAAAATTCTGTGCAGTAAGGATACGCAATGCAATACAGGCAGAAGCATATAACCCCGAAGCGTCTAACTTCCCTTTATGACCTTGGGACAAAGCTGGGGATTATTAGAACTCCCAGATGACCAATCAGGAACGCGGATTTTTTTTGCCCTTATATGGAATCGTGTGCAGCTCCAAAAAAATGGCGGCCGCTACGGGGAAACCCACAAAGAAGTCAAAGAAGATGGTCTCAAAAGCAACGATTTAGGTGACTCTGGTGGTTAAGCCGACTGGAAAGTCTAAGGCAGAAGAAAATGTGTTTGAAATGGTCTTCAGGGAGGTCAGGGATGCGTTTGAGGTTTAATTTGGAGCATTAACTGCGAATTGGAAATTTGTCAACTCGAGTCGCGGTAACCACATGCATGGCCATGCATAGTTTCCGTTAATTCATTCATTGAAGATTTGAAGCGTACACAATTTTTTTTTCGAGAAAGTGAAGGGAATTAAACTCAGTCAGGTATTCAAGGTTACAGGTAAGGTGTTGTGAGTCTGTGCAGCAGTGTCAGATGTAGGTCACTTCTTGCTAAACCGTTCGAAGTCGTCCATGTTTAATTTGTTGCCTGTATGAAGAGTTTGTTCAGTGTTAGTTCATGTACATCAACATGTACGTTGAAGAGGACGATGCTTCTCTTCTTAGACTACGTCACTAGGTTTTTGTCGTCATTCGTATTAAAATAAATGAGGCTATAGATACAAAATGTGCAATCGCTTTCGAAAGCGAAGCAAAGTTTCAGAAGAATCCTGTGCACAGATCGATAGGCTAGAGGTTTAAGTGCACAAATAGCAATTTTTAGCAATTCATGCTTGCATGGAGTTCGAAGCATTTAAATCTGTAGAAAGCGTCTCTAGTTTTTTTAAATAAACATAAGGACAGAAATTGAAAATACCTGTAGTTTATAGTGTGAAAATAATTTCTTCAAGCTCCTGACCTGGCCTTTCTCTTTTATTTTTTTAATTCAAACTCATTTTTAAAAATTCTTGTTAATAATTAATGGCTCACCATAGAAGCTTTGTTTCATTTGAAGAAATAAAAAAAAATATCTCCTTCTACTCTTTTGCCATTCCAATATTGGTCCAATATCTTCCATGTATAATTGTTTTAAAGTTAATTCCCAATATGAGAATGAAGCAATATTTAAAAATGAATGTCATTTCAACTTTCATATCTACTGACTCTCCTTGGATTTTGCAGGTTTCTCAAAGAACTGGCATTAATTATTATCTCCTTGTAGCGAAATATAAATGCCAGTAGCTCAGTTTTAATGATAATCATTCAAAACTTCCCAAAAATGTAATGTCAGACATGAATGTAACTCTGTTATGCCACCTCAGCCCTGCATCTGACAATATTGTGCTATTTCGAGCCAAAAAGTGTTTGGTATTCTAATACACAAGTGATTAAGCAGACTATCTAGTGTTTTAAATAATGTAGCTGCTGATAATATTACCACACATTTTTACAGAATAAATAATAAGAGACATGGTGGATAAATAACAATAAATTCAAAATGCAAAAACTGGTTTCTTGTTTTAATGCTCATAATGTTTAATCTTGGAAACAGGAGTGGTTTTAATTGTAAACTGGGGATGTCAAACTAAAAGGGGGGATTTGAAGAGCTTTTACAGTTTTGATAACAGCTACATGTAGACCATAACAGCTGTTCATAATTTGACAAATAGAGCTAGATATACAGGTTGTGGAACATCATGTGATGAGTTATTATACTAGCATCAAGAAGCTCTCTTTTCCAACAAACCATACTTCTTTTGCAACGGTTTAATTTGTACAGGTCCTGGGAAATCCTAGAATTTTATTTGTGCACTTTCCAGTACTGGGAACTCCTGAAAAAAAAAAAAACTACCATTCCTGGGAAGATCTGGAAATCTGTTTAACACAAGTAACAACTGAATTCACAGAACTAACATTTAAAAGAAATGCATGACAGACAGTATAAGGATAAAAAAGATCTTGGAAGTGAAGGGGTTAATGTGAACTTTTGAGTCCTGGAAAACTCCATTTGAGTTCTTGAAAAGTCCTGGAAAATTATTCTTTGTGAAAAAGGGTACAAACTCTGTTCGCTGAACATACACATTTTTTACAGCATTTTAATGCTGTGTTAAAAAACATGTCTTGTATGACAGACTGTGAGTGTTGAGGTAAGCTTAATTTAAGGTTTAAAATCATGTTAATTAGACAATGCTAAATAGACTCAGTACACTCCAGGATTATGTCTGTATTTACTTTTAAGTCTGAATGTTGACTGGAAAAGTATAAAACAGTACTGCAGTGTTAATACTGCTTATTAAGTGTGGTTTATTAATCTCAATAAAAAACTAGCCAATGCTTTGTTCACAGGAGACAAGAAGTGTTTATCTGGTAAGGGGAGATCACAGGTGAATGAAACCTTCAACTAATTGCTTATGACATAAAGCACAAATTAAAAATGCAGTTACGTTTTATCCACATTCTTTTGTTAAGTAATTAGTCCAGTTGACTTAGCACAAAAGAATATCAATTAAGTGGTCACACTTTTGGGCTCTCTTGCAGCCAAAGCACATGCATTGTATATTATTACATTCATGAGATTTGAGAAAATAATCAACCATCATTTGTAACCAAATCTCCCCAATATTTAATAACAGCTGGTACTAAAAAGTCCTGAGGAAAACATTTGAGATGTTTTTTTTTTTTATCCTGGATTGTACCAGCAGCACCATTGGTAGATTTGCTTTTTCCCTTTTACATGTCAGCTGTCTTAATTAATGTATAAATAAATTAAACAAATGTATCAGAGGTATGGAACGAAATTGCACTTTATCATATTTTTGTTCCCATCTTACCTGACAACATTATTAGTCACTAGAAAATATGATAATATATATTTGAAAAACAATCTGTGATACTTCTGTTTTACAGTAAAACTTTCACTAAATGCATGAGCACTCAAAATACATGAAACAGTCTGTGACCAGAAAAAAAAAACTTTATACAGATGACATATAATATTGTTAATTGTCTATACATGTAGCATTGTCAATTCAAAGAAAGCTTAAATTGTAAATAAATGACTTATTTATTTTTAGGAAGTTGTCCCTCCTCCATCCATAGATTCACCTTAATTTTTGCCTTTGGGGAAGCTGGCCAGGGTATAGTTTACTTGATACTAATCATTGTTCATGGCCACATTTAGCTGCAGGTTAAAACTTGGCATAAAAGCACTGCCATTTGAGCAAAGAGACCAGGAATAAGGAAGCATTTGGCAAATAAATAATAAATATTATAAAGTAAATATGATTCATGTCTGCAAGAATGAGAAAAAAACATTGGCATGCATGATGATAAGAAATTTAATTTAATCCTTCTCTCATATAGTTTAAAAAAAAAGCAATTATGATTTAAGAGATACATGTAAGGCTATTATAAGGGCCTTTTTGCTTATAATGCGAATTATGCCAATATTTATATTGCTACCAGTTCATGCTGGTTCAGTTCAGGCTTTAAAAGGCTCTTAAGTTAGCACAAGACCTCCACCGCCGCTATCATATTTGTAATATTGCAATCAACTTAAAATTAAAAGGCAGTGCTTCGGCTGTAAGTTTTTCTAAACAGAAAACCCCACGTTCTCTTCAATGCTGACTTGATCGCTGGAGCTTCTAGGCCTGGAAAATGAGTGAGAACTGAAACCTAGCAATTAAAGAGAGGTAGCATCTTGTCCAAATGCATCGCTGATTAAGAACTTTGTCGGGATCCTTGCAGGATAAATCGTGCAGGGATATAGGGCAGTGTTTATCGCTGAACTCCATGAATTTGGATGAAGATGTGGGGGGCTTTCTATCGAAACTACATTATTAAAATAAAACTCGTCACTAGCTCCACGTTCTTGTCCGTTAGGCATGTTTGAAGCATCGTACTTCTTGGTGTTCCTGGACTTTCGGATTCTCTTTCTTTATTTACAGAGTTCGTTGCTATTGGCCTGGGTGATTTCGTTGTCTGTGGTCGAGGAGCAATACATCGATATTTTTGAACAGGAATGCTGCCGAGTGGATCTTTCCCTCGTTCGCGTTTTCACTCTCAGTTCCTGTTTATTCAACCGGATTTTTTCTTTGCGAAGTTAGCCTATGATTTTTTCTTAATATGTATAACTGTTGTGGTCAAATTTACCTCACAAAAGTAGAGTTTTCTCTTACATTACAGGTTTGTTTATTCCACGACAGCGAATGGCGGACATTTTGAGGTTTTCCCTGACACTCGCGCGATGGTCGCGCGTGCGATGAATTGATCCATATTAGGAAGTAAAATCTGATTGGCTCCCCGCGCGATTTAAAAATCCCCAGCTGTGGCCGCGAGCTATACGCTTCGGGGTTATATGCTTCTGAATACAGGGCAATGACCTTAATTGTTGAGGAGCTAGTACTGTTATTTTCCGGATATTCCGATCTTTTAATCGAGAAATGAATTATTTTTGGCTCGTCATTCAAGCGTTTTGAGTTTAGTTTTGGAATAGGGAAAATTTATTTCCCGTAGAGGGATGACGCGACATGGCAGAATATGAGTGGAACTTGAATAGGGCCGGTAGCAGCCGGCCGAAACAACCGGCTACTTGCCAAACTTTGGCCGTCTACTTTCGTCTCACTTTACCCTAAACTTTGACAAAAAATAAATAAAATAATGGAAAGATGCCGCAAAAATACTGCAAGACATCCGTGTGTAATGTCTGAGTCGAATTGTAAACGTATTGCAAGAGTTTTTAATACCTTAAAATAAAGCAGTGAAATCTACATCTTTTGATAGGAAATTCCGGAAGGGACATTTGAACTTGCAAAAACGAAGTATCTCTGCCGAGACATAATAGTGAAACCTTGCATTAATAATTATTGTATTCTGATCTGATTGTTATGTTTTATGCATTAACTATTTGAAAGTGGTTCTCATTGATGAAAACAAAACGGTTTTTCATTCAACTGCTTGAAGTATTTATAGACGTGAAAACATTCGCTTAATTCTGCACGAAATATTTTCTTTCCTTTTGTCCTGAAACTTTGAGGAAATTGAAATCTTTGTTGGACAGTACTGCATAAAAGCAGTCCATAGAATTGAATAAAAAGATAAGAACCATATTGATAAAAGAAATTTTAAAACTTTATTTTGGCTCATTTTGACGAGATTCAGGATTTTCAAGGACTGCCAGTAAGCGGCTGTATCTTGTCTGTCTCTAACGATTTTGCTACAGTTTCGAACGAGCTAATTTTTCAACATGATATCATGGTAGCGGGCAGATGTCGATTCGTTCTGAATTTTTCAATACGGTATACAAGTCACAGGTCAATATACAGACCCTCTGTACAGTAAAAAACTATTGTGAACTTCTTTTCTATGTTGATCAGCAAAAATCCTTAGCACGACATGGGGTTTGTTCTCAAGTTCGTTAGTACGTTAATACTGCAAGGTGTATAACCTTAGAGTTTATACTCTATTAAAGGTCTTGGTATGGGCCCGGGTATGGGAGATCAAAATTAAGATTAAGGGGGGTCCTTCTTAACTACCAATTTGTTGCTACGAAAGATTTCTGACCGTCAAATTTTGGAAACCGAACCTCCTATGGATGAGATTTATGCACAACTTAGTTCTATCGAAGAGTCCTTCAAAAGTTTCAAAACACGGCCATATTTGACAAGTCACGTGACCAGAATAGAAAAAACCCTAAAACTGAAAGGGCGTTTTAATAGATATAAGAATTAAAATCAGTGTCAACAGATAAAGAACGTCCATGTGCTTAATGCTTCGTATGGTTTTTAGGAAATTCGTATTATTATTAACGTTATGGCGTAATGAAGACTGGTATTTTTGGACTTTCTTTAGTAGCGTTCCTTTCTTACATGGTAATCCCATACAAAGGATTATGAAGAAAGATATGTTGTCTCTAATTCCTTGAAAAAAATCGGAACTTTACTTTTCTCTTAAAAGGGATTTCAAATTCTAGCGCGCGGTTTGGCACTAGTTACGCGCGTGCAATATCAATTTTTTCAATTCAGTTGTCCTCCACACTAAAAATTCACCGTTAAGCATTGCCGAACGCTTCAAAATAGCTTGCTACCAAAAACCATCTTGAGAAATTCCTTAGCAACTGCTCTAGATCTGTAGTTAAGAAGGATCCTCCTTAAATAAAAACCGCGCTTGCAGCAGGCTGCAGCAGAAATTGAAAAATTGCTTCATTTTTTTGCTCATTAATAGCTTTTAGGTAGATAAGAAACCTGATGTACATTTCTTGGCTCCAAAATACAACAAAGCAACTGTTAAGCGCGAAATTCCTTTTGCATCTTTATCCTTAGCAATTTTCCTTTATCGTGGTTCTTTTCTCTTGACAAAAGTGTGTACAAAACTGTAGCCCTCTAAGTGAGAATCTTTCCAATAACCCAAGCCAATTCTCAGGTATGTTTAATAGGAATATCTGTATGCATGTTTGAACGAGAATTGAAAAAATTTGAAGTTATACCACATGCTAAATACTGCCGTTGAAAATTACTATTTCATTCAAGTTTTTGTTATCGTAAAAAGCATTCCTCCTCAGTTTATTTTTAAGCGATGACGTCATCGCTTATTGCCATCCCACGAAGGGGGATCTTAGTATGTCGCGATCGAAAAAAAATCAAGTTTAACTTAACAAGAAATTGCCGCGTAGAACACAAAAGCAAAATTCTCCCGTGCAGTTAGAATGGAACACTACAATGTATAAACGAAAGAGATTAATTGAAGACCGGCGGGAAAGAACGGCCGCTGGACTTTCTGGCTAAATCAAACATTATCAAAACAGCTCCAAATTGCGCATGCAGGTTTGTTTACGTGTGCTTAACACTGCCCTTTGTTTCATTTGGCTGGTCTTTCGTTCGTTTTTGAAAAATTACACATGCAAAAAGACAAGGTTTTTGCTGACGCGGCGTATTTTTGACTTTTCTTTTACAAACAATAAACAAAGGAAACCTTTTGTTCCGCAAAACAATGAAACCAGCTAAAGTTTTGGGATTACAGGCCTAGCCCTAACCCCTAAGCTTAACCCTAGCGAAAAAAGCTTAACCCTAAATCCCAAGGGTTAGGGTTAGGGCCTGACGACGCTAGGGTTTCATTTCAAATTTAGGGTTAAAAAGCTAAACCCAAGTTTAAGGGTTAGGGTTAGCGTTAGCGTTTCAAGCGGCTAGCTTTCACTGCAGTCTGCTTGCGGTTAGCTGCTTTTTGTTGTTTCGGGTAAGACTATTGTAATCTGTTACCGTTAGCTGTAATTTGCGGTGAAAGTGAAATAAAGACTGATTGTTGATTGAATACGTTTGCTCGTGTTGTCACATTAGACTAGTTTTGCTTTCAGTTAAGTGCCGCCGGCTTGCTCTCACTTCTATCTCCACTCCTTACATCATCACACATCTACAAAATCCCGCGAAAACAAGATAAACTAAGGCACAAATCGATTCATTGATTTATTGATTGATGAATATTTAATAAGGCACAGAAAAAAACTTTGCGAGCGAACGCCCCCTGCGTAACCTCTAAAGAATTTTTTCTAAAACCAGGTCACTTCTCGGCAACTTTGTCGCGGCAGCACCCAAGCGGACCCTGCAAAACTCGCGTTGACAAAGTTCCCGGCAAGAAACCTCTTGTTTTAGGCTTTCTACGCGGCCAGGCTCAAAACTACCTTGTTTTGTGCAACGTTTTTTCCGACGCGCTAAACAGCGCTGTTGTACAAAACAAAGGCAGAAACATCGCTCAGTTCTTCGAGCGATGCTGTAAACTTACGGGTATTCAGACTTAATGATGTCCTTCAACCACCTGGCAGCCGCACTTGAGCTAAAACTATAAATTTCTACGTTTTACTTCCGCTCAATTCAAACTCTTCCGCCTCTAACATGTGACCTTACGTCACAATGCAGTATCCAGTCCTACTCTACTCAAATCAACAAAAAACATGGCAGCAGCGAGTCGAGCACATGCTTTGTAAAATGGTTTCTCGCCTTCCGAAGACGCTTAGAAAACCCTGCAGGGAAAGATGTACACGCGATGCGTTGGAAAACTCAGACTGCTAGCTGACTGGGAGAACGTAAGCTTGCAAAATGCCTTTTTTTGCATGTGTAATTCTTCGAAAACGAACGAAAGACTAGTGAAATGAAACAAAGGACAGTGTTTAGCACACGTAAACAAACCTGCATGCGCAATTTGGAGCTGTTTTGATAATGTTTGATTTAGCCAGAAAGTCCAGCGGCCGTTCTTTCCCGCCGGTCTTCAATTATAAATGATGGGATTTATTTTATTCAGTAGACAGAAATTTCTAATTGTTATAATAAAGCTTGCTCGCGTGTATCGTATGTCGTTCATCAGATGTCACACTATAATATAACACAATCTCTGTTGAGACAATTGCAACATAGGGAAATCGAAAAAAATTAAAAATATAAAATAAAATATAACTGTTAATCAACTGAGCAAATCTACAAAGAAAATGTATTAATTGCATCCTTTACCTGTGAATTTATAAGTACTGTATTTATTTAAATTCAATCAGATCCTAACTACCTTATTATAGGAAATTAACGCGTCATGAAATTAACGCGAATTTCAAATTTTCGCGTTAATTTAAGTCGCGTTAATTTTTGTTAACGTTAATTTCCGCGCCGTTAATTAAGTGGAGCGTTAATTTCCATGACGTTAATTTCCATTATTTTGGCCCCAATTTTTCGTTACGGTCCAAATGTTATTGACTACAAGGAAAAAGCATAATTTTATCTGCCACTATCATTGATACTTCAAAGAACGCTCAAAGTGGGAAAAGTACCACGAACATTGTTTTCGTTTAAGATTATACGCCTACAAGTGTTGAAATAAACTTGTTCCTGTTGTGTACGTCGCGTTAATTTCCTTCATTTTGAAATGTTACCCCCTCTTTCGCGTTAATTTCCTTTATTAGGAAGTAATTTTTCCTTCAATTCGCGTTAATTTAAGTCGCGTTCATTTCAAATACCTTAATTAACACAAGCGTTAATTTCCTATAATAAGGTATATATGCTATTTATACAATCACTAACACTGCTTATGTTTGAAAAATGTACGCTGCAGTTGGATGACAGTCTTTTTCAGGCACAAGGTGTCAGCTACTTTTATTTACGATAAGTTTTTGACAAATTTCCTCAAACTTATGTAAGACCCCTTGTGAAACGTCATCGCTTCTGCATGCATTGCGTGCCATTTATTTTCAGTTGGAAGAGTTGCCCTAAAGCCCTGAAATTATATTCTAGTGAAAGAAAAAGAGTTTTTATGTTGATAGGAAGTGACCAAATTTCTCTGTAAGCGAATGCGAGGAGTGTTCATAATAGCTAATGTCAGGTTTAAAATTTAGGAAATTTGTGACTTCGACCACCGAAATCGATTTTCTTTGTTTTCTTAAAATTAGAAGACCTCTAGGGGAAACAAACTACATCATGTTTCTTATCTACCTTAAAGCTATTAATGAGCAAAAAACGAAGAAAATCGGCACAAAATCAAATTCTTGCTCGGCCGATCGTAGAAGTCACTCTTAAGGCAAATTCCGTTATTCTCTAATTGCTTGGCACAGATTAGTATGCGTACAAACCAAAAACCAAGAAAAAAGGATACTGAAATGGTCAGGGAATGTATGCAAACATTGAATTGAATGAAAAAAGCCGAAAATAGCATTTTCAAGCATCTAAATTTCCTTTTTTTGGGGGGGGGGATGCCCTCAGACCCCCCTAGGCGACTCGCACCTTTGGCGCTCGAAAAGTACCCTGCCACCCACTGTACTTTCCAAAACCATGTTATTGAAAGCCCTGATTTGTGAAAGCTTTAACGCTTCTATATTTTTCCACATTATTCTTTTTTTGTTTTGACATGAAATGAATTTCCTTTTTATGCCATTCAACTGGTTTGAGCTGATTTTGTTGAAGATTTGTAACGCAATATAAATTTTCAAACCTAAGATGGAGCTTGCCTAGGCGTGTGTGCTTCTCTTTTGTAGCACCTAGCCTATGGAACTCTCTCCCGAACTATATAAGAGAGCGGCTCGCTATCAGATTTTAAGACTTGTATAAAGACATATCTTTTTAACAAATTTTATAATTAGACTTTTAGTTAGTCAGTTAACCAGTATATTAGATAGGTTAGTTAGACAGTTAGTTAGTCACTTAGTTTATTAGTTAGTTAGTTAGTTAGTTTTTCATTTAAAGGTTTTAATGATTCTTAGTTTTTATTTCCATTTTTTCTTCCATTTTTTTTCCTTTTATCACTGATGTAAATTTTTTAAGTAAATTTCACTTTTTAATAATATTTTTACTGTAAAGCGCCATGAGCCATGGATATGGCGCTATATAAATCTTTTATTATTATTATTATTATTATTATTATTATTACTTCTCAGAGCTTACGGAAACTGCGTGACATATGCAGACCTCGGACTACTGTGTAACGGTCACCCAAAACCCCCGCTTTGTTGACACCACCTCCTTCCCTCCCCCAAAACGCTGGTGAGGGGGGAGGTAATTGGAGTAAAAAGCTCGATGGGATAGGGTGGAGTAAAATACTGCAGGAGAGGGGAAGGACGGGGAGGATGGGAGTTGAAAGGGAGGGACAGGTGGGGGTGAAAGGCTAAGGAGAGGGAAAGGGAGGAAGAATTAAAATCTATGCTTGGTTATATCACGCAACCTTTGACTACTGTTGTTTTCTCACAAGAACAAACTTCAGATGGGGTTCTACCTGAATTTGAATGAAATTTTAAGAGATTTAAAGAAGGGATTGAAGAAAAAAATGGAAACATCATCAGACAGTTGACCCCCTCGAAAAAGCACTCCAGGTTGTCAGGGGACTGTGTGGTGTCCGTCCACCAATTTTGAACTTCAAATTCTAACTTTAAAATCACATTTAATCTCCAATATTTCTTATTTGTCTAAATTTTACTAATCCTTTGAGAAAATCTATCGCCTCCCAGACATCCCCCAAAATCGCCCAAAAATAAACAAAATACTGCAAAACAAAGATTTATGGGATAAGTAAAGCTTTTTTGGATTTCTTGAAATGCGGCTGAAATGGTTTTCAGTATTTTCCAGCCCTTATACTTTGAGCCGGTACTACCATTCTTAATCAGTTGTTATTACAGTAATGGTATGAAACAAATACCTAATCATTGGTCAACAAGTTGTGATCATTTTCTTGACAATAGTAGTTACCTGATAAAGAGTTGTACTACTATTCCATCAAAGTGTAAATTAGGGCTGGAAAATACCGAAATGCGTCAGCCACCTAAAGCGTTGGTAAAATGGTCTTCAGGTAAAACCCCGCCTTTATTAAGTATTGCGAAAAGGCTGCACTTTGCTAAGTGTTAAAAATTTATATTTTCTAGTCGTCTAGTTCAATCGTTGATTTGTATTGTGCGAAATATATTTATAAATTGAGACCATTATGTCATTAAGTAATAATGCAATCTTGAAAACATTCCAGATATTATGTTCTACACACTAATACAGCTCATGCAGACTGCGACTTACGCAAACCTCCGACTGAGTGTTACTTAAGTGACTGTTTTTCCAGTGATTTTTACTGTACTGTTCCCTGCCTTTCAAGTCAAAGCAGATAGTTATTATTAACCGCCCGATTTTAAGTTTCTCAAGCTTCTTGTTCTCCGTAAAACCCCCAGCCTTTTCTAGACTTTTGTTTTTCTAGCGGGCGCCTTTAATCTTTGAGGGTACAAAAGTAGTAAATAAACAAAAACTGTTTTTCAGATTCACTCACCATAGGCCGCTCCTCTCCCTACAACTTCAGGATCATCACAAAAAGGAATTGTTATGTTGCCAGGATCTACCAGTGCTGTAGGTAAGAACAACTCATTTAAGCTAAAATAATATTTTCTCGCCTCACGTTTCTCAGATAATTTTTCATAATTTTCGTGCGCCATTTGAGCAAAATCGTCCCAGTTTCGTCCGTTTGTTAATTTTTGTCCAAATATTGAGATAACGATACAATTTTTATGCTATAAATTGATTTAAAATCATCCAACTTTGGTTTGGAAAACATCGAATACCACTCACAGCCTTTCTAGGAGTCTTTTTAAACTGACAATAAGCCATAAAATATATAACTTTGAAAGCCATTAATAAAAAAAAGAGATTTGTCACCTAATTTGAGGTAATCATTGACCATTTGTGTGATCCACTGCCTTAGAAGAGGAAACTCCATTAGTTGTACCGCCTTTAAAAAACGAATATTGAATGATACGTCTGGTCTGAAACAAAAAATCTGAGTTAGCGTAATAACGAATTGGCAGCTATCTGTATACAAGTTCCCCACGGGGCGGCAGGGGAGAGGAAGGGTACTACTGGTACTGTCCGAAACGGTTTGGATGAGGGTGTGCGGTGCGCTTCCTGAAACCCTATTTCGGGCCAGATCGTACCCAGGGAATGCTTTGGGTTTCGGAAACATTTGACAAAGGCTTCAAATGCCCGACGTTTTTAGGTCGCACTTTTCTGGAATGAATAAAAACAATCATAGAAAATAGTTTCTTCCAAAAATTATACCTAATTGCTGACCAGAGCGCACAAACCATAACCTATTTTAGACCAAAATGAAGTACCCCGGACAAGTTTATACGACTTGTTACTGACAGGGCTCTGCAAAACATGTGAAATCGGCAGATTCTGGGTTTTATAGAACATGAGCAATGCTGGTTAGTTGTCAATGGACTATTCGGCTGGAGAATAGTTCAGATAGCAAAATTACTTATCTGATTACTGCGAGATGGTAAGTAAAAAATAAAAGCATTTTTATCACAGGTTGTCCAGTTAAATTATCGACCACCTTTTCCCATGGTCTACACTCTTAGTACATAGCATATGAATGACGTCACAAAATGTTCAAAACTCAAGTGGAACCACCGGCGGGCGGAGCCATTAGACGAGTAGTTTCACTGCAGCATCTTTCAGTTGACGAAAAATGCATTCTCAATCAATTCTTGGAGCGGAATATTTCAGTCAGAGACCTAATTATTCCATCAACTCAGTGCTCTAGTAGAGATATAACGACGTAATCTCTTGTCATAAAACAATTCTTACTCCTCGGTGAAATAAAAGGTGACCGCTGCCAGGTGAGGAAACGGAATGTTTTGATTGAATAACAGCACCAGCTGTAATTTGCCGTGGATGTGAAAATCTTCTACCGCAACGTCTGTGCCTGCACCGAGAAACCTGCAAGACGATAACAGACGGCCGTTTAACGAGTTTCCATAAAACAACCATCATTAAAGCAAACAAAGCATATAGTCAGTCTTTTAGTATTCTGGTCATTGCAGTAAGTCGATTAAATTTCGTTTTTCCACTCGATCTACATAGGACTGCTTACTGTAGAATTGAAAGCAAAAGCGAAGACAGTGCAAAGAACTTAAGACGAACGATTCGTGTAAGCCAAAGTTACCGGAGTTGAACTGATGTTTTTCAATATATATATATGAATCTTTTTCTTTTACTTATGCTGACGTATCATTCAATTTCTATTCGTGCGTGCGTTTCTCGAAAGTCCTAGCCTGCGTAGCTGGCGGGATTAGCGCGGGCTGAGATGAGCGCTCGGGTGAGAGAAAAATCGCGGGCAAAGCCCGCGTGCGTGATTCGTTCGCGGCTCCTCGGCTCCATCTCTTCCGTTCGCCATAAACAAAGCACTCGCACTCGGTCGCGAATCCCGCCAGCTACGCAGGCTACGAAAGTCCCGAAGACCTTTGGAGCCCAAAAAGCTATACTGTTTACGGGATTTTTATCAAGAAAGATTCAGTTTTTGTTGATTTTAAAAGTTAACAGTGAAGACTTACGTTTACGAAACAGGAAGGGCTGGTTTTCGGCCCAAAATACGCCACCTGATATAAACTAGTAATAATCAGAGATTAGGGGAGTGCGTTCGACCCAAGATAGGTACCCAAGATAAGACTAGCCGTCCGAGTACACGTTAATCGTCATCAACGCGGCACATCGTGCGCGCATCCAACATCACTTGCTTCAGGAAACAATTTCCGGGCCTGATTTTTTATCTTGGCGGACTCCGTTACACCCGGGGCGCGATCTTCGACATCCTCGTTCCCGTCTCTCCACTCCTCCTCCACATACCAGATACATAGAGAAATACTTCCGACACACGCCACCACAGAGATTTTTCTCCTCGACGCAATGTTACGTGGCAGCCTGCGGTATCGGCTATGATTGTTTTTGCGCGCGGTGTCTTTGCGGCTTGATTTTGCTGTGACGCAATTAATTGCTTTCTTGTCTTCACTTGCCACTCCGACATACATGTACACACATGAACCACTTTCGCTTGCGCGTTCACAGACAACCATGGGGCCCAGGCCACCGCAAGATTGGATGCGTTCTCCTACCGTCGAACGCAATTAAAGTTAACAACAAAACGCTCTCGGGTCCGAAATGGCCTTGGGAGGTTTGAAAAACGCATGACTCACCTTGCACATACACGGATCCAGAGTTTCAGACTTCCGGTCCAAATTCAAAAGAAAAGTGAGACTCATTAAGTTAGGCTATTGTGTTTTGCGATGTTTAACAATGGTCTGACTTAATGAGTGCTCACTTTTCCTTTGAATTTGGACCGGAAGTCTGAAACTCTGGATCCGTGTATTAATATAAAAACAAGTAGAGACAGAAATGACGGAGTATGATAAATACGATATGATAAATATGAATGTTAAATTCATACCCCTTGTTGCCAAGTCTTACGCGGATAACAAATCTGGCCTCTGGTGATGTCAGTCCGGCGTCCAGGTGAATAACTGCTTGATATTTACCTCTGGTCATAAGATCATCTGGAGGGTGGTTGAAGTTTAACTCCGAAGCCCTTATATTTCGTTGATCATCATAATTATCGTACGTGGTCACGTATTTAAAGTATGGTGTTCTATTGCCTAGAGTGAAGTCTAGAACCTCTATGGAACCTAACAGACAGAAACAGGAAAAGAAATTTTTTTATTGGTTGATGAGGACCTGAAAGGAACATAAACGGTGGAATTCAGAACCCAATATTAGTGTAGAAGCATTCATGACTTGTGGGTGATACTTAAAATCTTCTGACGCTCAGTTTATAAAATTTTAAATTTCTTTTTACTGATTAATGGAAAAGGCGCGTCTGACTCTGCAAGTCTTACCTACATATGATGGCTTCTGTGACTCAAGTATGGGATCCAGGTTTCTTTTGATGCAGCTGAGTAATGATCTATCACTAAAGACAAACCTGCAAAGAAAAACCTTATGTCACATTTCAGTTACTTTAGAGAAGCCACAGTATCGGCCCCATCCGCCTAGAATCTAGTAACCAGACCCCACTCTGTGCATGGTCGCGGTATATCTGCGTACGAGTTTAGTCAACATTGTTTTGCCTACCGGGTAAGCAACGCTTTTTTTACAATTTGCAGTCTGAGGTAACAACAAATGAATATCTGAGTTTGTCCTCCTTCAGTCTGTGTTATGAGGCGTGAAATATAAGCTCGGGGAGCAGCAAAACTGAATTGGCAAACTTTAAATGTAGGGCTGATCAAACAGCTAGGGACTGATGTCATAAATTTATTTTGGCCCAATATTTTGGTTGAACAAAACCAACCTTCATCAGGGGCATGCAATGCTAGTGAGTATGGAAAAAAAAACTGAATTGGTTGGTTGTACTGTTTAACTTCTTTCGCATTCGTTTACTTGCCTATTTCCTTTAGTACAAATGATATCCAGTCAGGTCCCTAGATAACAATGTCTGAATAAAAATCCTTCTCAGCACTTAAATCACAGGAGGCGGGGTGGCCAAATGGTTAGTGCGTTAGAATCTGGATGGAGCGGCCCAGTCTAGCCCCCTGAGCGTGATCACTGTGTTGTGTTCTTGGGCAAGACATTTTACTCTCACAGCGTCTCTCTCTCCACCCATAGTGTAAATGGCAACTGGCAAATTGTTAGGAAAAATTGTCAATGATTGTCTCAATACTAAATTTTAGATTAGTAACAATTCTCCTAGCTGATACACAAAACAAAAATTGAGTGCCGGTGACTCCAGAAAAGCCTTACTTTGTTTCCAACACTGAAGTTATGTGGTCCAAAATAGTTTAAAATAAAAGTTTAATATACGACTCAAAAAAAAAAATAATTATGCACCGAGCGATTGGTTTAGGTATTTTTAATTGCCTGCCCATAAAAATAAACAAACTCAATATATTTTGTCCTAAACTATTTTCTCTCAGAATATCCGAGGGTCTTGTTTCAAAACCTTTCCACTTCAACAACAAAGCTTTCAATTCCATCAATTAATTTGACTCTATTAAAATACGAAAGAATAAATCACAATCAAAATAGACCGGCGCTGGAGGGAAAAAACTTGTCTGGCGCACTTTTATTTCTCTGTAAATGATTTATGATATTTTTTAAAGAGACCTCGTGGAAGATTTGGCGGAAGTTCATTTCTATGTTAAAATTCAACACTACAGACAAATCACAACAGTTATATATGCTGCCTTCGGCATGAACAGAATTACTTTCAGATCAAGACGGCTAAATTATGCGGTCAACATTCAACTTAATCACTATAGATTACCACGGAATATTAAAGGCAGGTGCATGATTATTTTCAAAGAAATGTGAGTGCTGAGGTTACGTCTAAAATAGGATTGTTAAAAAGCCTAAAGATTTAAAGTAACCTTGAACTTAAATTCATCAACAACCTTAAAGCTAGTCACGTGACCGTCAAGTTTTGCCTTTTTAAAAAATCTAGCGCCATCAATATTTCTCAGGAAAGAACATTCCTTGATGTTTCTTTGTTCTTAATGTAGTTGCCATTTTAAATACCAAATAAATTGATTGTTTGAAAGTTCTTGCTCGAAAAATAAAATGTTTGAAAATAGATTCTGCTAAAATTGGTTATTTAAAGTTTGAGGGACGCCGTTTTCTAAATATGCCGAAGGAATTGATTATAGATATAAATTTATTTATTTATTACCTTTATTTGTTTGATTATGCGAATCTGCAGTTTAAAAAATACATGTAGAGTAATTCTTTGGAAGTGCAAAATTTCCCCTGGTGTTTTGTTAGTCACGTCATGTAGGAAAGTCACAAGAATCTATTTCACCCAGCAGGTATGCTGGACAGCGTTAAAAAATTCGTTTGCAGGAAAACAACAAGAATATTTTTATCCTTCTTTCTCGTCGAATAGAAAAAATGCCATACATTTTCGGATCAAGCTGTTTTAAGAATTTATAACATGTTTTCCTTGAACCTTCTTACATAGTATTTGGAAGGCACTTTGGTACACTCTTGATGCTAATTAGTCAGTTTTACGTACGGGCCGGAGGCGACCTTAAGGACGCAATAAACTTGCTGTAACACTTAACAAGAAAAGCGTAACACCAGGATAAACAAAACCCAGCTATTTTTAACACTTACCATCGATTTATCAAGAAGTTTAACCATTCTGCTGTTTCGGCATTCGACAGAGCCTTTTCTCGCCTCTTATCAATCTCAGCTTGTTTTGCAGCGAGATCAATTACTTTAGTAGCGGTATTCTTCCACCAGAAGAAGACCCAAGCAAGAAGAGCAAAAATCCATAGTATGCTTACATCAGTCTTTCCAAGTAGCCATGCTATGATGGTGAATATAAGCATGGATAGTACGAGTCTTTGGTGTTGATTTGTGCGATGCAGTGTTCGCTTCTCCTCCTCAGCGTCTGAAAGTTGTTTTGATTGCAATTTCTCGCCATCCTTAGCACCGATTTCTTTTTCTTGCGTCATATGAAACAGCGTTATTTCTGATAACCTGGCTAAAACCTTAAAACAAAATCACTCTTGATCGGGCTTCCTTAAAATCGCCGATAACGAGCTTATGTTTGTTTTGGTTTCAACACAGTTATTGCTAATAGTCCTTGTGCAGAGGCTTCGTTCGCTCCGCACCGCAATGTAAATTTAAATGATTATTACTTCAAGGGGCCGCATTACCATTGGCTAATTCCTTGCGGTATAAATTTGACAATAAAATCACGACCTCCAAACAAATGCATCGCATTTATCGTACAAAAGAAACAATAGGAGATGGTCTGTGTTCAGTGAACGGAATCAATTATTAATAAAGACAACTGCTTGCTATGTGTTCATTGTGTTAGCACAGTTTAAAAGAGTGTTTTATTTAATGCCCAATGAATATCATACAGCGTTAAGGCTCACGGATTTTTAAAGTCTTTTCCACTTCAAAGATATCATCAAAAGCTGACGCATTTTTCTCAGTAATGTGAAAGCAACGCAAAAGCTTTCCTCTGTGATTTGAAATCGATTTTGCAATCGGCTTTTCCAGAAGGTTATAAACAATTAGTTTGAATTAGTTCCTTATTCTCTATTCGTGGAATTTTGTCTTTTTCCTTGGAGGTGGTGAGCATTACATCAAATACAGCTGGCTATAGGCAGCTAAAAGTCTTGAAATATTTATAGAGATATTTTAGTTTAATAGACTTACCATGTCTAGTTAGCTTTTGAAAAGACCTCCTCCCGTGCAATTCGTCGTTTGGTTTCGAAACAGTTCGAAGTTTGAACCGCTTTTATCTATTTACAGCATGAAGTTTGAAGCACTTTCCTAAATCAAGACTGTTAATGCTTCAAAGAAGAACCCAATCCCATCCATTAAAAAATAAATGTATGTAAAACAAATATGGTGTGTATTTGTTGTAGGTGGGTTGCGCAGTGGCCTAATGGTTTGCGGGTTGGACACGGGAATGGCTATTCCGGTGAGGCAACACGGAGACACGTGATTACAACTTATGCCACGTAGTAGAGGTAAGGATGACAGAGAATATCGCTTTGGTTAGGTTTGAAGCGGAGGGCGAGGTAGAGAAAAAAGTTGCTACCATCGGGTCTTTACAGATCGGGGATCCTCACCATAGTAAAATGACAAATGATTTATTTTGTCTGATGGTTTGCACTGTTGACAAATTTACAAGTTACTAAAAATTTTTGGCCGACATTTATTTGCAATGTTTGTTCACATTCAGGCCCGTAGCCAGGATTTTGTATGGGGGGTGCGCTGGGGCGGGTTCGAGCGCCGCAGGCGCGAGAACGTTGGGGGGTCTTGGGGTATTCTCCCCCAGGAAATTTTGAAAAAATAGGTTATCTGAGACAGCATTTCGTGCATTTCATTTTGAAGACAGTTTGTTAGGAAAGAAGGCAGGTGAAAGTGAAGGTAGCAACGTCAATAATTCGGGTACATTTTTTAATTCAAAACGTATTTTTAGAAACAGAACCTTGTAAACGTAATTTGCAATTTATTTAGCTAACAATGATAGCAGGTACATAAAAGCAAGACAGGAAAAAAAATAGGTATCATTATTTCGGTCTCAAATGGTAATTACATAAATCAGCAAGAGTCATATTTTCATTTGAATCTGGGATTTGCTGAGAAGCATCTCCAGCCGCCGGAAGTTCTCAGTTCGCTCACAGCGAAATCACTTTCTTCCGTGCGTGGCATTTTACGGACAAAATTGTCCATGGATTTACATGACCTGGCTACCATCTTTCTCTTTTTCTCGTTTTGTTCTCTTCGGCCCATTCATTTTATAACGGATTCGTCA
>NC_135768.1:12351263-12366263 GCF_052425735.1 Oculina patagonica | reverse complement strand
GGGAGAAAGTCGGGATTTTTCTTTTTCTTTTTTCACGGTTGACATTTAACAACCAAAAAATAGTAAATCATTTCAGAATCATTGGAGTTATTTTAAAGGTCAAATGAACAGAAATTTCAAAATGCCATTTTAATCAACCAAATGCTAAAACTATCCATTGGCTCCATTATTGAGAAAAATTAAGAAACATTTTTGCTTTCCGAGCCATAAAGCGTGAATAACAGCAAAAAATACGAAGATTTCCGAAGGCTTCACGAAAACGTTTTTGAATGACTGCGCACTAAAATGGAAGGAATGGAACGAGTTTTTGACGTCATAATTGGTGTTTTTGAAGACGACCGCAGACCGATTCCACAGACCGCACTGACGGCAACGTCAACGACAACGTCTGGTAGAAAATGAATTTATATTTTACTTGAGAATCTCGCAACTTTCCGGACGTATTCTGCTTATTTATTGCTTAAAAAAGCTAGCTCCCGCTGAATATTTAAAGAGAGCGTTTTACCCCAAATAGGAAAACCGAATATTAGCCGTCGTGGCTGATAATGTCCAAAATACGCAGAATTTCGTCATTTCATGTTGTTGTTTGGCAGAGGACGGCTTTGAAGTGTACCAAGATTCAAAACGCACGTGCATAGTTAAAGCACTTGCAAATAATTCTGCTCATTAACGTAAAATGCTAATGAAAGAACAATAGAGATTCCTGATTTGTTTTCATACCAGCGTGCATTCTACCTATGTCTCACATGTTTACGCAAAACGACAGCAACCAAAACTTAAAGCTATTTTTGAGCTTTAGCTATTTTATTTTAAAAAATGTGCGTCTCTGAACAACAACGAACAATCAATCAATTGAAAAACGGCCAAACAGAACGAAATAACTGCTTGAAATTCACTAAACACATTTATTTAAATTCTAACCGTGCGGCCTGCGGAATCGGTCTGCGGTCGTCTTCAAAAACACCAATTATGACGTCACAAGTTTTTATTTCCGACAATTTTTCCAAACGCTCTACGATTATGAAGGACTAGAAAAAGCATTTTTCAACTTGCTATATCTCTGCGATGCAATGTCCGATTACTTTGAAACTTCGGGATATGTTTATTTGGCTCTTAATAAACACGTGGACAAAAAATTAAAAAAATCGAAATTTCTGTTCATTTGACCTTTAATTATTATAATTTGCAAGCCTCACTTTTACCAGACTGGTCACCGTTATCACTGTTTGTTGTTTTGATGTCCGGCAACCTTCAATGGAGCAAAAAAATGCAAATAGCTATTGTGTTTTGTGCACGGTGAAGACCAAAGCATGCGAACTAAAAAAGAACTTTGTGAGTGAACGCTGTTCACTTAGTTTTCGGAAACAGTTTGTTCGACAAACAACCGATTGAATAAGAATATTCGCTTATCGATTATGTCGACAGCGAGTTCTGCTGATTCAGCCAATTATATCCTTCTGTATCATTCAATTCAGTTTTGGTCTCCATCACCTAAAAAATTACATAAGGCAAACATCTGCGTCACGTCACAGAAACGACCGATTTCTGTGAAAGAAACTCCGAGGTCCACTGTAGAGACAGAAATTGGCCCAAAGTGTAACCTTGACAACCGAAGGTTATCCAGATTCAGGGAGGGGGGGGGGGGGGAGAATCTTTGTTACACGACTGAAAAAGGGGTCATAGCGGTGCCGGGCAACCGAATGTGCGCAGTAGCTATCGAATGGTTGCTAAGGGCACAGTGAATAGCTTGACAAAGTCATTGTCTAGTTCGCATGTCTTGATCTTGACCGACCGGTGCGAGTCTATTGATATAGACTCGCACCGTTTCCAGGCACTGCTATGTCTCCAAAGAAAAGTGCCGACTTTCTCCCCCCCCCCCCTGTCCAGATTTTATCTTTCGTCATAAATTCTCACTCTTGGTCGATGGCCCAAGCCAGTGCGGAAAGACATTTTTCGTGAACATATTCTAACGAAAAATCGTATTCTCTACGAGACCAAGAAACAGAGGCGCATTTTATGGTTTTATAGTCAAGGGCAAGATAGTTACGAAGCCAAGAAGACGAAACTAGGAAAAGAGATTCAGTTTTTCCGCGGGCTTCCAAAGTTTGAAGACGATCTCCGAAAAATTGACCCAAAATATAACAACATTCAACACCGTATATTAGCGAGCGTATTCGAACGCATTTTGACACAGGCAGACCACCCTATGTGTTTGTGGTTAATAATTGTTCACATAAGACGGACAAAAGAAACACGGTATGTTGCAAATCATTGAGAGTTGTGAATAAAGCCCTGAAAATTACATTTCAAAATGGATCTTGTTCTAAGTATTTCAATAAAGGTGAATTAAATGTTAATCAACTCGTGTGTGGTGTTTTTTTTCGCGCTCCTGTTGTCCTATGTTACGTTCGTACGAAGGCCGGTAAGAGGAGAACGTAAAATAGGACAAAAACGCTTAATACGGCTTAATCCCTGGTGCTAACCAAAAGGATCGCGGCCTCTGGGACGAGAATGGGCGCCATACCGCGGAGTCAACCTCGTACCCAGAGTCAGCGATCGGGAAACGTGCGACCCTGGAAAGTTCTGATTGGAAGTCCGAAAATATCGGACTTCCGGTTAAATAACCATGCCAAGCTTTCACAAACATGATCCAACAATCCAATGATCTTGGTGTTTTAGTTACGCTCGTTTCGTCAAGCTTGCGTCAAGCTTGCGCAGTAAGGAACGAAGACTCGAGGTACGAGATTGACCGCGGAGTTTGATTGTGTTTGCTTCTGTGCTGAATTGTTGTCTTAAAGATGAGAACCATCAAACAAACAAATAGGCAATTCCTCAGTCTTTACAACCACTTACAAACAAGGTGGGGGTAAGGGAGGCCTAAGGAGGAGAAGGGGGTACTCCCCTGAATCGGTGTGCTGTCCAATTCTCGAAACTTTTGCTCTATTTTAGATTAAATTAAATGTTTTCTTTATTTCAGATCTGATCTCTTTTATAGTCATATGTAAAGGACCTAAATCCGATCCCTTGAAGTGTTTTTGAATTGTGTTTTTTCAAATCAAATGCATTTTCGAACCTTTTCTCTTGCACTTCATTCCAATGATCTAAATCAGTTGATTCTTTTAATGTTAGCTCTGAGAATATGGTGGTACATCAAGACTTCCCCTAGTTGATGATTTTCTATATTCTCATCACCTGTCTAGTTGACAGTGTATTGATAACGTATATGGAGAAATTACATATCAACCACTCCTGGGAGTAAATAGTGTTACAATATATAACATAATCGTACGCAAAAATATCAGTTTGAATATAAATCATTACAATAAGACTAAAACGTTACACTATGAACACAATTTGGGCAACGTCGTAATCATTTGCTTTACACAAATGATAGTAAACATATACCTCTAAAATGGAGACTAAAAAACACTGTGAATTTGTTGATAGTCAAAATTGTTAAGCTATAGCGACCAAATGAATGACGTTCAGGTCACATGAAAGACCCCCCATGAAAGGGCTCGATTCTTCGTTTTTAATTTCGAAAGTAATACACGATGAAATCATGGAACCTTTGTTTCTATTGCAATAAGCGATTGGTCGAATGTTGATTGGATTTATTGAGCAAACGTGTATAGCGTATCCAGATTCCGGCCCTACGTCTGTTGTTACAGGGATAGAAACCACCTTATCTGATTCAACGTAGCTACAAATCATGTTTCTGGCCATGAAAATTGAAACAAAGAATCGAAACCTCTCCCGATTTTTGATGCGTTATTCCAAGTCGATAAACTGCAGTCGTTTTGAGTGGAAACATCACACATCCCAAACTTATGGTAATAAATCGTTTTGTTGCCTTGACACGTACATATTTCGTAGAAAATACTGGCCCTTACGTTAAGAATGTTGTAAAATTCAATTCCTATTGTCCACGGCGAGAGCGTTATATCAGATAAAAATGAGGGATGAAGGGGAAAACTGTAATCACAAGTTGGCTCGAGCCAACTTTCTGTTATTTTACTTTTAATTCTGCCTTTTCGTATTTAAACGCTTTAAAACTAGCAGGTACCTCTAAATAATTAATAGGAATCACTGGGCTCGATTTTGAAGGCAAATCCTTTAACGAGCCACCCGCATTATGTAGAGAAACGTCCAAATTGTGAGCATTTTACACAGCTAACCTATCGGAAATATTATGTCGGAAAATAGCCCGCAAGCGTTAGAAGCTCAAGCAAAGAAAGAACGAGATGACACACAACTTCGTTTGTCGCTCTTCGTTTGCGCAGTTGTTGCAATAACGTGGTTTCTTGGAGCGTTCGGATTTTCGTTTGTGTGGACCCTTTTTATTATACCGTTAATTTTTACGGTGTGGTACCGCAAGAATTGCCGCATTATAGATGATCGTGTAAGGGAAGCAGAAATCCAGGTACATCGGAGAAAGGCCTTGAGAGACGAAGAAACGGCGGAATGGCTTAACTTTGTATTAAATCGATGGTAAATATGATTTACTTATTTACTTATTGTTAAAGCATACGATGTTGCAAGTGTAATTATGTTTCCTCCGCAGAAAGTGACTTTTCCTGTGGAGAAAATCACTTTATTACATACAAAAATACGTTTAGTTGATGACAATATTTATGTTGCAGTATTCTGAAAGCCGCTTTTTTTGTTTGGGTGGATAAAACAGGTCTCTTGTAATGTCATTGTCCAGGCAACCTTTCTAGCAAAGCCTGAAACGCCGAAACCAATAAGCTGCAAAAGCGTTTGTCGGCGAAAACCTCACGTCGTAGGAAAGTAACATACATTTGCAACATTAGGCTCCGTTAAATTCATTGTTTTACTAACATTGTTTTATTTTAAAACAAGGGGCTGGTCATTTGCTGCTAAACAACCTAAGCAGCTTAAAATTATTTCTATTAAATAAACACACTGCAAATTCTTAAACACTTGAGGAATTTTCAAATCAAAATTTTTGTGTGTACATCAGTTCTTCATTTTGTGTTTTTTAGTACTACATCTAGGTACAAATTTTTGTACTTTTGCGCAGGAACGCTTCCAAATAAACAACGCAAAACATATAGTGGGAACTTTTACATTATTGATAAACTGACGAGACTTTTGCCAAACAGGTCTCCTATAAACAGGTTGTTTTATACTCCAATATTTCATTCGTTAAGTTCTGTTGAAATCCTTCATTTTTAAGGTACAGATTAATCGCTCTTGTTTTGAATTGTTTTTTTTTGCGTTATCGTAGATTAAGTCTGTTGCGAATCCACCAAAAACAAGAAAATGAAATGCAACAGTTGGATAACAAATTGTTTAAGCTATTCCTGAAGGCTAAAGTGACCGTTTTTAAAACTGTTCAATTCTAAGCAGCTTGAAGAATATCACAAAATATGTCTTTTTTCAAACTTTTAGTTCAGTGGTATTTGTATTTAGCGAGATATAAGCAACTGAAGTTTCGTCTCCAAGGCAAATTTTGCGGGAAATTGCCACAACAAACGGCTCAAATTGTAATATTGCGGTCTACTAAAATATTCCCCACGGCAGGCGATTTTGACAGTTCAGGATCTCCAGTTTCAACTGCGAAACCCGGGGGGGGGGGGGGGTACTCCATATAATGGCCTATACGGGGAGGCTCCGCCCGAAAGGGGTACCTTTTTCAGGCTTCAGGTATATAAAAGGGTAGGAATTTCACAAGTTTAGGTATATGAAAGGGTATGTAAATCCGTCATTTAGGTTTTAAAAAGGGCCTTGAATTAAAATATTTCGAACAGACGCACTTTATGGCTGTATTATTTTAATTTATAAAGCGCAACATAAAAATGACAAGAAAACGTCCTGTTCTAAGACTATGCCATGTCTTTTAGGTATATGAAAGGGGTACCTTTTTTCAGTAAAAGGTATACGAAAGGGGTACAATTTCTGTGAAAATGGTATATAAAAGGGTAAGGGGTAAGAGCTTGGGGCGGAGCCTCCCCGTATAAAACTTTTTTGAGTGCCCCCCCCCCCCCCGGGCTGCGAAATAATTACATCGGCAGACTTTTCGCTTATTGCGCGTCTTATTCCGCTGATTTAAATGGAAGATTACAAGTTACATTTCTCTTATTAAATACCATAGTTTTTTCGGCGGTAGAAGTGTTCTGAAATGGAAGTTTGGCACGAAGACGGAGCAATGCAAGCGTCGCTACGTGACATCAAAATACCAGCCATTGTCTGAAGTTATCGAATTCAACTTCTTCTTACAGAACGCCGAAATTGTAATCTTGTCCATTGCAAATTACACTCATAGTTCACAAATATTTGTGGAAGCTTCATTCCATCATTTAAAGCCATAATTCCTTTGTATTTCGAAGAATAACTCTGATATTTGCAACGCGAATAAAATATATCTGTCAACCATGCGCTCCAGGACATCGGTTGCCAAGGAAAGGTGTCATTGTTTACGCTCGCACTCCTGATTGGTTTCGCGGGAAAATGGACTCTCTTTATAAGGAAAGAAAGACCTTATGTAGAGCAAATTTTTGTTATTTACCGCTGGAATTATACATTGCTGGCTCGGTAAACATGGCGGCAAGACAAAACTCACGCAAGAATCGATCGGGGAAGAAGTTGCGAAAAAATATGGCGTATTTTGAACAATTTCGAGGCTTGCGACACAAACATGCATTCATTCTAGATAGAATAGCTCTGATTTATTCTTCTGCTACTAAACTCGGCAGGCTTCAAATACGTGGAATAAGGAAACTTTTCACCGCAGTCCGCACTCGGGAACGCAATAGCGATCAAGAGACAACATCTCAAATTTCATGAAGGTATTCTTTTAATTTTTTTTGGTAAAAATACTTCAAACCAAAGTTATAATGCGGACAGCGGTGAAAAGTTGAGTTTTTTTGTATGTTTACTGTGTGCAAAACCTTGGGAGGATATAAAAAAATTCCTGTTCACATTTTATCAAATTTGTAAAATTTAGTGGATGCAATCGCCCCCTTAAATTCCTTACATTTCAAACATTCTTTAGATTTTTCTAAAATTCATAATTCACTATATTTTTGGAATCTATAAAAAATAGTGAATCTGTGGCATTAAAATGACTTCAGTCTCTTAAATATTGATATTCAAACAGTGCTTGTAAATATATACAAACGATTGCTCCATTCGGAGAGTGTAGTGTTTGAAATACATGTAGCAACTAAAATTGACACCTCTATAAAGCCGAAGCGGTTATCGTTTAGACCATAAATAAATGCAACACAACATTGTCATCCCTTGGACACGACGATAAGCATTACGTTTTACTTATCACATTGCATTACTGTTGATGAAAATGAAATTTACATCGTCATTTATTTTGCAATGTAGTGATTTCAGTTTAATTTTCGTTATAATCGCAATATGCGAAGTTTTCACTTATTTCCCTCCTCCGGCCATTTGACATTTGACCGCTTATAAACTCATGCTGACTACAGACCGTCCGAAAATCCAAAAGCAAAACAATGTAACGGACAAGAAATCACAATGAAAATCGAAAAGAAAGGCAATACAATAACTATTTCTGTGCAGTTGAATAACGATAGTTCACAAACCTCTCAAAGTAGACTTGGAAATTTTCGACCCTTAAATCCTTCCAACTGACGAAACCAAACCGAAATAACCGTTCGTTAGTTCACAGTGAAGCCACAGTTTCCACGTTAAAAAACAGAAAACCACGGTAAATGTCGTAAATGTTTTGCTTTTTTCAACAGATGGTATCAGCAGTGAAAGTATTGGTTTTTTTTATCACTGCAAAGATTTCACACGGCACTCGGTCTCGTGCTCTTGTTTTAATGTCTCACGGTTTGAAAAGTTTCTTCTTAGGAAATATTCCGCTCTGAAACAAAATTTCCATTCATGGAAGGAAATACTTCAGAAAATTTAATGTTCAATTTGCGTGACGGATTGTCGGTGTCGGGAAAAGGTCATGTTGCTTAAAATTTAGAAACTTTCGCTTTCATGCTTGACAAATCAAAGAAACTTTACTTACCAACTCGAAGTTTTTGCTGTTTCTTTAGAGGCAAAAGACAAGAAATTCTTGCAATTTATACCTGGAAACGAGAAGATTTTAATCTTGCATATAATTACATGCGATCTTTTGAAAGTATCCCGAGGATTTTGTGACACTGCGGCTGCAACGCTGCGGCTGCAACGCATGCTATTTGAAAGCCGATCTTTTGAAATGAATGGCACGCTTGTTCTACTTCAGTTAGCATTACTCCACACCTAGCGATATCCCGGTAGCACTTCCACCTCACCCACAACCACAGCATAAGTGTGGTTCAAACACTACACTAAAAATGAAGAAAATAGCCTCTAGGAATACCTTAAATATGTGCGATCATTTATTTTACTTGTGCATCCAATTATCATCTTAGGTTTTCAGGTGTATTTAAAAGCGCAGTCGATTTTGACATATTTAAGCACCGTTGGAAAACCGTCAGAATTGTTGCAAGATAGTATAATCAGCGTTAAACTTAGAAAGAATACAAATACAATTTAAAGCGTTTTAAATAACGAATATAGCTCGGATAAAACGAAAGCCTATAGACCTTGTTAGAAAAGATCGAGAGAATAGATACAATCGCATTAGAAGACTATCGAGAGAACGCGAGAAAACTATAAAGATAATGAAGAGAAGAAAACCTGAAATAGTTTATGTAATAACGGACATCAAATCACGAACATGTGGGTTAAGTTTGTTGTTGGTTCTCGTCCTTGCTCCGAGGTTTTTTCACCGGGTTCTTTGGTTTTCCTCCCTTCACAAAAAACAGCACACCAATTTTGATCGAGAATACTATGAGGGGTTATCCCCGCCATAATTGTTTTTTCATTTTAAGGTAGTGTTCTTCTTTTTATTGTAGCAACTGTCATTTCGCTTTAGTCGTTTCTCTTCCGCGAAAGGCACATTTTGTGAAATTATGCATCAAGTTCCATCAAATATGGTTATGCCGAATTAAGAATGCACCCATGGATGCTCAATTTGAGCAGAATTCAGGAAGCCAAATTCGACAGAATTTGGTCACTCGAATTTTGCGAAATTAATTCAACTTACTGAGCCCTCAAACATACTTGTCAGCGGTTTTGCTTAAAAAAGAAAAAGGAGCGGTCACTCAGCAAAAACGTGACCGCCACGACGGTAGATTGTGGTGAAGTGCGCAAATGCCTTCGTACTCATCTTATTGATGTAGTGAGATTTTTAACATTACTGTCGTGAATTGTAATAAACGTCGTGAGTTGTAATACCTGTCGTAAATTGTAATAACAGTTGTCGTGAATTGTAATGCCTGTCGTAAATTGTAATAACAATTGTCGTGATTTGTAATAACGCACCTATCGCAAATTGTAATAACACATTGCCGTATTTTGTAATACTCCGAGCTGTCGTAAATTGTAATAACACATTGTCGTGTTTTGTAATAATCCTTTAATATGAGAATTAGCAATCATACAGAAATCTGGTTTTCGTTTTCTATAACTGGGGAAAAACAGTTAAAGATTTCGTGGTGTAAATTTATTCCTGCTTTGTATCGTCATGAGAGTTATTCAACATTATTAGCTAACTACTCACCAGAACTGCGACAAATTTGCAGGAAAGCACGTTGTAAGGGAACGTGAAGTTACATTTGTTATTCCTCTAGTCGGTTTTTAACAAGTCATTGGTCTTCATTTTTGTGAGGGAAAAACGATCTAAACATATTTTCAGGATATTTAGCTTGTCTTATAAGTGCTGAGCCACTCCACCCTTTATCTCCCTTCGGTGTCGTCTGACCGACTTAAATTTTCACGTTAAAAAAAGAAAACGAGCTATGGGGAAGATAATGACGTAGTCAAACACAACCGATTAACGGCATTTCTTAACACTCAATAACAGTAATGGCGGTTCTTCTTTCTTTTCTCCGTGTTTTCGTTTGATTTTTACAACCACATCGACCTTGTCTTCCTCAATATTTATTGCCGTCATATTGATTTTGTTTTCAGGCTCCACGGCAATGATGTTGTGGTATCAGACCACCCATTGTAATTCCGAACTCCTCCTATTTTCACTGACAGTGATGTTCAATTAAATAATTTTGTTTGGATGGCTTTTTTATTTTATTTTGGCTGAAAGAATTGTCCGGTGAATATCCCTTTTAATAATATCATCGGCGGAGAAAGGTTGAAGCCAGATAACTAAAAATAAATGTTAAAAAGGTAAAAACTAAGAAACAGCGAAGTTAACCTTTCACACTCCGTGCCAACACTCCTGAGAGTGAGGGGCTGGGCAATGCAATTAAGTACTAATAAGGTACCATTTCTACCCTTTTATTTAGAAAAAAAAAACAGCTGTGAACGTGAATTTTGTTTTGTATTTTCTTTCTTTTATCAAAATAATGCACATTTTTTGAAAAAAAAAAAAAAAAAAAAAAAATTGCCGGAGCCTCTCACTAATTCCCTTCGATGTACGTCGCCAGAGTTTAGGGGGGTCCTTCTTCGACTGGCACTAGTTACGAGCGCGAAGTATTATGTTTTCAATGTAGTTTTTCTCGGTCCAACAAATTCGCCATAAAGCATTACCAAACGATCACAAATGGCCTGCCAGGCTGTCATTAGAAACTGCTCTAGATATGAAGTTAAGAATAGAGTGTGATAATACTGCTTATTACAAAACACGACAATGTGTTATTACAATTTACGACAGCTCGGAGTATTACAAAATACGGCAATGTGTTATTACAATTTGCGATAGGTGCGTTATTACAAATCACGACAATTGTTATTACAATTTACGACAGGCATTACAATTCACGCAACTGTTATTACAATTTACGACAGGTATTACAATTCACGACGTTTATTACAATTCACGACAGTAATGCTAAAAATCTCACTACATCAATAAGATGAGTACGAAGGCATTTGCGCACTTCACCACAATCTACCGTCGTGGCGGTCACGTTTTTGCTGAGTGACCGCTCCTTTTTCTTTTTTAAGCAAAACCGCTGACAAGTATGTTTGAGGGCTCAGTAAGTTGAATTAATTTCGCAAAATTCGAGTGACCAAATTCTGTCGAATTTGGCTTCCTGAATTCTGCTCAAATTGAGCATCCATGGGTGCATTCTTAATTCGGCATAACCATATTTGATGGAACTTGATGCATAATTTCACAAAATGTGCCTTTCGCGGAAGAGAAACGACTAAAGCGAAATGACAGTTGCTACAATAAAAAGAAGAACACTACCTTAAAATGAAAAAACAATTATGGCGGGGATAACCCCTCATAGAATACATGACCACACAAGCTTCTAGCTTTAAACTTAACTGTGTCTAAATAAAGGTAATTTATTTATTTATGTTTTACATGGAAATGAACACAAATTAAGACTGGTTTTCGCTGGGCACGCACAAGCGTAAGTATAAGCGAATAAGTGGAACTGAACACACGCATTCTGTTTTGGTGTGCTCATGCTTATGCTTATTAGTGAGGACAGCAAAAGACGAACTAGTGTTTTGGTCTGCTTATGCTTATACTTGGGTTAATGCCCAGTGTAAAAACAGCCTTTAGAAACGAGTCGACGTAAAGAGTTGCAAACAGCATTTTATGGAGTTAAGTTTTTAAAGAGGTTGTTTTCATAGTTTTCCGTCGAGTTATTTATACTGAGCGCTTAAGAGCGCTTTAGATTAGCGCTTTAAATTAGATTTTGTTCAATGTAGTTTTTCATTTTTTTAAGGTGGAATTTCAGCGAAGTTTCCCTTTGCAATCTTGTCCGCTCGAGTCTTAATCCCGTTCTGGATTACAGCAAACCATCGTTTATAGGTAAGACATAAATAGTACTCTCACAGATAAAGCGGCGCATTTTTCACTGATCGAGGAATGAATCAAGCGCAAAAAGAGAGGTTTATTTTCTCGGCTAAAAATTAGCATCCCCAGGTTTACGAAGACCTTCTATTTGCCCTTGTCCTATTCCTGTAACATTTTGGTGTTGTTATTATTTGTTCCTTGCAGAGGCTATGGAGCTGACAGAATTCAGTTTTGGAAAGAAGACACCATTTCTGAAATACGTGAAAGTGTTTGAGAACATTGACGAGAATGAGTCGCCCAATATCCCCGCCTCGGAATCGAACGCTTTTAACCCGCCGACTGACATGGCAACGAGGCAGAGGCATCTGTTAGTTCTTGTCATGGATCTGTGTTTACACGCCCCTGATAGTAAAATCGCCATCAAAGTTAGATTAGGTGGCAAAATGTAAGTGTGAACTTAATTTAGTCTCTGGCAATTACACGTCATTACGCTGCGACTTGAACTAGGCATTGTTTTCGTTCAATATTGCAATGTTTTGGCGAAACAACTGACTCGCACTGATCAGTGCCTGATGAAGCGTGCCGAGTAGATTAACATGTCACGGACGAAACCAGCGTAAATCAACAAAGTTTCACTAATTAAATGCCGCACTAAAAGGTTCAGATGGTCATTTTTCGCGGCCATGGCGCACACGGGTAAATAAATGAGTTTGATGTAAATAATGTACGATGTTAATAGCTTAATTAATTTTGTAATTCCTAGTCCCTCAATATTTGCAATGTTGTAAATTTCAGACATTTTTTGTAAATTTCATTGTATTTCGCCATTACGGCGGTATTATGATTTTTAATAAACCATTATTATTATTATTATTATTATTATTATTATTATTTTTTTGTTGTTTTATTATTATTATTATTATTATTATTATTATTATTATTATTATTATTATTATAAGTTGCGTTCCATCTAAGGTTCTGTTACATGGGACAGCTCGCAACAACGATTTTTCGCGCAACAATGTTGGCAACACGTTGCGAATTTTGACTTGGGTTCAAAAACTCCGTCGCAACGTGATGCCGAGCCAAAAGTTGCACGAAAAAATCGTCCCCGGTATCATGCATGTTACTCGGTGTTCGATTTTTCTCGCAACATTGTTGCGCCCCAAAAAAAAACGTTGTTGCAAGTTGTCCTGTGTAACACCAACCTTATAGTCTTTATACGAAACAAGGTTGCGGCAAGGCTGAATCAAATATACCTCGTTTAATTGCGCCAGTTATCTTGATCTCCTCTGGCAACGTTTATTTTCTTTTCACCTATAATTTTTCTTGCTATATAAAAAAAAAACACATCATAAGGATATTGGCTGCCTCGAACTATTTAAGTTAATTCCCCCCCCCCCCCCCCCCATAGAAAGACCACCGCGCCTCTTAGTGTCAACAATCCATTGATCTTTATGTGCCTGGACTTTTTTCTCAGGGTCGGGGCCGATGTCGATGTGAGTATTGAGGACTTGTCGTTATCAGGTCGTGTTCAGATTGTGTTCGAGATGGATCACCTTGTGCCTTTCCCTCACATGAAGAGTGTCTCAATCACTTTCCTTGAAAAGTAAGAATAAATGGCTTCCGAAACTTTCCATTCTTGGAACAAATTGCAGTTAAATCGTGTTGGTCGTATAGACTAAGCACAACTTCATATTGTTAGAAATGACTTTGTCATGGATGAGCTGATGGCGGCTGTCAGAGGCACTCTCACCTCTGACTTAAATTGTAAAGCGTATTTGAAATACCCATGCTTAATACGCTATATAAATGCATTACCGTTGGCTTTAATACTTTGATGCCCACTCGAGCTTTATTTACATAATTTTAACTTCTCAGGTTTCTGTAACATCAAGCGACTAAGAGTATTGTCTGTTTGAGCCTTCCCTATGATGGGATTCTAGTCTGTCCAACCTGTTTCCACCATACCACACCCTGGGTGGAGTAAGAGGAACTGTGCGAGAGTAAAGGGTTTTTTTGTTTTCAAGACTAGACTTCTAACCCTACGCATTAACCATTAGCTCACGTATAGTCGAGTCAATGTTGTCAGTGTGAATTTTGTATTTTTTTAATATCGCATTTGCTTTATTTATCTCTTAACAGACCGGACGTTGATTTTGATGTGCGACTGATGCGCGCCGTTCAAGTGATGGATATTCCTATGCTTAAGGATTTCATTAATGCTCTTGTTATGGACAGTCTGACTTACGGTAAAATGTAATTTTATCCCATCATCGTCAATTTTCCTCCACTTATCGTAATCACGATACTGTTTTGGCGGTTAGAGCGGTCAGGCACCAAAACGTATCTTTCAGGAAAAACTCGGGCCACACCAAGATTGGTTTTCTTTAGGAGTATAGTACATGTTATAGTTAAAATTTTCCGATGAGCATCCCCGTCTCTTTCATATGAGTGTCCCACCCAGGAGAATTTATCCTCTTATCATCTTTCTTAGTACTCCTACTGTGTGTGTGTGTGAGGTCATTACATTTTAATCCCTTCTCATCCATATTTGGCTAGCAAGAAATATTAGTAAAGGATCGAGAGATTTAATGAATGATTTCATTCTTAATATTTCCCTCTTTCCAATCTACCCTCGTTTGAGGGCGCGCTTGAGAGCGAAGGCTAAAGCGGCCTCTATGAAATCAAAAAGCATTTTAATCCGTAAAAGTCATACAAGCCAGCCAGTCAATGAAAGTGGTTAAAAACACACTTAGGTGATAACGTTCCAGTTTTACAGCTACAATTAAGAACACGGTTAACTTTTTCGCAAATCCATCTTTGGAAATGAACCACTGAGTTTTTGGGCTACACGTGCCAAAGCCAAAAAAAGATTATTATTATTATTATTATTATTATTATTATTATTATTATTATTAAACGATTGGACTCTTCTTGGGGATCACAGCAGTTGTTCTAGAGACCGCTATTTGTTTTTTAAAGTTTTTTCTCCTTTACCATAGCACTGGTCGATCCTGGAAGAATTGAGGTTCCTCTTCATGGTGTTGATCCTGATGAACTGCTCAGTGCCGCTAAAAAATCAACTTATGGTGAGTTTGCCACCTCGATGCTCTACAGGCTCTCGTTTCCCGCGTTATTTTCTGTTACTTTGGAAACCAGGTTCGGACTTGTTATTTTGCTCAGAT
>NC_135768.1:12178763-12346263 GCF_052425735.1 Oculina patagonica | reverse complement strand
AATTTACCATTATTTTGAACCATTGGGAAAACCATGCGTCATGTTGCTTAGCAACCGCTTATAAAAAACGCGGGCTCAGTAACTTCTCTTTGATACGGTACTAGACCGAAAAAAAAATTGTTTTCAAGGCTGACTTTATCATTCTTTGGTTGTGTTGAAAGAGACTGATTTTTTTTTTCTTTCATTACAGGAGGAACCAGTAATTATAAAGCGCAAGATCGAGCTGAAGTACAAAGTGTTTGGCAAGAAAAGGTCAGAGGACTCCACCATGAAAGCAGGCTCGCTAATAGTGTCATCGGTGTTTCAGCCTATCGAATCCGTCGAAAAATCAGGTAACTTGTCTTCACATCTAGTCGAGGGAGTTTGAACTAAAGCGAAGAGGTTGGGACTAGACACGAGCCTGCAGTATCGGGTGTAGGTGCAAACCTTAATGAACTATAGAATGAAGCACTCTATTATCATAAATATTCCAAAGATTATATCCTTGAGGGTTCAACATGCTCTTATTTTATGGGTCAATAAAGCATCGTCTTCGAAAACCAATCCTTCCTTATCGTTTGATTGTAAGCACGTTTTTTTCTGTTCGTTTGCATTTGTTTGTTGGCTTTAAACATTTTCCCTTTCACTCTTCAGTTTAGAACGAACAAACAGTAGCTGAGCCAGTCTGTAAGCTTAACTACTGGAATTGTCTTAATCTCTTCAATTTTGTAGATTTATAGTTTTTTGTTATCTATGATATCCAGAGAAAGAACCGTTGCCCGGTGGAGTGCTGGATGGTGAAGACATTGATGAAATAAATGTAAGTTTTATTATTTTTTTCTTCTAGTGTACATGTCCAGTACGTGTCTTCAGGGCAAATTTTCATCTTCTCAAAAGACGAACAACAAAAATAATAGACATAGTTTTTTCTTGGAAATTTTCCAATTCCTGACTAGAGTGCACTAACCACACCCTATTTCAGACCAAAATGGTTATAAATAGATCAAGCCAAGCCTAAAAGCGGAGCTCCCCGGTAATTTTCTTTGCCCTTTATTTAAATATCTGAATTCACTGACCATAAACAGGAAAAAAAATAGGACTTGAGCCTGCGATCCAATAGAAAAGTCCACATTCCGGTCAGCGGTCACCTTAACAAACACACGTGACCTCATTAAGCCTGCGATCAGAGCCCGTGATATGGTCACGTGATACTGGTCAGCGGACACCTTGTATTGACAGCTGTCAATTGACCATAACGTGGATACCCAGTATCAAAAAGGTTAGGTTTAATCTATTTGTAGAGTGAGCGACGTACGTACGTACGCGCCCGCGAGCCATGCCGTTAGCCAGTTCTGGTTTTCCTATTTCTGTGGATTTTCTATGGTTATGGGGCTCCGATCTGCGGTCCTTCGGGCCGCCGTGGAGCTCCGCTAAAATCTATGCCCTATTCAGACCAAAACGGCTTAAATAATTGAGCCGTTTTTTGCCGTCATGTGACGTAAACAGGTCAGTATCTTATTTCTCATTAGAATATCAATAAAATGTCGAGCTATAGGTTTGTGAGAATACGCCAATTGATCATAGTTATTTTATCGATGTTTTTTGCTCGTTTCAGGAGCACGCCAAGAAACACACGATGAAGAGTAGTATGAAGATCAAGAGACAAGTTGAGGAAATGATGCTGATCAAAGGTAAACCTCGCAGTTGGAGCATTTAAACAAGCAGTTGAGCAGTTAACAATTCCAGTTTTATTCCCTCAGAGCTTGGAGTTTTGGTGATTACAATTCTTCAAGGTAAAGACATGGCCGCCATGGACAGTAATGGTAAGTTAGCACCGACGCTCTCACGTTTTATAGACAGTTAAGGTTTTGAAGGAGGACTAACGCTCGTAACGTCTGCTGCGAAAAAATTCCGATGGCGATAGCTTGTTTAACATACTTATGGCTAATCACGAACGTCCTTTAAAACGAACAGAGGGTTTGGTGCAGCCTAGTACCCAAGCGTTCCCTTCCCGCTTATCGATTTGGCGCGAAATGTCGTGACAACCCGTTCCCAGGCTCTTACGTGGACCTCGCGCTCGCCCGAGAGAGGAGGAGAATGCCTAGGAACTAGGCTGGGTTTGGTGCTTTATAGCAAGCCCCCGTTTGCACACCTGTTTTGGTTTGACATATGAATGTAGTGTTGCAGTGGCAAGAGAGGGATGTTATCGTGCCATAGGTTCTTTGTTCGATCCTGGGTGGTGACATTTTTTTAGGGAAAAAAATTCCGATGATAGTGAAAAATATTTTTTAAGTGTCGCTAAAATGTCATCGACCGGTTTATGAAAGGGACACGTTCGTTTCCGGTATCCGGAAATTCTATTTTTGGGTTGAGACAGGCCTATAGAGATTTTTCCCGTTACAAAGTGTTTTTTACATCGTGTGGTTACGCTCATCAACTGTGCCACTTTTATCATCGTTACAACGAGAGTTAACGTTAATGGTTTATATCTCTGCGGTGCAGGACTGAGCGATCCATTTTGTGTAGTGAGAGTTAACAACGCAAAGAAGTTCAAAACTAACGTGGCTTATGAAACACTGACACCCGTATGGAATGAGTCAGTCTCCATCGCCATGCCACAAGAAGGAGACAAGATATCCCTAGTAAGTACACTGCCATTTACTACACGCACCAAGTAAGCATGTGTGCACGCCAGCATGTGTGTACTCAAGGTGATGTATAAGTTGCGTGTATTGTTTCCTCCAGACGTCTGTTAAATTCAGTTCAGCCAGTAGAACGCGATCGTCCTCAGCCAGTTTCAGGCCCCTCTCCGTTTATAGGAACGATCGAAACTCGGCGGCGAAAAACGAGAGACTAAGGAGACGATGAGCAAACAACCACTTTTTAAAGGGGCTGTGCCATGATATTTCAAGTAATGTTTCTAATGTAGATAATGTACAAAATAACTGTGAATTTCACGAAATAAGACTTTTCTAAGGTAGAAGGACATCAAAAAGTAACAACTAATAGACAAAAAGAAAGCACAGTTACAACTTAGAACGACTAGGACAGATTGTGATGTGCCGCCATCATAGACGTAGCTACTTTAACGCCGCGTCTACGTGTAAAAGGAATTCCAAGAGCTGCCTTATCGAATGTTATTGTTTATACAGGATGTCTTTGACAAAGACGTATTTCAGAATGACTTCATGGGAACAGTCTCACTGACAGTGGATGACATCAAGGAAGCGTCCAAGGTTTGACATATACTTTTACAATTTACCACTTTTCATAATTATTCTAAACATTTATTAATTGCATAACTTATTCATTAGTTTATTCATTTAACGGTTTAGAGAAGTATAATAAAATAATTAGTGTTATGAGCTTGTGACTCAGAGATCCAGGCAAGGGTCGGAAGAAGAGGGTCGGCCGATCTCCACCATATTTATACGGTATGGAGGTCTTACCCAACTAGTAACCATGGTAACATTTTTTGATTGATTGACTTTATTATTTTCGAGAACATACCCCCCCCCCAAAAAAAAAAAAAATTGCCCCAGTGGCGTGACAAAAGTTGTGATTTTAGGTCAACTTTAGCAGCGTATATCTCTAGATTTATTCAAGCAACAGACTCCAATTTACATCAACATAACACTTGTCCTTTGGTTGTTTAAATGCATACTAGAACAAATCTTCTCTGTATATCATTCACGATCTGCATGCAAACTAAGAAGGCATGCTTCCCGACATTTTCAAAAGTTGCAAAACTAGGCATTTTCGAATTCCAGTTTTTCAAGGGTCCGGGAAGATACAAATATAAAACAAACTGCAAGTTACTCACCATACATAGGAAAATGTTTAAAGCCAGTGTTGAAATTGAACCACCGAATTTAATTTTTTTTAACGGTTCACTGTTTTTGCCGCTTCGGCCGATTTCACTCTCCCAGGCCAATACCATACAATTATGGCTTTCTTGCTGCTGTCGATCTCAGTATCCGGATTTCGCCGTTTGAACGCCTTCAATAAGTTTAAAAAACCAATAGCTATGGTTTCTTGCCAAAGTATTTATGATTTGGCTTCAAGTTTAAGCAAGAACCAAGGTAACATTTTGCCGTAGATTGCGTGACAGCCATTGAACACGAAGCTTTCAGCGTCGCCATCAAACCAAACCAAGATTTTTCGCATTAAACTAGAAATCTCCAAGGTGAAATTTCGTGTGGCTGTGTAGCGCATATAGTTAGTTCATGTGCCGATGATTGAAAGTTTTTCCCAGACGTTTCGGGGCTACTGCCCCTTCTTCAGTGGAAAATGTAACGCCCATTTCGCGTTGATTAACAGAATGTTCCCTTGGTTAAGTCTGCTTCGAGCCTAGTGGCCCATACAGGCCGGAGCCTATCCCGGTTTCCGTAGCATTAAGCGACTAGGGGTATTGCTACTCCCCCCTGGATGGGATGCTAGTCCATCGCAGGGTTACCCCCCAGCAGTAAATTCGCCGGTACCCATTTATACACCTGGGTGGAGAGAGGCACTGTGAGAGTAAAGTGTCTTGCCCAAGAACACAACGCAGCGCCCCGGCCAGGCCTCGAACCCGGGCCGTTCGACTCAGAGGCGAGCGCACTAACCATTAGGCCACCGCGCCTCCCACAAGTCTATTCCTTTTTGTCTCGTGTCGTCATGACGACGTTCTCATGACGACACGAGATAATTGTACAGGGGGATATTTTCCCGCCATGTTGCGTTGAAAAAGGTTGAACAAAAAACGAGCATCATGATCCTAAAAAAGACTATGATTGCTACGTGACTTTTGCACAACTTTGTATTGAAAGGGGTGACCTTTGTGGCATGAATAACAACAATTTAATAACAGAAGATAAACGATTAGATAAAGACAATTATTTTGATGCCAAATCTTTAAAAATGTCAACTGTGGCGTTTGTTTGTTCAAATCTAGCGTTGTGCTGTTCCATACTTTTTCCCACATTTCAATAAAAGAACTCTGCCAGTCTGGAGTCGTACTTTTTTGCCTTTCTTTTTTCAGGCGGTTCTGATTCATCGAGAGAAACATTTACACTTTCGATTTGCAAAGCCTCGTTTACACTCGGCTCTGAGGTAAAGGTAGAACTCAATGTATGACCGAAAGAGGGAAATTATATTTGATGAGTTTTCTTAGGATTGAAGAGCAGAAATGTCAATCTAAAGCGCAAAACATACATTGCTTTTTTATTTTTTTGACCCGAAGATTGACCTGAGTCAAGAGGCACTACATGTAGCTTCATATATCCTGCTGTGAATTTCACAACTTTTATAGACGACAACAACAGCCTTTTCAGTGCATGAATGAAGCTCTTAAGAGGAATACACGTAGATGTGACGCATTTTTTTCTTTAAATTAGCTGTACGCTTTTCAATTTTGGATATATTTGAGCTGCAGCCAGCAGTTATCAAGAAAAATACAGACAAGTTTTACGTTCTTAAAATAACATTCTAACCTTTGCCGACAAGATTGTACTGAAAATCAATGAAATTAATTGTAACTCAAGCAGAAAACGCGTAGAAGAAGAATGAAATACACCAGGTTATTACAAACACATAATACAACTGATGTACTAACCGAAAGAGAGAAATTATATTGATGAGTTTTAGAACGGATCTGAAAAGCAGAAGTGTCTAATAATCAACAAGATGTCATTAGATGGACCTGCCTGTAAATTTTTCGTTGTCGTTGTTGTGCATATAACGCTAGTATACCGCAACTTAAATTGAGCGAGAAAAGCAGTTTTTAACATAAAGCTCTAAAATCTCTTTGGAGTGTCTTGTCTTGTGGTCGCTTGTAAACTTTTAATTTGTGCAATTGTGAGATGTATCAGAATAACAGCTTCACGTTGCCAATTTAAAGAATAGCGTGCTTTCATTTGATATCTATTATTTTATCTTGAGAGTTTTGGAAAGTAGTTGAAAATCATTTCTGTTTACCAAGCGTAGGAAAATGGTGGATGTTTCAACAGGATATTTACTGTAACAACTGTATTTATAGAGATTACAGTCGTGGAATATAGCAGATATGGTAAAAATGTTGCTGAAAGAGAGGACGATGTAAATATCAGTTGTTCGATCGGTAAGCATTGTTCTTATCTTTGTGTAGACAACTTTTTTTAAATTTAGCCGCGGCAACAGATTGTATCGGGGTTAAAGAGGGATTGTAATCTAAGCAATTAGTTGGTCGGGATTGAATGTCAAAGTTAATCTTGCACACATAACACATGTCGTTTGAACAAAAGGTTTGAATCGTTTGAATCGTTAGTCGATTGAATACCAAACCATCTATGTCTCTCTCTTTAAAAGTGAGATTTGTGCGAGTTAAACACTACTACATAGTTTATTGCGTACGTTCGCGCGGAATCACATGTCAAGCAAGATAGAATGTTTTCTATTAAGCAGAACCTAGCAGAATATTTCATTCAGTAGATTTAAATAGCGAAGAAAATGACTGTAATTTACACGTTCATCAGCCGCTGCGTTGTAGCTTTGGCGTTACAAAAACATTAAGACCGGCTCAAGAGTGACCAAAACCAAATTTCTCCTCACAATATCAATACTAAATCAGGAGAAGAGGTTATAAGAATTAACAAAATCATCACCACTCGCATGTCATTATCACTTAACAGGCTAAGCGTTCACGAATAAACACCCAAAGCGATATCTCATATAGCGTGAAGAAAGCACATGGAAGTCATAGTATAAGTATACAGTAGAATGTATGCTTAGTGAACCAAAGTGCAATACAGTGCAATGTCTGTCATCTTTTTCTGCTGTTATTGGAGTTATATAACTGATCAACTTTACAAGCAATAAATAGACGTGAAAAGCGATCTCTTTTTTAAATAAACTCTAAAAAGTGACACGAGACACTAAGCCCAGAGGGCTTTTGATTTCCAGAGGGGGCGGTTTAAAACCAGGCCTATTGTGTTACGTTCATCAGCAATTTTAAAAAGTTTATTCGGAAACTGGCTATGATGCATAGTCAAGCATATCAAAACAGAAAATAAAGGTCGCCAAAGAAAAACTATTGAGATAAACAACAAAGTATAGAATTTAAAAAGATGTTGTAAATTATTATATAAATCAGAATTTTAATTTAACATGTGACACATCAGCACCGCCACCACCCATCCCCGCTTCCCAACCGCCCCCGCCCCCTCCACCCTTAAACGCTTCATTTCAGCAGGCCTTTCTAATACCCAGTCTACCCGCAAGGATTTATAAAGCTGTGTGACGATTTCGCAAAAGTTCGTTTCTGTTTATGGCAGTATAACGGCTGAGCAAATGCCATCCACCTCTTAATGCCACTTAGTTGCATGGATCGAAATTATCAGGCGAATTAACGGACCAAAACCAAGCTTCAAAATGACGGAAATTAGTGCAAATGTCCATACGTGTTTATACAAACATACGAAGATCGACGGTATTTTCCCTGTTGTTAACTGAATTCTGGACTCTTTCATGGGATTGAGCCGTTCAACAACGGTACACAGAACGCACTAGTTTTCAGGTTTATTCCGCAGCTAAAACTCACTAAATAACTCACAGCATGCTCACAGTTCAACTCGCTGCTTCGTCTCTCCAGTTTCTGAGCAAGTCACTACACGTGCTCATGACCATATTTGGTTATACATTTGAATGTCGCAAACTATGGGGGTGGGGGTCCGTAAAAACGCCCGTACACAACTCCCCTAAAAATTGTAGCTCAATTTTTACAATCATGTCACTCAAAAGACAGTTCGATTTGCTTCACGACAGTTCCGTATACTTAATGACAGTCCGATTTACTTGACAACAGTCCAGTTTACACAATGACAGTCTGCTTTATCAACAACAGCCCGGTTTGCTCGAAAAACAGTCCTCTTTATCAACAATAGTTCGGTTTGCTCGACGACAGTCCGCTTTACTCAATGACAGTCCAGTTTATCAATCCTCCTCCTCAACATGCATCTGTTCTGCAATTCTCTTGGCAGCCCTCTGAGCTGCAGTTCTTCTTGGTCTCTGGCTTCTTAAGTCAACTTGTTGTCTCCTCCCCTCCTGAGGCTCATCAGTATTTTCCACTGCTCGGATTTCCAAAGGGCAGACTAGCTGAAGTGGTCGCTCAATGGTGTGTCCTTTACGGAACAACGTCACACCTCTCACAACTCCGTCTTTTCCTTGTACAAGACGCACCGCCTTTCCTTTCTTCCATTCGCAGCGATACTTCTCATCTCCAACAACTAGTACAATTTCTCCCCCTTTAGGTGTGGTTCCGGTTTCCTTGTTCAGCCTGTGGCTTTCCATTAGGCTGTGGACATACTCTCTCTTCCAGCGTTTCCACACATGGGCCTTGGCATCTTCCAATCGCTTGCTCATCTTCGTCAGCTTCTCTGCTTTAGAATTTTCAATGTCCTCTACTGGATATGCATCTCACACCCACAGGATCACGTTCGGCGTCAGCACTTCTTCCTCTCCTCCCTCTGTTTCAACATACGTCAGGGGTCGATTGTTAAGATTTCTTTCAACATCCATGATGATTGATTCAAATGCTTCATAGGAAAGATGTGACCGTCCTAAGGTCTTGTGCATCGCCTTCTTGATCTCCTTGATCAATCTCTCATAGAATCCTCCCCACCAGGGCGATTTTGCAAGGTTAAACTGACAACGAATGTTCTCACGTGCTAGATAATCCTGCAGCTTCTCACTTTTCCTGATGGTTTTGATCCAATCTGCTGTAGTCTTGAATACTTTCGCATTGTCTGAGATGATGATGCGAGGTCTTGTTCGACGTGAGATAAATGCATTGAGTTTCTGCTTGAATTCGTCTGCTGTTTGGGTCCTTGTTACTTCTAAATGGACTGCTCTGGAGCTTGCACATGTGAAAATAATAAGGTAGCACTTTCCTTGTTCCTTTTTGCCAACCTTGTAACTAAAAGGTCCGGCAAAGTCTACTCCGGTCACTTCGAATGGCCTGCTCCCCTCTGTTCTGTATTCTGGCAAGGCACTTGTCGACGGTACTCCGTATGGTCTGGTGGAGAACACTTTGCAAACATTGCACTTCTTGATAACTTTCTTAACTTTGGCTCTCCACTTCGGTATCCACCAGTTCTCTCTCACACTTGCCATTGTGTTCGCAGTTCCAAGATGCATGACCTGATTGTGTGTGTGAACAATAAGCTTCTCAGCAAATGGTCCTCCAGGAAGGTACGTTGGCCTGTATCCTTTAATTCTGCCTTCACACTTGAGAACACCTGTATGTTCATCTCTGACCAACTTCCATCCCGGCGATTGTAGACATGCTTCGTCTGCCTTCTGGACTCGCTTTACCCAGCAGTTTCTCGCAGTCGTGATTTCCTCGGTTACTAACGGCCCCGCTGTTTTCTTTAACTTGTTTCTTCTCGCCTTGCAATTGCTGACGAGCTTCAAAACCCATGCTGTTACTCTCAATGTCCGCCACTAGGTACTTCTCTCGAGCAATGCATCCCACTCATCCAACTTGTGCTCATCTGTGCGAAGAACTGCCTCTTGGGTGGCTTTGGACTCCTCATCTGTCTCTTTGTTGTTGTTCAGCCTTGGCTGCTGTGGCCACTGTCTCTCATCCAAGAGCCAATCTGGACCAGTAAACCAGTTTCCTTTCTCCATCTTCACAATCGTCGCCCCTCTACTCCCAAGGTCTGCTACATGTAGATTCATTTCTGATGGGCAGTACTTCCAAGTGATGTTGATTGGACCAGTGGTTTCTGCTATCTTCTTCACTCTATTTGCCACAAACACCTTCCAACCTTTGCCAGGATTGGTTATCTAATACAACGCCACCATGCTGTCCATCCAAATGGTGGTAGATTTGATGGGCCATCGCTGAAGAGCAGTGCTAAGGTTCTTCGCCATATTCGCTGCCATATGACCGCTCACAAGCTCCAGTCTAGCTATTGAAGTGTTTCTCTTTGAGATTCGTGATTTTGATGTCAGCAGCCCTTTAGCCACACCTGTCACCTGCTCCACAACCGCAATAGCCACTGCACAGCATGCTAGAATGCTTGCATCTGCGAAAATATGCAAATGGACTGCTTCCATCTCTCCAATTGAGGTAGCAACACTTCTAAGAATTCCGATATCTTTAAGCTGCTTTGTCCACTTGAGCCATCGATTCTTCAAATGAGTAGAAACTTCTGCATTCCAACCCTTCTTTTCATCACAAGTTTCACGGTAGATGTGCTTTCCTTCAGCCATAGTGGGTGAGATTATCCCGAGTGGGTCATACACAGTTCCTAAGTAACTGAGGATAGTTCGTTTAGTCACTGGCTGATCGTATGGGAAAATCTTTGCAGGCAGCTCCAATGTATCATCGTCTTTGTTTCATGTATGTCCTAGCTAGAATCTTGCTAGGGTTTGGCATGCTTTCACTCTCAAGACTTTTAACATTCGATTCCCACTTGTGAACTGGAAACTTAGCTGACTCAAGTGTGACAGTGCTCTCTTCCTTGAACTGCACAAGCTTCTCATTATCGCCTCCCGTTTGCATTAGATTGTCAACATAAGTGTTCTCCTTGAGTGCGCTCACGGTATCTGAGAACTCTGGCCCTTGCTGTTCAAAGTGATGCTGCAGAGTGGCTCCCAATAAGAAGGGGCTCGCTTCAACTCCAAATGTTACACGTGTAAATCTTAGATGCTTCTCTTCTCCCTTGACATTGAACAGGAATCTGAATGAATCTCTATCTTCCTCTTTCACACTAATCTGCAGAAACGCCTTCTCAATGTCACCCAGAAGTAGATTTGTGGAAATTCGCGCTCTAACCATTATGTCCCAGAGGAGTGGCTGTAATGGGGGCCCAGTAAACAGGCAGTCATTGATGCTGTTGGCCAATGGGTGCGGCTTAGCACTCGCGTCAAACACCATGCGAACCTTCGTGGTAACTGCACCTTGCTTTACAACTGGTTTATGTGGCATGTAGAATACTCGTTCTCCTGTTGGATTCTGAGGAGCTTCTTCTATTACGCCTGCTTTGAGCTGCTCTTCGATGATGCCACCATATTCTTCTCTCAACTTCCCATTTCTCAACAATTTTCTCTCCACATTCTCAAGACGCTTTCTGCTAAGTATCTCATTTGTGTTCAATAACATTGTTCCAGGAATCCATGGAAAACTGACCTCATACCTTCCATCCTCTCTTCTCACTACACTCTCCTTGAAGTCACGCAGGACGTCCTGCTGATCATTCTCACCCCGATCCTCAACCACCAGTACATCTAAACTGTAAAGTTTCTCATAGTCATTTACCGCTCTCAAGTACATGCAGGTGCTGCCACTCCCATATTCATCTCCACCATGGACCACCCAACCAAACGATGTCTCTTCCACTAGGGGCTCTCCTCGCTTCCCTTTGAACACTCTCCGTCCTTATTCTGCTGTAAATGCTATCTCCAAGAATGAGATGTATCTGGTGTTCTCCCATAGATGTCACGTACTGGAGAACCTCTTGTCTTGTGTATGCGAGTACTTCAGTTTCAGCTGGTTCATGTCTGGCCTTCTCACTGTGGTAAAGTCCACTAACTTTGAGCCAGTGAATTCAATTTCTTCACATGATTTTCCGTCCAGCGATTCAATGCGGGTGTCAAAGATTGGCATGGACTGGAATTGATTCCATTGACCGTCAAGATTTCACGGGTCTCATGACGAGTTGGCTTAAACTTTAACATCTTGACTGCTTCGCGAGAGATAAAATTGCGTGCAGATCCTGTGTCCAGGTAGGCCCAAAGAACCTGTCCTTCGATGCTCACAGGAATTATGGCGGGTAGTACTCTCTCCTCTGCATAATTAGTGTAGCCAGTCAGCGAAACCCCATTCGCACTGCTGCTTTCTCTCTCCTCTCTGTCGCATATGCTAGTATGATGCTTGTATTTGCACTTAAGGCACCCACGCCTCTGGCACTGGTCTGCTCTGTGGTTTGCACGCCCACAGTTAAAGCATAAATTGTGATCCACAAAGAACTTCTTCCTGTTCGCCAACCCTGTTACCACGGTACAGTTTCCACTCCAGTGATCATGCTTTCGGCAGAAAAGGCAATAAGGTGACCGATTATCTCCTGGCTTCTGTGTGAAGAGATGTTTCTCGCATTTGCTGTTTTCCACGTGATTTCTCCTGAGCCATTTTGGAAAGCGTCAATAAAATGTTCCACAGACCACTCCTCACAATTCTCATCAACTCGTACTAGGTCTGGTTTGACTTGCGGCAGTTTGTTGATCGTATTCATTACAAACCCTTGTAATTTCTCAGCTTCTTCAAGTGTTTGGAGAGCGTCATAGTTTTTACTCAGTCTCTCGTAAAACTCTTGTATTTTGAAATAATTCGTTCCTTTGACCAGAGGCAGATTGATAATTTCGTCTATGTGAGTATTGATAACAACTTTAGTTTGACCGAACTCTTTTTTTAAGTCGTTCCCATGCCGTCTTATAACCCATACTGCCAGGTTTTAGGTTTGCAATTCGGTCTCTCACCTTCGGCCCGACAGATTCTAGCAGATAGCCGAATTTCTCTTCGTCAGAAATCGACTTGGCATCAACTGGAGTTAGGAACATGTTTTCAAATCTCACCCAGTCGCCAGCAGTACCTTTGAACGGTGTCATCTTAAATTTCGGCAGTTTAGTCGTGCTGGAAACGGCGGTTTTCTCCATTTCTAATTTCTTCTCCGCTACCTGCAATTCTGCTTCGAGCTTTTCCTTCCATAACTCACGCTCGTGGTTCTGTTGTCTTTCACGGAGCTCGCATAGTCGCCGCTCCTCCTCCATCTGTTGTTCCCGTTTCGAATCTTCTTTTCGCCGCTCAATTTCCTCTTCTTTTTCGCTCAGACACTTTCCAAGCCTCTCCTTGTCGATAACAAACGCTGCATATTTGGATTTGGTGTCTTTCTTCCACTGTCTCACAGAACGAGATGTCACTCCTCGCTCGATTTTCAACTCTTCTGTCTGTGAAATAAGATCCGATAGTTTCGCGATAATTTTCTCGGCTCGTTTGTTGGCGATATCCATCTCAGCAAAGTCCCCGAGTTCAATTAGTTCTCCTGTCTCCTCCAAGAAGTATTTCAGCTTGTTAATTTCTTTGTCAATCTCTCAAACGAGACGTTGTTCGTCTTCGCTGGGGCTGGCTTCTCCTTCGTCGTCGCTCATGTTTGTTTTGCTTCTTGTCTAGCCCGGTTGTTTTGATCCTGGTCGTTTGTATCCTGATCCAGGCACCAAAAGTGAGCCGTTCAACAACGGTACACAGAACTCACTAGTTTTCAGGTTTATTCCGCAGCTAAAACTCACTAAATAACTCACAGTATGCTCACAGTTCAACTGGCTGCTTCGTCTCTCCAGTTTCTGAGAAAGTCACTACACGTGCTCATGACCATATTTGGTTATACATTTGAATGTCGCAAACTATGGGGGTGGGGGTCCGTAAAAACTCCCGTACAGGATGTCTGAAAGTTTTTATGAATCAGGAGCAAGTATTCATGAGAAAAAGGCGGCAATATTCTGTTAATCAAGGGAACATTCTGTTAATCAACGCGAAAAATCTTGGTTTGGTTTGATGGCTACGCTGAAAGCTTCGTGTTCAATGGCTGTCACGCAATCTACGGCAAAATGTTACCTTGGTTCTCGCTTAAAAGTAAAAAAAAAAATGTAAATACAATTTTAAAGTCCATACGCGGGCCGAGGTTACCCTCAGTGTCCGAGCCAGAGGCTCATGTATAAGACGTAGGACTATACAGATCGAATTGGAATTTAGTAGTGTTGATTTTTGCGGAGGGAGGAAAACCGGAGAACCCGGAGAAAAACCCTCGGAGCGAGGACGAGAACCAACAACAAACTCAACCCACATATGACGCCGGGTCCGGGAATCGAACCCGGGCCACATTGGTGGGAGGCGAGTGCTCTCACCACTGCGCCATCCCCGCTCCCCAAAGGAATACAAGGAATACAACAAGGAATACAACTTGAAGCCAAATCATAAATACTTTGGCAAGAAACCATAGCTATTGTTTTTTTAAACTTATTGAAGGCGTTTTTAATGGCGAAATCCGGATACTGAGATCGACAGCAGCAAGAAAGCCATAATTGTATGGTACTGGGCTGGGAGTGTGAAATCGGCCGAAGCGGCAAAAACAGTGAACCGTTAAAAAAATTAAATTCGCTGGTGTATGGTGAGTAACTTGCAGTTTGTTTTATATTTGTATCTTCCCGGACCCTTGAGAAACTGGAATTCGAAAATGTCTAGTTTTGCGACTTTTAAAAATGTCGGGAAACACGCCTTCTTAGTTTGCATGCAGATCGTAAAATGATATGCAGAGAAGATTAATTCGTTCTAGTATGCATTTAAACAACCAAATGACAAGTGTTATGTTGATGTAAATTGGAGTCTGTTGCTTGAATAAATCTAGAGATATACGCTGCTAAAGTTGACCTTAAATCACAACTTTTGTCACGCCACTAAGGCAATTTTTTTTTGGGGGGGGGATGGTCTGCTCTCGAAAACAATAAAGTCAATCAATCAAAAAATGTTACCATGGTTACTATAGTTGGGTAAGACCTCCATGCTGTATAAATATGGTGGAGATCGGCCGACCCCCCTCTTCCGACATTTTACAATATTGCCTGGATTTCCGAGTCACAAACTCTTATATCCTTGGACGGCCATATTTTGCGCCGTTACAACATACCGGTAACAACAAACACGCTTTTGAGAGCAGGTGTGGAGCTGTAGTGGCGCAGTGGTGAGAGCGCTCCCCTCTCAGTACCAGTGTGGTCCAGGTTCGAATCCTGGACGTGGCATCACATCTGGGTTCAGTTTTCTGTTGGTTCTTGTCCTTGCTCCCAGGGGTTTTCCCTGAACGTACACTTTGCAACAAGCCCTTGAGAGCTCTTCCGTGTTACGTGGGTAAACAAATTACATTGACATTTTTCCTTATTTTATTTATTACATTATTACTTCTACAGAAAGGGGGACCTCAGTGGTATAAATTGCAAGAAGCCGAATCAGGAGAAATTCAGGTTCAAATTAAAGTTTCCAAACCCGGTGAAGAGGTAATGCAATAAAAAAATATCACTTAACGACAAGGAGATGTTACACAGTTTTTTAAAGACATTATATCATAACTGAGAAAATTCTCGCTCGCTCAATGATTGAAAGTTATGGTCGATGAGAGAATAGACCATGAAAATGACGTAACCTTAAAACGCAACTCAAGGCAAATTTCGGAAAACTTGAGATCTTGATGCCACTTTTTCAAAAGACATAATTAAGGGAGTTTTAAATTTCTACACATTCGTCGGCTTCAAGTGAAGAAAAGAATGCAATCTTTTGAGCTGTCACGTGCACGAATTTGCACTGATTCTCCATCTATACTCAATTATTCCATGAGCGTGTGTTGGATATGAGATGGTAGATAGCAATCTCATATCCAACAAGCGCGAGTGGAATAAATGTTTTATTAAAAACAATGTTTGAGCTTCCCGGCAGTTCTCGTTGGCGCTTATACCCACCCTATTTGTGGACAATGGTATATGGACAATGGTATATGAGCTCATATACCATTGCCTGTTAACCAATCGAAACTCAGGAATCGCAGTATACCATTGCTAGTTTTCAATAAAATAGACCATAAAATGACGTCATAAAATATCCAAAACTTGCAGTGAAACCACTCGCCTAACGACTCGTGGTTCCACTTAAGTTTTGAGCATTTTATGACGTCATTTTTATGGTCTATAAGAGTGTAGACCACGGGAAAATTTGGTCGATTTGTTAAATGCAATATGGCAACATAACATGATTGACATGGCGCTATCATTCACGCACATCGTAGGTGTAAAACTCGCCACCAATCACGTTTCTGCGTAAGTGGTTACAAAATTATCAAAAAAAGTGCAGAAAGTACTGCCAGAGCTCCTTTAAAATAAATAAAATCTGCTTTGCAATTCACAATGACCTATCCCAAGCCTCTTTGAGACTTTTATTTTGTTAAGTTTGTAAGTTTACCTCAATGATAATTTTAGTGACATTTACTGTTGCGGTTTGTTATTACGTAGGACGACACTGACAAAGCAGCGGAGTCACAGCCAGGAGAAAGCGGGAATGACTCTGGAATCAGTGACACGGGTGAACAGGCTGACGCCGGGGTCAAAGACGTGTTTGATCTTACACTGCAGAAGATGGACGGTAAGAAATATTGTCTTACTTGCCACTTAATCTCTCCAGTAAATAAACTGAGAGTTAACGCAAAAAAATAAATTGATAAACTTCTGTGCAGGCCGGTTGTAATTATTGCAATCCTGCCATATCAGAAATCTCACTGGTCGTTGATTTTATTATTCTTTCACAGAATACATAGAAAGTCAGATTCCGCCACTGTTTTATAGTTTGTCAGGAGAAATAATTCAGGCAACGGACATTACAGGTAACACCGATTTCTTCTCAATAGATGTCGGGTTTCCTAAAGAATTCGCCGGTATGCATTGCTTGTAGAAAGGCTGGGGCTGGAGCCCAGACCTATAGATCTCCGGCGCGGCACCCTGATACTTGACTGACTGTTCTGGCGTTTTCATAAGCGGAACCTTTTTCATATAAAGATCATGGCGTATCATCATTTATCGGTTGATGACGGTCGAACTACAATTGTACTGCTAACTTTAGTAATATTGTTTATTTGTGATTGTTTTCATTTGAAACTTTTTTTTGCCGTACTTTCTGTAGGCTGGGGGACGTTTCAAATTAGAGCCAGAGTTGAAATGTAGGTATAGAATGCGATTAGATTTATATAACGCTAATGTTGTCTAATTTCCCCTTTCCATGTGCTGTCAAAGAGAAAGGCATTGGAAAAAAATTGTTAACATGGCCATACACCATGAGTATATTGTCTTGATGGTACTAAATTTTTAAAACTAACGTTAAACAAATCGTTTGTAAATCAGTTAGCTTGGGAATGTAGTGGTTATTGTTGCCTTGGTCTGCAGGGATGATGCAGTAGAGGGGGTACGGAATTTCAGTTGTCTGTTAAATTGTCAGCTATTTCTCAGCTATCAGTTAAAATGTTAGCCCATTCCACAGCTATCAGTATATTTTGCAGATCTCAGCTATTAATTAAAAAACGCGTCATTTTTCAGCTTAAAGTTTGACCACTTCTTCTTCTTGAATCCTTTATGTCTCCTCAGGGAGAATAGGGCCTTTGATCAGTTTCCTCCACTCTACCCTGTCTTCCGCAAAATTGACCGCCTCTGCCCAGGTGGCAAAACCCATCTTCTGCCTCTCACTCTCTACTGTTCTCCTCCATGTTTCCTTCGGACGCCCTCTGCTCCTCCTTCCCTCCGGTGCCCATGTTAGCGCGATGCGCGGGTTTTGCTGGTGGCCCATGCGCAATACGTGGCCAATCCATCGCCACCTTCGCCTCCTTATCTGTTCACTGATGGCGCAAGTCCTTGCCTGTCTTCTGACCTCCTCATTTGACACCCTCATTGGCCAATATATTCTCAGTATCCTCCGTAGACATTTGTGTAGAAATGTGTCTAGTTTTGCCTCGTCCCTCTTGGTAATTCTCCAGGTTTCACACCCGTGAAGAAGCACTGCTATGACATTGGACTTGAAGATTCTTATCTTGGTGTTTTTGCTCAACTGCCCACTCCTCCAGATCTTAACCGACTTGTTGAAAGCTCCTCTAGCTTTCCCTAGGCGGCTCTTGATGTCCTCCTCAGCTCCTCCATGCCTGGTTACTCTTGCTCCTAGGTAGTTAAAGCTGTCCACGTCCTCTACTTGCTGTCCATCCACTTATTGCATTGTTGTTGTTTGCATTTATCCTCATGAGTTTGGTTTTCGTGGTGCTGATTTTCAAGCCCGTTCCCTTCCCGTTCTTATTCAGGTGGTCGATCTTCTTCTGAATCTGTGCGAATGTGCTTGAGATGAGAGCCAGGTCGTCTGCGAAGTCTAAGTCCTCTAGCATAGTTGTCATCTTCCGCCTAATGCCTGTCCCTGCACGAACAACTGTTCTCCTCATCACCCAATTTATCACTAAAGAGAAACAAAAACCCAGACATGTTACATCTCTGCTTGACACCCGACTTCACCTCAAATCAATCTGTCCTTCACCACTGTCAACCACTGCACTTGTGGAGTTAGTGTACATCACTTGCACCATTCTCACGATCTTAGGTGGTATTCCGTAGCACTTCATGACCTTCCAGAGAGTGCTTCTATGTATGCTATCAAAAGCCTTCTCGTAGTCGACAAAGCACAGGTAAAGGCTGGAGTTCCATTCAACTGCCTGCTCGACAATGTTCCTGAGCACAAAGATCTGTTCTGTTGTGCTCCTTCCCTTTCTAAATCCAGCTTGTTTCTTTCTCAATACTGCATCCGTCCCCGCAGCAATCCTCTTGATCAGAATTCTACCCATCACCTTGGCTATAGTGGACATGAGGGTGATACCTCTCCAGTTTCCGCAGGTCGTTAGGTCCCCTTTCTTGGGGAGTTTGACAATGCACCAAGTCCTCTGGAACACTTTCCTCTTCCCATATAGTGTTAAATAGATCATGCAGGACACTTATTGCAGTATCAGTGTCAGCCCTCAGAAGGTCAGCCGTAATGTTATCTATACCTGGTGCCTTTCCACTTTTCATGTCCTCCAGGGCACTCCTTATCTCATCTCTTGTTATTGCTCCTGTGTTAATACTGTCATTCATCTCGTTCGCCTCTTCCATCTCAGCAGTTACTTCAGGAGCTGGCCTGTTCAGCACCTCCACAAAATGCTCTCGCCATCTGTCTTTGACCTCATCTTCTTTGGTCAGTAACCTTCCATCCTCGCTCTTTACCATTGCTACCTTCTTTGGCCCTTCGTTACAGAGCCTCCTAGTTGCATCGTATACTCCTTTCATCTGCCCCAGTCGTGCGGCATCTTCAGCTTCTTGCGCAATGTTGTTTACCCAGTCTCTCTTATCCTTCCTGAGGCTCCTCTTTGCCTCCTCATCCTTCTCCAAGTACTCATTTCGGGCTTTGTCCTTCAGCCTCTCAGATCTTGCATCATCTATCCTTCTCTTTAACTTCCTCCTCTCCTCGATCTTTCTCCAACTTTCTGTACTGATTCAGCTCTGACACTTCTTCTTTTTGCGCATTCATTGCTGTTTCTGTGTAGGCGGTCTTGATCTTTTGCCACCTCTGCTCTATGCTGCTGGCTGGGTCAGATGGCTCGCTGTTCTTGTAGCCATCTGTGCCCCAGTCATTCTGATCAGACGTCTGGAGAATGCTGAATCTATTCCTCAGTTCAAGCTGGAACTGTTGTCTTACCTCAGGTGCTCTTAGCTTGCTCTCTTCATATCTGATAGTTCCCTCTCGCTTCTTGTGTACTTGTGTACATCCTTGTGGGGAAACATGGTTGATGTTATAGCGAGATTGTTGGATGCGCAAAAGGTCACAAAGCGCTCACCATTGTCATTTCTCTCGCAATTTAAACCGTGTTTCCTAACAATGCCGCTCTCACCCTCCTGCATCTCTCCCACCTGGGCGTTCCAGTCTCCCATTACCAACAGCATGTCATGGCTAGGAACCGCATCCAGTGTTTTCTGCAGCTGATCATAGAAAGTATCTTTTGCCTCGTCTTCTACTTCATTAGTTGGTGCATACACCTGTACAATGGATGTCTTAATGTACTTGGAGTAAAACCTGGCCACAATGATCCGGTCGCTGACTGGTGACCAGCTCTCTAGGCACCTGCTGGCATATCTGTCCATCACAATTGCTACTAAACTTTGGTGAATGTCATCCTCCCTACCTGAGTAGAGGAATTGGTCTCTCCAGTCTGAGTTCTCAGCCTGCCGAACCCAGACCACCTGCATTCACTGATTCCCAGTATACTGAGCCTGTAGCGTTGCATCTCAGATGTTACTTGGGCTGTTTTGCCAACGCTATACATTGTCCGCACATTCCAACATCCGATCTTACGTACAATTTTTGGATTAACCAACGACCCTTTCAGCACACGAGCTTCTTTGCAGATTTCGCCCGTGTACGTCATTCTGCCCTCGTCCCAGGTGATGAAGTTGTCCACCCGAGTTAGGCAAGTCGTCGTGCTTGATCCAGTGTAGACTGTCGTCAACGAATCTCTGGTTTCCGTAATCAGTAAGTTTTTATGGTGCAGGGTGATTAGCCCTGCGACCAACTCCAAAAGGAGGGGTTGGTTTGTTATAGGGGTTTTCCTTCCCCTTGGCAGCTGCCTTCTGGGCTGACAGGTGCTTCCACCTGGGTTTTAGTTTGGAGTTTTCCATCTCCTAGATGGGCCGCCTTCCACAGCTATTGAGCCCCACCTGCCCTTTTCGCCTCGCCAGCCTGGTTGTGAGCCAGCTACCCTGACGTAGTTCAGCCGGTGGGTCGACACCGTTGCCCGGGGTGTGGCCGTTGCAGAGCATGTACTTCGAGGAGCTATACATCAGAGCTGGATGCTGCGTGTGGACCAGTGCAATTTAGCCACCCTGAGGGTGCGACCGCCTCCCTGCAAAGGTGCTACCACTCACAGACACCCCATACACCCCTGACCACTTCTTAGCCATTAATTAAACACCATTCAGACTCTAGAATGACTGTCCATCTCCTTCCGATGTAACCTGGGTTAGATTACAGCCGAGAATCACATTTGGGTTGTGTTTGTTGTTGTTTCTCGCCTTGTTTCGATTTTCTCTATGTACAGTCGTACTTCTGTTCTCCGCCCTTCTCAAACACCAACCTTTTCAAATTCCAATTAATAAAGTGTTTTTTTCTTTATATTCCAACTAACCATTATGAATTTCGTTCTCAGTCCTCGGCATGGCCGTAAAAGCAGCGTCAAATATGAGTATATCACAATGTGCACAACTCCCCAGCTCGCCCCGGAGAGTGGAATGGCAAAATGGAATTACGTCTTTCAAGTAAGACATTCATTCCTCATCATTTTCATTTTAAGATATCCCTTGGGGTGCCTGGCGTGTTTCTGATTTCCTTTGATTTTGTCGGACTCCTGTACCGAGTATGTTTTGCCTCTCGATGAGATTGTTACCCTGTTACTTAAAAAAACCTGGTGATTTACTGAGAGTTCAGTTTGCTCACACAAGATACGAATAACAACATATTTTTTGTCACGTTTTCGTGTACTTTTTTTGTTTTATTGTGGACATGTGTAAATAGTTTGTCTTTATTTCACCTGTAAAGTTTTTCGTGAGCTAACTTTTTGTTTTTGCTAAAGACTGCCGGAGGCACCGCCATTTCTAACGAAGCGGGGCTTGTGTTTGAGCTAAGAGACGCCAAGAAAAAAGAAGAAGGCAAGGCTAGGATTTCTATCCAGGAATTCTTCAAAGGTAGACACAACTTTGATAGGGAGGTTAATTTGAAAATCTTTGACGTATGCAATGTCCGAAGACTTCAGAGGAATTCCAAAAATTACACTAACATTTCCGAAGATTACCCGAAACGAACATTCTTTGTAAAGGCAAACTCTGGTTTACTCTGGTCATGATTTGAACTAGTCCAGTCCCTGAAATCTCTCTTCCGCGCGCCTTTTATAGGGGCTGAACCCAAGCGCGCGAAGAGAGAGTCCAGGATAACTTGCATGCGCATGCGCCAGTTTTTGCTACCAAAATTGGGGGAAAAACCATATTTGGCAGCCCTTTCGAAGACGCGCGCGCACAGATGACGAGTTCAACTACACGACCGTGTACTAAAGCAGGATCACCGGAATAACTTTAAAAAGCCTAGCTTTGCAGTCAGTGTCTGCTAAAAGCTAACGGCCAAAACAAAAATCACTATCCGTCAACTATTCCTAGTATTTTGTAGCTGTTTATTGAATTGGCTTTGTATGCAATTGAGCACAGTTTTTTTCTTGCATTTATTCGCGCGCTCGGTCGCGAAGTTGAATTCGTCATTTGAGCGAGCCAGTTTTAGCCTAGCGCGCGCATCCCAAGCAAGTGACGCCACACTCCTCGCTTCTGATTGGTTCGTTCTGAGCATGCGCATGCAAGTCATCCTGGACTCTCTCTTTGCGCACCTGGGTTCAACTGGCCCCTATAATGGGCGGGTGGAAGAGAGAGTTCACGGACTGGACAAGATTCGAACATGATATTCTTGGAAGTATAATATTTAAAGAACATTTAAAAGTCTTAAAAGTCGATAAAGTGGATAAAGAACAGCTACACCAAAACACAAAAGCTAATCCAAGAAGGGTTCTGGAACATCAAGTAACTCCCAATGATTTGTTTGAGTGATTTTTGTAAATCAGTTCTGTTATACTGCGCTCACATAAGTCGTTTTCGACAGAGGTGTTTACCAAGAGAACAAGGTCGAGCACTGGCAGTAGTGGGGAAGGTAAGAGTTTTTCGATACTTAATAAAAAAATTATTCCAATCAATTTTGTATGCCATATATGGAGACCCGTAAAAACAATGGGTTTAAAGTGAAGCTGAAAGGGTTCAATCTCGCGGGGTTTGTTCGGGCGAGGGTGCTAGGGGAGGAAGTAACCGGGAATCGTCACATTTAAAAACGAGCCTGAAAGGTACCAGACGCTTTTATGGGGCGTGGCTCGAATAATCTTCACCTCTAACAGGTACCAATTCTTTCTGTATACGTCGTTTCTGTTGTAGACGGAATCCTCTAGGAAGTCGAGTAATATTTATTAAAGTTGGACAAAAATCAAGCGTGACCAGAATAATTTAAATCCTATTGCGTTATTTCCTACCCGTAATAAACTGAGGTAAAGATGTAAGTAATTATCCATGATAAGACCAACAACAATTTCTTATCAGAGTCTGAGACAAAGTTCACAAGGTATAGGCAAAATCTCACGTGTAGCCATTTTGTAAATTCGTCTTAAGCGACTCAGTGGAATTCAGCGGAGCTTCGAAATTTGTTTTCGATGTTTGGTGTTGTTAGAAAAGATTTCTTTTGATAAGATATTTGAAGCAGTAACAAAAAAGTTTGCAATAAGGTGGAAATAATTCTGGTACAACAATTTCTTATCAGAGTCTGAGAAAATGATATTTAAAGTATGGGGAAAAGCTCACATCTTTTAAGCGTTTCATGGGAATTCAGTGGAACTTCGAAATTTGTTTTCGATGTTTGGTGTTGTTAGAAAAGATTTCTTTCGATAAGATATTTGAAGCAGTAACACAAAAGCTTGCAATCAGGTGTAAATAGTTTTGGTACATAATTTTTTCCAATAACTACTCGAAGTCCTGGCGGATTTCCTCTGTATACGCTAAAACGCACCAAGCAGCGGGCACCAGGCCACGAAAAGGTACAACGATCACCTCCGTCACTTATATTTTTATAGGTCACCCAGGGGGCTCAATTACTTTCTGTTTACCTCAATTTAGAATAAAACGCCATCCCATATCACGTTATATTTTTACACGTTTCATAATAGAACGAAGTATTTTATCTACAGACTAGACGAAAAGCTGCACCAAAGAGTCTAAACGCATGGTTGTACTTATTGAAATATGTTGTTCTTATCACTACAGAAGGAATAATCTTGAGTGCTTGCCAATTTCTAAGAACCGTTGACAGTTAAAGATAATTCCACATTTATGCCTAGACTTCCATTGGAGACGGAAAACACGCAATCACGAATTCCTCGCGAATGACTAAACATCGTGCCTTGTTCTTGTGTCGTTCACATGCACACGGTATTAACTTATGCTCTCTATTTCAGGCAAGCATTCTAACACGAAATGGCTCAATCTTGAACACGGTGAGTAGAATATTGCTAACTGTGGTTTCAGTGTTCGGTGAAAAATAAAGCCTTGCTCATAATGAGGACAAAAATATTTAGCCATTTGGAGCGAGGTCTGTCGAGGTCACCACAAACAGTGCATTAATCTCACACGTGTCTCACACGTGTAAAAGTGAGTTAATCTCACACGTGTCGCGCGTGTTTAGTGTTTATATTACGACTTGTTTTGTTGAGAGCAAAGCATTTGCATAAATACATTACTGATAAAGGAAATGAAATGTCGCTAATAGTATTACTGCAGATAAGCCGATGACTGCCGGTGCTAATCGGTTTAACTTTGTTTATCCAGGTTGCCGTTATAAGCTTTTAAACGGATGTGGTGTAGTTAACAGTTTGATAGGCATGAAACAAAGAAATCTTTAATCCTTTTATTTCAAGACTGATCATTATATAATTTCTCGTTACTTTTTTGCAACAACACGTTTGCAGTATTTAAAATACATTAATGACAATAACGTAACTTAAAATACACATCAGTCCTTACAATAGCTTACTTAAAACCCCCGGGGGGGGGGGGTACTCCCATAAATTTCGGATAGGGGTGTGCCGCCCAGGTTCTTAAACCCTGACCCTATTTAAGGATAAAGAAAGCGAAAATTGATACCCTTTTTAAGGCCCAAAACTGAAAAATGATACCCTATTCAAGGGAAGAAGAAACGTTCCATGACGACGCAAATAACGGCTAACCGCGCACAGCAAAACACAAATCTTTATATTTCCTTGTTAGCACTAGTAAAATTACTAATTTTAAAAACACGAAGCAACTTTTTAAAGACATGTTTCGGCATGACTTATGCCATCTTCAGTTTATTGAGAATTTAAAATCTAGGGCTATATATATACCCAAGCTACAAATACAAAAATAGAAATGTATACAAAGTAAAATTACAATAACAAAAGATAACGGTAAAGCCGTTACAAAGTGGCAGGTACTGTCTGGTACTGTCTAGAACAGTAATTACTCACAGTGTGAGCTTTAGACCGTTACTAATAGAACAAAAGATTAAAATAAAAAGGTGTTGACATGCTGCACTTGAGTGTTTAAATCTGGTTTTAAACTATTAATGTAAAAGGCCTCTTTTAATTTAAGAAAATAAACGGTTTGAGCAGAATCCAAAATTTTAAAGCAATCAGATGTGTATAAATTTTTGCAATTAGATGAACTGTTAAGGTGTTTAAAAACATGTGAATTTTTGTCAGTTAAAGTATGCTCTTTGATCCTTGTTGAAAAATGACGGGAAGTCTCGCCAATATAACGGGAGTTACATCCCGCACAAGTAAATTGATAAACAACAGAGGATCTAATAGCATCAGGAATGGGATCTTTAAAACTGAAAAAATTCTTTATTTTAAAAGAGGAAAAAACTAACTTGATGTTTAAGTCGCTGCAAAAACGCCTAGATAACTGTTTAATTTTTTTTAATTTTTACAAATCTTTATAAAATCAAAATCGCTTTACTAACACTTGAACGGATGCCTTTTTACGTTTAGCTGGGCGTGTTTTTAGCTGATAGAATTAAGGTACCCTATCTAAGGATCACACCGGGAACACATTGCCAAAAGGAGCAAAAAAGATACCCTATTTAAGGACTGAGAACCTCAAAAACCATACCCTATCGGGCGGCACATACCTATATAGCCCATATATGGGAGTACCCCCCCGGGCTTAAAACACACTCGTTACAATACTTACAGTAAATTACTTACTATTTACAATACGCTACTTCAATCAATCAATCAATCAATCAATCAATCAATCAATCAATCAATCAATCAATCAATCTTTATTTAACGTGGTCAGCACGCTTAGCTGAAAAGCTAGTTTGCAGGTGTGCCACGAAATAAAAATACAAAATAGAAAAATAAATTAAAAACTTCTTGGAAGTGTATAAAAATAAATTAAGCTATAGAAGACCATCTACAGTAGATATAACAATAGGCCTTATTCGTATTCCCCGACGGCCCTGGGACGAGAGCCTTCTAAACATGAATGCGAGGCTAATGCGGGGTACTTTGCTCGAAATTGCAAAGAAACATATGGAAAATTGCGACTGGGTTGCCGAAAAACCAAACTCACTAAATTACAAAGCAATTTACAAATTCGTTTTGGAGCGAACTACACACAATGTTTGAGTAAAAGGCAAGATTTTCATTTGGCTCAGGTGATGCTGTTAATCGTTTCACGCTCATTTAAGGTCATTGCCCTGTATTGCATTGCGCATCCTTACTGCGCATAATTTTACGCGTAATAAGCGCGCGCAAGCGCGCGCACATAAACAAAATGGCGGCTTTTTCTATGTGGCTTAGCCCGCGAGAGAAGTAAATTGTCGCTTTCTCGTAAACGAGTCTGGTGACCTATCAATTTTTTCTCAAATTTTGGGTGTAGTGATCAAATTCTTTCTGTAAAATGAAAACAGATCAATTCTTGTGTTTGAAAAATAAATTATCACTAAAAACGTGTACTTTGCTAGTTCTCGCAGAGGAATTTTAAAGGAATTATATGGAATATACAAGGTCTTCCTGCTACTAAACGAATCTGGTGACCCCCCTTTTTTATTTCAAAATTTAAGTTCCCTTAACGTAATAAACCAGTAGGCGAAGTTTGGTTAAAAAATTGTGTTCAGTTCTATTTCAGGGCAATGACCTTAATGGATTGCAGTGAAAAAAGTTATCACAGCGCTAGCTTTTGTTTACGTTTGTTACTGAGATATGTGTGCGTGATCAAATTTAATTTAGCAAGTTCCCTCTTCTGAACCCCTTACTTAAATAGCAATATAAATATCCTCAAGAAAGTTTAATCCCTCGCTTAAGTCGGATATACACTGAAAATAAACATAACAGATTAGCTGGAAACATAACCTGGTGTTGAAGTTTACTTCGCAAGTATTGCTGACTCGAAACCGTTCCTGACGATTTAGTGTAAATTTGTTAGCCTTCTGGGTCAGTTCTACCAGATCTTCTAATTATTTCTGATTGACACTGGTATCCCTCTAGTCCGCAGATCATCGTCTAGCTCTAGATCCTCAAAGCATTTATAATTTTTAAGGTTTTTCGGCAATCCATTCGCAATTTCCATGTTTCTTTGCAATTTTGAGTAAAGTACCCCGCATGAGCCTCGCATTCATGTTCAGAAGGCTCTCGTCCCAGGGCCGTCGGGGAATACGAATAAGCCCTATTTTGCAAGACACTTGAAGTACTCACACAGAGACATAGAAATTAAATACAAAACAACATGAATTGTTAAGTAAAAGCAAGAAGACCAACTAGATATAACAAGGTTATTCTCTAATGAATTAACAGCTACCAACTTTTCCCATTTTTTAAAAAAGATGGTAAAAATGATACCCAGGCGTGCGAAGAGAGAGTCCAGGATAACTTGCATGCGCATGCTCAGAACGAACCTATCAGAAGCGAGGAGTGTGGCGTCACTAGCTTGGGACGCGCGCGCTAGGCTAAAACTGGCTCGCTCAAATGACGAATTCAACTACACGACCGAGCGCGCGAATAAATGCAAGAAAAAACTGTGCTCAATTGCATCCAAAACCAATTAATAAACAGCTACAAAATACTAGGAATACAGTAAACACCCGCATATAAGAACAAAGGCATGGATTAAGAACACCAGGCTGAAATTTGGCCAATAAAGCCCATTTTTATAAGAACAAGATCAGCCTGAAAAATTCAGCATGTTCTTATAAAATGGAAAAGGTGTCATAATTACATAAAAAACAAATGATTTTATTCATCATTACCTATAATGAAGGACAGCCAGTCATCTCATCTATAGGCTCAATGATACAGTATTGACTGTGATAATTAAAATCAAAGAATATATATTAATTTATGCTAATTTTACATCTAGGGGAATTTTTGGGCAGTATTACTAATATAAAAATTTAAGAAAATTTTAAGAACACTTTGAGGCTGATTTGTCACTAAGCACCCATTAAATAAGAACCCGATCAGCCTGACCTCCGAAATCATGTGTTCTTATATGCGGGTGTTTACTGTAGTTGACGGATAGCGATTTTTGTTTTGGCCGTTAGCTTTTAGCAGACACTGACTGCAAAGCTAGGCTTTTTAAAGTTATTCCGGTGATCCTGCTATAGTACACGGTCGCGTAGTTGAACTCGTCATCTGTGCGCGCGCGTTTTCAAAAGGACTGCCAAATAAGGTTTTTCCCCAATTTTGGGGGAAAAACTGGCACATGCGCATGCAAGTTATCCTGGACTCTCTCTTCGCACGCCTGGGTTCAGCCCCAAAAGGCGCGCGGAAGAGGGAGTTCAGGGACTGGACTAATTTAGCGAGCGAACGCATTTTGATCGGGCGCGCGCCATCTTGGAGTTCGTACTCTGCAGAGGATTGGTGAGAGGAGAAAACGCGTCCCAGGGAGTAGGAGTGAGGCTCAATGTACACCTCCTTCCGCCCTTATCCAATATGGCGGCGAATCTTCTCGATCGCTAGCTCTCGCGCTCCCACGAAAAAAACCTGCACTGCTAGGCTATGTAATACCAAATTCTCCGAACCTACCCCAAACAACATGTATGGCCATTAGAAAGGAGAATCTCGTTTCTCATCATATCACGGATAAGCATAATGTGTCTACCGTAGCAATCACTTGTATGAGTTGTGGTCTGGAGTCCCGGGTCTGGAGTTTTCTTGCTGTTAGCCAGTTGTTTTTATTAATCTTTTTAAGACAATGGAAAGAGGAGGGCTTAGAGTTAAGCCGTCTCGATAACGAGAAATTCGCAGACAGACATATCAAATAACAGGCCATCTCTGTTGATGGATTTGTATCATGTTTAGCGGATTCCATAGATATATTCACCATCCGTTTGTATATTGATATGGCGGGATTTATAGTGCTCTGTCTATTCTTGGACCTTACGTCCTAGCTTAGATCATTCTGTACTGAGATAAAATCTTGTCGTTTAATCCGGCGTAGAACCTAGCAAGAACCGTGCGCCCAATACACCGATATAAGTTTGCATAGCTGGCAGTCTGCCAAACAGCAAAGAAGAAGCTGTTTTCTGATAGATAGAAAAAGATCAAGGGAAACGCACCGAAAATTCTGTCTGTACGCGGCAATCAAATCAATAACCTTCAAACAAACTTGCGAATCAGTCTCACAGAAAAACGCACCTTTCATCTCCTCAGTAGGCAATTTTTAGACTCTTTAGTTTCAGATGATCTGGAAGGTTCGTAATGAAAGTTTTCTTTCACTCAACCAACCGATCAGTGTTTCATTTATTTTAACAATCCCCAGTTATAAGATTTCTTTTTTGTCAAAAGTAGTCATTTGGTACAGTAGCTTATAATGCGCTGGTAAAGAAACAGTATGCGTTTCATGTGCACTAGGCCAGTTAAACCTATTTACTTTTGAAGCTTAATTTCTTTTTAGATGGAATGCCTGTGGGCCGTTTGCAAGTAATGCTGTCCTACTCAGACACTCCTGATGCCCCTGTAGCACCAACAACGCTCAAGAAACGCTCCATTCTGAAGAGATTCTCCTCAAATTCAAATCTCTAGTTCAACACCTAATGCTTACAATGGAGGAATTGTGTTTCCACACTGGGAGACGAAAGACCAGAGTAGAAAGAACTCGCGCCACTTGTCGTCTAATCAGAAGTAAAACCAAAACCAGTCGTGAATCACACATGTTTTCCCGCGCTTCGCGCCGGCTACACGTATCTGCTTCGAGTTTTGATTGGTTCTACGGATTGTCAGTCTCTTGTAGTTGGCAAGGGTGGTTTACTTTGGATTTGGTTTTGCGACACTTAATTGAAAACCGCTCAAATGACTTAAACGGGCGACACCTATCGATCTATAAAGTGGCGTGCTTGAAAGCTAATAACTGGCTGCACATTGAAGGAGCTCAATCCTGCTTTGGCTTTCATACTTAAAAAGGGAATCCTGTAGTATATGTTTTTTTTATAGATTATACGTTACTGAGGGTTTTATTCAATATATTAAGGGACCATTTCTGCATTTTGTGTTGTAGTTTTGAACATGATACCAGGCCGAGGACAGAACTTTTTCAAAAAGGTGTGAGCGCGAATTATTTAATAGAAAACTATTTTAAATGTATATAACGCTGCAATTTTTACTGTATGTAAAATAAAATAAATTGAATTCTGAACTAAGTATCTCAGTATGTTGCCGTAAAGTTCCGAAAGTAGCGACCTTATTTTTTGGAAAATATTGACGCTGCGACATCAACCGCAGCTCAACTCGTAAAATGAAAATAGCAGAGATGTACGTAAGAAACCGAGCTGATTTAAAATTAAGTTGAGATGATTCTTTTATAGGGGGATAATATACCCTGCTCTCAGGTAGTATTTAACCCCCAATGGGAATCCCCTATAAAAATGACGGGGGTGCCGTCGTACCTTTCAGGGGATAAAATTTGTGGATTAGTACCGCTTAGTGTACTAATTCACTATGGGAGGCGCGGTGGCCTAATGGTTAGCGCGCTGGACTTCGGATCGAGTTAACTCTCATAGTGCCTGTCTTTACCCAGGTGTATAAATGGCCCGGATAAATGGGTACCGGCGAAATTATGCTGGAGGGTAACCCTACGATGGACTAGCATCCCATCTAGGGGGGAGTAGAAATACTCCTTGTCGCTTCATGCTAAAGAAACCGGAATAAACCACAAGGCTCGGACGCAGACTTAACCTAAACGCTTAGGGTGCTAAAACCTAAAATGACCACCGCTAGAGTTATATCGATCTGAAAAATGACGGTAACGGTAACACATTTGTAGACTGTTCACAGTCCCCTATTTTTCCGTGAAGTCGTAGAAATGGATCGTTCAGTCCGACGGGCCGCCATCTTGGTTTACGAACGCGAGCAAAAAATGGGGAGAGTGCAAAAAACCCGTGGGTGGGGGGGGGGGGGAGTGTGGCGGGGCGGAAAAAATATGGTTTCCATATGATCGTAGACGATCGCAAAATCACAGAAATTTCCTGAACCGTGTGATCGCAAAGATCGAAGAGCGAACTGTTTCCATATGATCGCAAAAGATCGCAGACGATCGCAGAAGTGTTGAATGATGGGATCGATTATCGATATTATGGGAACCGATAAATTTCGATCGCAATTGATCGCAGTCGATCGCAATTGTGTTTCCATATGATCGCAACGATCGCAGACGATCGCACACGATCGCAGACGATCGCAGGGAATAGAACTTGGTTCTATTTTCTGCGATCGTCTGCGATCGATCGCAGACGATCGCAAACGATCGCAAAAGTGTGTTTCCATATGATCGCAGATCGCAGAACCTACAATTCTGCGATCGTCTGCGATCCTTTGCGATCGTCTGCGATCATATGGAAATAGTAAGGCCTTTGTGTTAAGCGAAACCCCTAAACGTTAATTGAATATCTTTTTAGTAAATAATTACAGTTTTTAGGGAAATAAACTGAAGAAGACACTCAATTTCCTCTTTTAATACAGTTTTATTTATCTAATAGCCGTTGACGTTACATGTCTTCAAACAAAGATTGCAAAAACAGACTGTATGTCCTTGTCATCCAACAGCAAATGTTTATGCAAAAACATTGCAGAGAAAGCCACCGTAGATGTGAAGGTGTTGTTATTTTAGACCGCTTGCTAGTCTTGTCTGTTTTTTGAATGCCTTTACTTCTGTTTTTCAATACATCCTTTGATTTTCCTGGCGTAGATAACTGGAAGTTGATGTCAATGCCTTGTTGTTGAATAGACGGAGGTATGGTACACGCTTTAAGTTCTTGGCTGTTCTCAGTGTTTTGATAGATGATTACTTTAACTTTAGGTTGTAGTTTTGCTTCTTGTAGCCAATTTCTTTTTTGATTGAGGTCTAGCTGATGAACATTAGTAAGATGGTTAGATAATTTCACGAGATATTTTGCTCCACATCCCGGAACCGGACGGTCACGGCAAACTCTTCTAACCATGTTAATGGTATGAAATATTGACGCAAATGACAGAGGTTTGTTAATATCATTGTCTAATATAGACGCTACTGAAGGACAAAAAGGTTAAAATAAGGACAAAAAGGACAAAATAAGGACAAAAGGAGACACGAGGGACATTCAATCTCTATGTTTTCGCTGCAAACGCGCGTGGAGGGAGCGCGCGCGTACAAATGATCCCATCCCTTCTCTTCGTAAAAATCACTGATTAAAACGCCACATGTTTAAATTTCCGTGGTTCGGATATTTATACTTTAAACTGTAGTCTAAGAACGAAGACATTTTTTAGAATAAATAACCTAATAAAAACATAAACGTTTTTCTTTCTCAAAGTTTTTTTTTTAAGTTAAAATTTCACCTTTAGACCAAAAACAGGGAATTAGGCCTTACTAACATGCTTTTCCCAAGGGTTTTTATCGGAGCGAAAAATTCACACTCAAAATTTACAACAACTCATTAACATTTCTTTAAAGTGAACTTTCTTACGTCAAAAGGTTCTAAAAGTTTTCCACCTCAAAATTTCGTATTAAGTTAAGATCATAATTTCGAAAAAATCATTTAATTAGTTAAGTGACCAACTGCAAACAATTAACGCCAACAAAATCGGCCTAACAATTATAACAAACAGCAAAAATAGATTTACAATTGCGCTTACAATGACAGGGTCATTTTGATTTCATTTTGATTTTAACAATATATGTTTAGTCAATACTGAGTAGACCTTATTTTCTCTTTATTTAGTTGGGTGCGAACACCTTTACTTTACAAGATGACAGTAGAAGTAAAAAGGATATTTATTTTGCAAAAATAAATGGTTTTATATAGCTTGTTTCGTAAGTATTTACCAGCTTCCGGTGAAATTCCCTTCCAACTATCACTTCCGGTAACATTTTCGCGGGCTTTTAGGTTATGAAGACGCAGTTACATCGCCTTTACGCTTATGGCGTCTACGAGTGAAGAAAAGTTTCTTGGTCGCTTAGCCTGTCGAAGTAACGACTAACAAGGATGCTCAATTTACAAGTTAAGTATCTGATTTTTGGTTGGATTGCTAGCAAGATGGCTTATGATTTTACAGTTTCAGAGGCGACCGTCAGCTTTCATGCTTTACTTTCTACTCATAGGCGTACGGGCAATTTTTTGCCAGGGGGGGCGGTGAGATATTTGCCCAAAAAATTCTCGCAAGTTGCCCAAATTTTTTTGAAACAGTCGAGAGGAAACGAGGGTCATACGATGCACTAACATAGGCTTACAAATGAAGTGAAAAATCCTTGCATAAGAATCTACGATATGAGCTTATAAAACACGTTAAAAGAAATAGCTGCCTCTAGCATTTCGACGGCCGTAGATATCAACAATGCGATCCATGTTATTGTTGACTACAGAGTTTGAATATACCAATAAATGCTAATAAGTGTGATTACACGTAATATTTTAGGCCAAGTAAAAAAAAACAAATGTTTCTCGTGCGGATTTTTTATAAAAAAAAAGAGAGCGGGCGGGCGCGTTTTTTTGTTATTTTTTAATTATTTATTATCTTGTCGCCAGCGATACGTGTCTTGTTCGAATATCGATTTTTTTTTCTCCCTCGTCAAATTTTCCAGACCAGAAGCGAAATTACAAAATACATCCTGCAAGGTAATTGCTATCCAATAGGGACCCTGCGTAACAAGGATCTATTTAAAGTTTTGGCCTTAGTTTGAATTAAAAGGCAGACAAATGCCATACCTTACTCCGTACAAAGTACAAGTAAATAGTGTTGGTTTTTGTTCGTTCTAACTTTTCCAAAAACAGATAATAATAAAAAAAGAGGCCGCCCAAAAAATAAAACGGGCGGAACGAGAAACATTTGTTTTTTTAACTTGGCCTTACTGACACTTTGTTGTCACATCAGGTGCTGCAGCGGTAAGTTTTCAATCTGTGCAATGCACTGAATGATCGTTCAGCAGAACACGATGTATCTCTGCATGGATATGAACCACGTAAAGAAACTCTGAAAACAACCCTGCTGAAAACTTAGCAAATATATCATTCTCTCATTTTGCATTTCTAAAACAGTCATATAGCCTATTCCGCGCACATTATGAAAACTCACGCACATTTTCTACTCGGCTTCCAGAATCTCGCTGTCGATTTTGTAAAATTTAGCAACGTGGAGAAACTATCTTTATCAGTTGTTTAACTGTGACAGAGATTTGCAGTACAGTGCCCAACAGTAAAAGAATTTAAAATCTGTGAATTGAACTGGCTTTTAACACGCCGACTTCAGGTTTAATCTTCGAAAAAAATTTTTTCTTAAAAACTGGCTTTGCCCAAATTTCTCTTGCTGCCCAAAAAATCTGTGTTGCCCAAAATTTGGGGGGGGGGGGGCTGCAGCCCCCCCTGCCCCCCCGGCCCGTACGCCTATGTTCCTACTAGTACTTTACAGGAGGACGGAACGGAGCTGTTCCGCGGAGGAGCTGTTCTTCGTGCGCTTCCCGGCTGGCCGAGAAAACGCACGATTTCTAACGAACCAGTCATTAGATTTTTATGAAATTTTACATGGTTATACTTTAGAAAGCAAGAAAACTGCTGATTACAAAACAACACGGCCCGTCAGATGGGTTGAATTGTTTTCTCGGCCGGCTGGGGGGTGCGTGGGGGGCGGCTTTTCTGTGGAGCGGCTTCGTTTTGTCCTCCTGTACATTATAGCGAACAAGCGAAATAGCTCTCTTTCACGTCTACAGTGAATTGCTTGGTGTTTTTGTCGCCTAGGACACGTGTGCCTGCCAAACGGCATTCTTTTGGTCTTTGTAATCCATCTTGCTTGCAGCATACGATATAATAATTTCTTTTTGGCTTCGTTTGTTTGTTGTCCTGCAGCTATAATTTTCACTATTTTATTGAGGTTAAGATTTTTATTGTCTTTTTGCTTTGCCTTGCTCGATTCAATTTTGCCCATTGTCTACATTTCTATATTTATAACTTTCATAATATTCCTACGGGGATTTATTTATCTACGGAGAGCAAATGCAAAACAAATCAGACAGAAAAGAGCTAATAGTGCTTAAATCTCGCAGAAACTCGAGTTAACAAACTCACAGCAGGTCATTTTCGCATTTTACTGATTTAAGAAAACTTTCTTACTGTCGAATGAGAATAACACATTTCCATCTTTATAAAAATTTAAGTTCTCAGATCTACTTTTCAATTTTAGTTGAAGAGTAAACAGCGACAAACAAATCGAATCAAACGCTATTACAAACTACAAAGAATTCGTAGATTTACAATTGCGCATACATCCCAGTTCTTTTTCTATGCTGATTAAACAACTCTTTTCACATGTTTTCATACTTTTAAAAGTGCGTTCCGTTTTCTTCAAGCATTCAGTAAACCATGCATCAACAAATTCCAATACCTCTTGCTCTTGCAAATACCTCTTGCTCTTGCAAATACCTCTTTACCGCTTTGGAACACTTTCCTGGACAAATGTCGGTATAATCCACGCATGGTGAAATGAGTTTTTCATTGACCAACAACCATTCATAGTAGCTACGCTTTTGTTTAAAGGCAAACACAGTTTCTCAAAAGATTCTTTTCAGGACAGCAAACAATTATACGATGAATATATTCATGCTTAAGCCAGATGCGCTTCAATGATTTGGCTTGTTGGCGCATAAGCTTTATAGTTTTTAACGTTATAATTTTACGCCAGCAAAAGCTGCAAACCCGCGTGTCTCCATACTACATATCAGGTATTTAATTTTATTGGTTTCGTTGATTCAAACCTATTAAACAACAGCTTAGTGAAACCGTTACAAGGATTCCAAGCGGACATAATTTTTTACATTATTTAGTTGAGCGTGAACACATTTTACTCTGACTAGAAAATTAAAGTAAAAGACCAAAATCGTGAAATGCAAACGATATCCCGAGTTAAAATTGTAGTCATTAAAGTTAAGCTGATGATCGTTTATTACAGAAACAATGGTGCTGATGGTCGCTAATAACTCGATTATTTTAGTTTGGAAAGAGCAATATTAACGCGCACGAGAAAGGATTACAAAAATCGTTCCTTCATTTTTTTCCGATTTGCTGATCGATAGCAAGAAAAGACTTTTCGCATTTTCACTACACAACTTTGGAAGGAAAATTTTTGCTTTGCTGAATAAAGTATAAAGTAATTTATCGTCTACAGACACATTCAATTGCGAATACACATTGATATTTCTCCCCATAAAATACAACTATACGTTTATTTTATCATGTTATGAAGTCCGCTTATTAAAATCATAATTTTTGCAAAATATTTATATCTACTAATTTTTGACAATAAACCAGAATGGAGGGGAGGCACCATTGCATGATGTTATGTTCTAAAAATATCTTATTACATCATCCTATCTATTTTTAAACTATGATGTCATCCTCCATAATTGGTCACCCATTACGTCATCAACGTCCCAACACCCTTGCGCATACGCCCCTTTACCCGATGACGTCATCCTCCGAAAAGGGAAATTACCTCATCCCCAGGGGGATTATGACGTTATGAGCACCCCATAAACACCCCTTGCACCCCAACGCATACGCCCTGTTTGTGAACCCCCGCCTTATACTACTATAAAATTTATCAACGGCAAAAACACAAGAAGATGATCAGTTCACATGTAATATTCAAACAGACTGAGGTGAAACAAGGTTCACGAGTTCAAAGTTGAGAATAGAAACATCGACACACAATTCCAACATGCTGCTGTCAGAATTAGAAGTCAGAAAGAGATTGAAGCCTTAACAGCAACTCTAACCAGTACAATCAAAGAAATGAAAAAAGAAAGTCAAAATGTTTTTTCCTGTATGTTTTGGTTTGTGGCAAATGAGGTTCGCAAATGTACACCGTACAATGACAGCGCAACCGTGTCAGAAATCCACTCTGTGCATGTTTATTCCTTACTAGGCTTTTGAAAGGTACACGCACTGAATAAGGGATGGTTTGAAGGCTGTTTTAACCTAAGAAAGGGTTTACAGGGAAGAATGGAAAGTCGGTAAGGTAACGGTTCAGAGCACCACCCGGAATACCCCCAAATCATCCCTAAAATACGTCATACATGATACAAGGTTAGCGAGGTAATGATTGAGTATCAATTCAGCAACATCTAACACTGATTTGAAGGCACATCTCATGTGATATCATAATGCATAGTTATTTCCAAGATTGACTGACAGTGTCTAGAAGCAAAATTATCTAGTCAAAATCGAAGTTTTCGGAAACTATGTGTCCTAAATATCGAATACGGGTAGTCAGGAGTTGAATTGAATTCGCTTTCATTACTGATGAAGGCTTAAGTATTAGCCGAAACCTCTAACAAAAAAACGACAAAGAGTCAGTGACAAACCGTTTAACCTATACTATGTGTCCTATTTGGCATCGAATACCCAAATGTTCAAAACGCGCGAAGAAAACCTCGGTAGATTCTGCTTCTAGGAGTACAGTGCTGATTGCTTATCGTTATTAATTATTGCTTCAATAAAATTCGAAGGAATCTGTTTTTGTCCTTTATACAGAGTTGAAAAGAAGCGAGTCAAAAATAAGGATAATAAAAAAACCATTCTGTGTTTTTGGTACTACACTTTCGAGTTGTATAGTGTTAACAGTTTCAACTGTTTCTTCAAACATACGTTTGAGGTTTCTTTCTTCGGAGCGTAGTTGTTTCAGTGGATGGCTTTTACAGGGTTTACTAGCAACCGTGAGTTTTAATCCCTACTTTCGGAGCGGAGAATCGCTACTTTCGAAGATTGTAACTTTTGGAACCTCGCAGGCTTTTAGAGCTCCAATTTGGATTCTAAAATTACTATGATAAATCATAGGTAGTAAATTGATGAAAATGATACTCTAAGCCGGAAAGCTGCGATTTAGGGGCAACGTTTTACAGTTCCGAAAACTGATCTTGTTTATGAAAAGATCTTGAAATTGATCTCCAGTAAATATTGTAAATAATACTGCTGTATTAAGACTATTTAATGTACAGGTTCTGTAAAATATGATCTTAACTACATTCTTGAGACTAATTGAAGTATAGGTATGTGGTAATGATCATAGATTTGTAAAGATCACGAAAATGCCACATTGATCGACAGTTATATTTTGCCGTTTTCAGTCTTTTCAGTCATTTCACGCGCCTCGCTCCTTTTGAAGTTTTGTCAAGATCGCGAGATATCTCGGTGTCAACGACTGTGAATCGTTGAAAGAGATAATCAAGCATATTTAATTGCTAAAACCGATGCAACAGCGATCATGGAGTGATTTTTATAGTTAACTGTTATAAAATTGTCGTCATTAGGTGTCCATATGCACTGAGCCGCCGCGTGAACACCATACCCACGTAATGCGCCAATGTAAACCACGCACGCAATCTTACTCTCGCAGTCCTTCATCCTGTGCACGCAGGTTTTGATGTTTTGGCTCAGCTCCAAGCACCATTGTTGACAAGACCGACTGCAGAATTGTTTATCATGTAGGAATGCTTGTAGTTCCTCCTTGACACACTCTTGGATCATGTAGTTTTCGTTTTTTGGCTCAATCAGGCGGGCGCGGCATAGTTTGTGGGATAATGCATCTAAGCTCTGCGAATTATCCTCCGGTAAAGGCACGTAAAATATGTCCGGGTTGCAGGCGGTGTTGGACACGACTCGCAAAGCATGCCGGAATAAATTTTCAATTGCACTCATTATCGTCTGATCGCCGATCTGTAAACATCTCCTCGCGGTGCAAAGATATTCCAATGCTGAAAGAAATATCGGAGGAAATCCATATCAAATCTTTCGCGAGCCTAGTAGCACCTATAGATGATCATAGATGCGTATTGTTGGATTCATAAAGGCGATATTTTACGGCGGAACAACTCATATTTTGGATTCGAAACATCGCGGTTCGTCGACTATTGGAAATATTATTCGATTCTAGCACGTTTGTGATCGAAGTAAACGGGCTAAAATTGAACTTATCTTTGGCGCTTTGCTTTTCAGAAATGTTGAGTAATGAATGAAGTACGTCGATGTACTGCTGGCCAACGCAGTTCGCTGAGTTGTTTTACTTGGAGGGCCCAACGGCCGTTTTGATATATATGCCGAGTATCGGCCAAACAAAATGATGATATAAACACTTAATATTCGTCTTCTTGAATAGATAGGTGGAATTTCTTGTTCTTCAAGCGAGTTGCGCGAAGGATAAGTGGAACACATGTATATTTATCGTTCTATTAAAGCGGGCTGCGCGAAGGATAAGTGGAGTACATGCATATTTTTCATTGTTTATGTTGCGCGAAGGATAAGTGGAATACGTGTATATTTTTCGTTCTTAATTAAAGCGAGTGCGCGAAGTATATATAAGTGGAATACATGCAAATTTCTCGTTCTTACTAAAGCGTGTTGCGCGAAGCCGATAAGTGTAATACATGTGTATTTCTCATTCATAAAGCATGTTGAGCGAAGGATATCGAGAAGGATAATTATTCGGGGACTGCGGGAGCATTATAGTTCAACTGCCTGTGGCTGGGCAATCGCTCCGACATGCCGAATATCGGCCAAACAAAAGGATGATATAAACACTACAATAACAAAAATGGCAAGTGAACATTAAAATATAAATACACATGAACGGGAGTACCAAATTAAGCCCTTGTCCTGTAAGAACATCGACAGAAATCACACCATCAACTCCCGCAGAATGCCGCGAAATGGAAGAGAACTGAGTGACATATCAAGGAAAAAACCCCAACTTCAAGTCCAAATTTGACCGTTAAAACGGCGGGGCCCGCCCGGGCCCACCGTACTTTTCTTAAAGTTCAACTATCGAACTTAAGTTCTATGCAAAAATAATCTACAGTACTGATCCTTGTTTGTCAAGAAATGAGCAAATGTTCATCGACGTCGAACGCTTGCGCCAAACAACCCTTTACCATATAGCATGATTTCAATCGACTAGTTTTGAGAGAAAAATCGCTTCCCTTAATTCAGAACTTGACAGATGACTGGCCTAGGTATTATTCTTTCAGCTCCAATAAAATAATCCGTAACAACCGTTAAAGTTTTGCCGGAATCGCACGAAAAAGATGAGACCTTCTTAAAATCCCGCGATAAAATTGTCCGCCATTGCTTCCACCAAGGTGACAAATGATTGGTCGAAAAATGTCACGTGAACCGTGTCCAACACCGCCTGTCCGGGTTGTGAAACTTGTGCAATTTAAGCGTCGGGCGCGCCAGTCTAGAAGGTGATGATCCGGAGCTCTCTTTCCGCGCATTCTTAACCTGCGCGGAAGCCTCGCGCGTTCCACGCGTGGGCGCCAACTTGCTTTCTTGGTCATCCGCGGTCACCGTAGGATCATTTTCCGTTGGATTTTCCTCGGTAGCTGCGCCTTGTTTTGGAATTGGTTTGCTTGTTAACGATGCATGTGTATCATTAATACGCAAAGACTGAAGAAAGTTTTCATCTAATTCATCGAAGATTTTCCTTCTAGGTGGATCAGGCGTGCGAGGCATTGGTGTCTCTACTGACCCCACTTCCAACACGTGCGCTGGCAGTGAAATCCTTCTTATTTTTCGCGATTCTTTGACCGGTTTTAAATCCGACTGGCTACCTTGTTGAACTCTCTCTTTCGAAGAATTCTTTTGGAAAATGTTGAATTTATCATCGTAACTGTAATGAGCAAAGTTATTTCCATTTCCAAGTGTTTTCGGTGCTGAGTTAATGCGCAGAATTCTATGTTTACCTGGACCGCTCACTCTTCGTATTCGGGATGAATTGTGCGAAGCTTTTCTGCTTGGTTTAAGAAGCCACTGAGGGAGTGAAATCCGCTTAAATCGTCTCGCTTTATGCTCTGCACTGCTAGCAACAACGGAGGCTTTTTTCTCTTCGTGATTATTTTCCTCGCTCGAGTTCTCCGCGCCATTAGATTGTAAGACAACAGCGGGGTCTCCGCAGCTTTTATAGCGAATATTCTCCACAGTTCCTCTGTCCTCTTTGAAGCCGCACGACGCCACAGTAACGATTTGCGATTTAAATACTTCAACCTCGTAGATTTCGTCCTGGTTGTCCTCGGCAGGAACGGCAGTGCTTTCTTCCCTACAAGCGGCTGACATCTCTGCGCCGAGGGGCGTGTAATGCGTAAGTAAGAAAACGCGACTCATGTCTTAGATTTCGTATTTGCTGAGCTGTTATCACACGCGGACCAAGATCCTCTTATCTGGACGCTTTTATCGCCAATGTTTCACTGTGGGCTGCATTCCTAAACGCGTCCGAAAAACTTGCGACTACATAAACCAATCAACTCAATCACCTACGAGATGAAAGACGTTTCAAGAGGTCGTTTTCAATTTTCATCTGGTGGAGTAAAAATGGCTTTTATAAACAACAAATGTGTGTGGTACCGGTTTTAAGTTTGCTATTTAAAGATCATCAGTAACATTCATAGCGAATATATTTCTCATTTGACACCACAATCACGCTTGACCCAGTGACCTGGGCATTTTTATGGCCTTCGTGATTGTCATATCGATTTTCTACACAAACAAAAGTCTCATAAGTCGATTAGGGAAATAATTGTCGTATTTGATGTTCGTGATTTTGTATTTTGGTTCCGTTTCACGCGCGCCATCTTCATTTTATCAAAAATTAATGTCAGGGCAAATTTTTCTGATTGGTTATAACAGAGCTCCCCCTCTCGATCTTTCACCCTTAATTTTTTTCTCAATCATAAGCTAACTTTAACTAAGACCTGGGAGGACTGCCTTGAATGGCTGGGCAACCAATATACCAGGGCGGGATCCTATTTTCAAGAAACTTATAAGATATTTTTCTTTCCGTCGTGCCTCTCAGCAGCTCTTCATCAGTCCCGGGATCAGTTCACAGCTTTTAGTATGTCTGTGACAAACTACACATTTTAAGAGAGATAGTAATGAGACTTATCAAATGATTTTTGCAACGTCACGGGCAAAAGAATGTCACGAGATGCTCTCCAATATATTGATTGATTGATAAATTGATTGATTGGTTCCTTCATTAGTAATTTTAAAAAGTCTACATAGTGCGACATTTCGAGCTGAGCATAGCCTGCAATGCAGGCGTATTTTAGTGAGCGAGCGCATTTTGATCGGGTGAGCGCCGTCTTGGATTCGAACTCAGGAAAGGCTTGGCGAGAGAGGAAAAACGCGTCCCAGGGAGTAGGAGTGAGGCTGAATGTGGAGTGAGGCTGCGAATCAACTCATACTGATAACTCGCGCGGCCACAGAAAACGCTGCACTGCAGGCTACGCTGAGCAATCTTCAAAGCAAAGAAAATGTTACAGCTGGTATTCAAATTGCAGGCACGGCCTGACGAAATATTGGAAAAAAATTAAAAAAAATGGTCATTTCATTCAAGTTTGTCGTTTGTAATAAGTCTTAATCTTGCTCAGTTCTAACCATGATAATTTCAGTTTTTTGTTCTTATTGTTACTTATTTTCACGGGACTTACTTTTCGCGATTGCAAAACAAAAAAAAAATCTTTTACCAGCCACGTGCGCTGGGCTTATTCTAATCGCCGATAGAACACGATCGCCTGCATGTTGCTCTTGAAAGGAACAATTATTTCCGATTTTTTGTCTAAAAAGTACATAAAATTTTGGGTTTTGGACTGAAATCCTTTAGGAGTTTTTACTAAAACAATCATATACTACTTGCTCTCGTCTTCTATGAGCTGCGCCTCGTTGCCCATTTATTTGAGCGGGCAAGCCCGTTTCGTAAATCTAGATTTTCTACACCGCGCCGATGAGTTCCAATAAGAACGAAACAGCTGTCCGCGGTTGCAATCCGGCCCGCTTTATGGGTTCTAGTCGTGGTGGTGTCTCGCAAAGTGTACTTTTCACGCAGTATGATCAGCCTTGCAGTCTTGCTTGTTATTTCATTTTTATTACTGATCAGATCTCTTAGCAAATCCTACGAATAGCAGCATTATCGTATGCGGTCCCTTGCAGTTTCAGTCTTACTTTTTCGTAAATTACCCTTTTAACGTCGTGGCAATCTCGAGCCCAGAGTTCATCCAGTCGGTCAGCGGTATGGAATTAACTCTGGGAAACTGGAATCAATCAGATCAATTTCAGTTCGATTTCAGGAAGAACCTTGGTCTTCCGTTTTTTATTGCGCATGCTCGTAGTTCCAAGCGGAAGTAAATTTCCCAGAACGGAAGTAAATCGAAAAAGTTGAATTACAGTATTACTGGTGTTTATTGATTCAACAAAAGTAACAATAACGTACTGCAGTTAACAAAAGAGAGAGTTAACAAAAATGCGTCTGGTGTTTTGATTTCCTTTAGTCTCTTTCTTGGACATTCTGCTATGTTTGTTTTAAAATCAATGGTGTTGTTATCCTTCCAGGATTCCGTCCGTCAAGACTGCGTGCGTGTGTCCGTTGTTGTTTTGCCGAGGACAGCTAAGAAATTTACATAATACACAGCGCACAAACAAGCTATTGTTCTGTTCATAAAAAAATTTTGTTTGGCGACTTTCGCATACTTTGTTTGGCGACTTTTGTACGTATATTGGTAAGGCTTCTCGCTGACAGCGCATCTTTTCAGGATAGGTTGCATGTTTTCAAGCAAACAAATTTTTCCTCGTTGAATGGCGGTGATAAAAATAAAGACGTTGAAGGCCACACGCACACAGGTCAACGCTATTCAAAAGGCGTAATTAGCATTTTGGCGACTTAGCACGTGCACACGTGTGTTTTAATTTTTGTACAATTCATTTTCTTCAGCAAAACAACAACGCGTTTGGTTCAAATTCTGCGTCATTAGTAATTATTTTGAATCGTGCACTGTCTGCCATATTCAGTTTTTCAAACGGAACGGAGATTTGAATGAAAACAGTAGTTCTAGCGAGATTTGTAAGTCAACTATAAATTGAGTTTTCAATCGACCTTGTCCTTGGTGACGCCGTCGTTTGTTGTTTAAAAACTCCGTTCAGAATCGACGTTTAAAGGAAGTCCTTCTTTATTCATGGTATCTTTTACGTTCAAAGAGAAGAGAAGAATTAGAAAATACTTCATTTATTTAGAGCCATATATGCATATCACGATTTCTTAGGTGTTTTTACAAAATTAAGCTGATACTTCTGAACATTTTACAATGGAAAACAAAAAAATGTTTTTACAGGGTTTCCGGTTTGGTTTACTTCCGGGAAGATTTTCAGACTTCCGTGTTGATTTCTATTGTTCTGTGAGGGCCAATAGAGAAAGAGAAATACATTTCAGTTTCCCAGAGTGTCTACCGGCGACTCTACCGCTGACCAACCGCTGACGGACCGCGGAGCCGGGAGACACTCTGGGCTCGAGATTGACGTCGTGGTCGATAGTCTCCTGTCGGCCAAAAACGACGGGGATAGCCTGGGCCTGCTGCCAAACCGCTACGGGTCATGACGGGTCACGAATGATCGAAATCGGTTTCATTTTAGTTTTTTCAGTAAACCGTTGCAGGTACTCGGTCGACTTTTTGGCTAACCTACAATCAGGCCCTTTTCTTTGTTGCGGCGGGAGGACAGAGAAAAAAAGACGAAGAGCAAGTACTAATATTCACCATTGTGAAACTGCACTTGTTTTGACAAGTTCAAGGCATTTTTGTAAATAATCAAAGATCTCTTCGAGATATCGACTTTTTTTGCTTGAAGTTAGTGTGAGTTAAAGGTTTATGCTGGGCATTGTTGTTCGAACATATCATGGAAGAATTCAAACGTCTTTCAGTTCAAGCATTTTTTTTATTTTCGCGGAGGAAATGCTGTATTTGTCAGTCGCGACAGCTGGGTGCTTTGCGATTCATATACTTTGGCTTGGTTAAAAAGGCGGAGGGAAGGCTCAGGGAAGGCTCATTTTTCCGTTGAGCGAGAAAAATAACGCCTGATCGCACGTTAGGTTACGCACGACAGAGTTACCTTTTGTCTCGTCACGCAATCTTAACCCCACATTGAGCATGAGAAGTACATTTTTGTTTGAATATTACCAAAAGCCGCTTCTCCTCACGTTATTCTTTACCTTACGGCTACACATGCCATTTCTAACGACTACATTTCCAGTAAAACCGTTGCTGTTTATTTTTCTAATGGCGATGCATTAACTTCAGAACAGAAGAAACGTTTAGCGTTTAGTGCCCGGGGGGGGGGGGGTACTCCCATATATGGGCTATATAGGTATGTGCCGCCCGATAGGGTATGATTTTTGAGGTTCTCGGTCCTTAAATAGGGTATCATTTTTGCTCCTTTTGGCATTTTGTTCCTGGTGTGATCCTTACATAGGGTTTTATCAGCTTTAGTAAATGCCCAGATAAACAAAAAAAGGTGTCTTAAAACTGAACTACCCGTTCAAGTATTAGTAAAGCGATTTTATAAAGATTTGTGTCTTGCCGTGCGCGGTTAGCCACTATTTGGGTCATCACGGAACGCGTCTCCTTCCCTTGAATAGGGTGTCATTTCTCGGTTTGGACCCTTAAATGTAAAATTAATTTTCGCTTTCTTTATCCTTGAATAGGGTAAGGGTTTAAGAACCTTGGGGGCACACCCCTATCCGAAATTTATGGGAGCACCCCCCCCCGGGGGTTTACTGCTTCCACTGGAAGTAATTTCACAACAGGCTACAGAAACACTTGTAAATATCTGACTCGTCCCCAGTCGTCTTTTGAGTCCGTCTTGAGTCGACTGCTGAACACGGAGGGAATCATATCATCCTTCGCGTCTTGCAATTTTCGCATAAGAGACGACTGGGGACGAGTCAGTGTAATGTTGCAATTAGCGAAGCGCACTAATGACGTCACAGAATTTGACCCCCGGTGTGAGTCAGATAAAATTCGGACAAACAAACCGCTCTCTGTAAGAACAATGGTCGGCGGGCACTTCGGAGGCATATTTGGTGATTGTTTCACAAAACCCAGGCACAAAACCATGGCCAGATTGGCTCAGAATTCGAGAGAAAGCCTTACCTGTGCAACGTAGAAAGCTTAAACCGTGGTTTGAAACAAAAGGTTTGTCAAACAGAGTGATTAAACAATAAATGTGTAAAATGTTTTACTTTCAGTTATTGAATGGATTATAAAGGCCCGATTTGCTGCCGGGATTTGCTGAAAGAAAACATTTATTTTTATGAGAAATGCAAAACGTTTATACTGTTCTTAGTGGCACATTTTGCAACACAACAGAGCTAACCTCAGATTTATGCCACCACAAAATTACACAAAGAAACGCTCGTCCGATCGGTCTCCTTGCCTGACCCGAATATTTATAGAGGTCAATTTCGTTACACAATTGTCGCGTATTTAATATAGGCTGATCGAGTTCGGCAGCTGTAGCTGCAGTCTGTAATAGTAATGGGGATAAATTTAAATTATTAAAATCGAACCCTGCCGTCAATTCCATTAGAAAGGCGTTTGAATAGCATAATATTTTCGCCCTCTATCTATCATGTGTCGAAATGAGATCGGATGGCCGGCGATCAGTGCCGTCAAATTCGGGAAGAATTCTGAATTTCTTGCAACCGACGATCTTTCCGGGGCCTAAATGAAGCGAACATACAAGTGCTATCCTTCGCAATTATATAATTCTATAGTAATTCGCTATCCGCCGCTTAAATTTCTCGGCAGCCTGAATAATTTTGCAGTGGGAATCAAGGTGTCATTGCCTGATCTTCGACTAATAAATTCAATTTTGGTCCATTTTTTGGATACCTTCAATCTGTTTTTCACTTACTAAAGCAAAAATGTTTGGAATCTATCATTTTTCGAGCCTTTCGAGAATCTCGTCCTCAAATTGTGCCTTTTTCACCCTTTTTTGTCAAGAATGCGTTCCCTCCATACAAAGCCTCTGCCGAAACTAAAATTGTTGTCCGACTCACGCGAGGGGTATCATGCAGCGAAATCTATTTTTAGTGATAGTGCGCTTCGCTAGATGATGTTGCAATTCTAAATTGTGCAACTCAGCAGAAATAATCAATTGTCACGAAATGAGTTCCCTTTGGTTAACTATTAGCAACGTTTTAGTGTGTGAAAGACTTGTACGAGTACAAATTTGCGTTGTTTATCGTTTTAGGTTAAATTAATATTAGCGCCTAAAGACTAGCCTGCGCCGCAGACGTAACTTAACCCCGGTCAGGATTTAGTTTCGTCGGCGGCGCAGGCTACTAAAGACTTGTACTAGTAAAAATTGCGTTCTTAATCGTTTTAAACTTCGCTGCCTGCCTTCGAGCGCTGAACCGCTTACATTCTTAATTGGTTATGTGACGTAAGATTTGGGCTACTCACGTTTTTGATCCTTATATAACGTTTGTAAATTTGACAAGTCACGTTTTTACTACAAGAACGGAAGTGCTGAAGCACAACTATAGAGTGACACTTTACAAGTCACGCGCTTTGATCACCCACAGCGGAAAGTATTCCCTTGAGAGTTAACAAAAATGCGATCCCTTCCGGTTCAGATTTGAGCCCATGTAAACGCTATTCTACTTTTTTGCTTGTAAACAAGCAAAAAAAGTCGAAAAAAAGATAACGTCATGTCACGCAAACTACACACTTTGCTGCTTTCTACAAATAGCCGTGTGATCTTCCGGTACATTTTTTGAGCCGGACTCCACTTTAAAATTTTTTATTAAGCAAGAACTGTGTCGATTTTCATTCCTGCACAGTTGGCCGTCAAAGTCGCCTGTCACAAAGAGTAGAATGTTTGCACAGCGCATGTTTTGGAAATATTTTAGATTTGGTTAGTAAGACACTTCTCAAAAGCAAAACATTGGCAATGTACAGTATTGATGCGAACTTGAATGGAATGTTTCACAAGATCGGGAAAGCTATCGATTTAAAAAATTGACTTTAACATGAAAACTTTGGATAATTAAATGTTATTTGAATTTTATTTTAACTAAATTTTATCGCGGCTTGCATGCACAATGTCACGGCTTTAAAAGTCTTCAAATAATTCAAATGAAAAGGTTCCTTCCTTCCTTCTGATCTGATTGTTATTTTTCATGTATTAACTATTTGAAAGTGGTTCTCACTGACAAAAACAAAACGGTTTTTCATTCAACTGCTTGAAGTGTTTATGGACGTGAAAATATTGGCTTAATAATTACATTGTGGAAAACACTGGGCCGGGGTTCCGGGGTCCCGGGGTCCGTGAAAAACCCGGTGGGCCGGGTTCTGTGGAAAACGCGAGATTCTGGGGTCTGTGGAAAACGTGGGGTCCCGGGGTGTGGAAAATCAAAAATTAAAAAAAAAATGTTTTTCTGGCTAAATTTTTTAAGAAAAGACATCACCAACTAACTCGGAATCTTCGTGAAACGTGTTTACTTGTATCGAAAAGCCCATTAAGCACGTCGCGAAGGAAAGCCTCAGCCTCTCAAGCGTTGTGAATCATACTTGTCTTTGTGAGCCTTTTGAATACTACAGTCTTACTTCAGGAAAACATCAGCTGCCGTTCGTTCAGTTCTCAAGCTTCAAACGACGGTCTCCCTTTATTTCTTTAAAAGCCACGCCAAAAGAACCCCTTTCAATTTCTTCCTTTTTGTTTATAATATTGTTATAATGTCACCCTACTCATACTCGCTTAACCCTCATCTGTACTCTTCTTGTTTGATCTTGTTTTAATAGTTGGTATTTGACTGCCAAAACCACGGCACGGCACACCCATTTGAAGTCAGCGCCAGCGCTAATCTTCCCGTGAGAAATATGGACGATGATGGCGGGAAGTTTGTCGAAATGTTTTCGGAGTCACGACTAACCTTTGTTGGCTAATTTTTGACAAAAAATTACCTCCCAACAACAAAAGGTTTATTATTGATTTCTGCACTTTTGTTCCTTCACAAAAAAATAATACTTATTCGAAGCACCAGTGTGTGTTGCTTTGGCTAAGCTCTGTTTGCTGGGACAAATCAAAATACCCATTTTGGGATCTTTTGACCACAGGTGTGGCCGTTTATTAACATAACAGTGACTGAAAGATCACATTACAAAAAACATTAAAAATATCAACCAAGCAAAAGTGAGGGGAAAAACCGCCACAGTTCGCACGAGGAACGAGTGAAAGGGCACCCCCACTTGAAGCCGAAGCAACACAAACAAGGAAGGAAAGCATCTGTATAGTAGAGTAGACAGGAAAAAAAATTAATAATTGATAAAGTGTTATAGCACTGCATTGTGTCAGGGACACCCAACGGAATATTTCGTTAAAATATCTGTTCGGAAGACAATTTGAGATCTAGAATTTTCGGAACATTCATTGTAAATTTTTTGCTTGCCTGCCTTTCCTAGGATTTTCGAGCATCTAAAAAGTGGTATAATTGTTCACTTTTAACGGATTTTTTACTCTAAAAAGGTCAACTAGAATTTTCGGGAGCCTTTCTCTGGCTTGAATTTTCGAAAAGGTAAGTTTTGATCCCTATAACTTTCGGATCACTAGACTTTCAGCTAGGAACTCCGAACAGATAAAAAAATTCGAGGGGATAAAAATATGCCTATATCTTCCGTTTAAATCAGTACTAAAATACGTTCAACGGTGCAATGTTTAAGTGGTTTTGAACTATATTCTCGATGGGTGCCCCTGTTGTGTGCTACACAGTCAACTCTAAATTACATACACAACATAATTCAAGAAAAATTATCACCTAAGAGTACCGAATAGACTTCTGTATGATGCACTGCCCCTGCTAGTGCGACATACCGAACATCTTTCAAGTAAAATTAAGATTTGCTACATAGTCAAATTAAATCACCTAAACTGATACCGAATAAACTTGTGTATGCTGCATCGCCCCTGCTTGCGCAACATATACTGAACATCATTCAAGTAATTTTAAGATTAAATAAATAGTTAAAGGAATAAAATAGCACTGCATTGGGTCCTACACAGTCAAAATACACACTTATTAAAAGAATACTGAATAAACTTCTGTATGCTGCACCGCCCCTGCTGAGTACAACATAACAAACATTATTCCAGTTTCCAGTAAGTTTACTGTTGCCTTGTGGCTGTCACATTTAAAAGCTATCCGAATCTCACACATTCAGTTCATTGACAGAGCAAAGGTCTACTCGATAACCTTTGTAGCATGTTAAACTAGATAGCGTGCCTGCTGCCCGTCAGGAAAAACTCTCTTTTGGGGAGAAACTTGATCCCTCCCGAATGCAGAGCCAGACACTTCACAGCCTCACAACTTCAGGACTAAGAAAAAATAATCAAAGATCTCTTCGAGATATCGACTTTTTTTGCATGAGGTTAGTATGAGTAGAAGGTTTATCCTGGGCATTGTTGTTCGAACATATCATGGAAGAATTCAAACGTCTTTCAGTTCAAGTATTTTTTATTTTCGCGGAGTAAATGCTGTATTTGTCAGTCGCGACGACTGGGTGCTTTGCGACTCATATACTTTGGCTTGGTTAAAAAAGGTAAACTTTGACGTTTGCCTTTAACATGTTTAATCGAAATAGTCGTTTCCTTTCGAGTTAGAAAGATTTCTACTCGGCCTAATGCAGAAAAATAACGCCTGATCGCAGGTTAGGTTACGCACGACAGAGTTACCTTTTGTCTCGTCACGCAATCTTAACCCCACACTGAGAAGTAAATTTTCGTTTGGATATTACCAAAAGCCGCTTCTCCTCGCGTTATTCTTTACCTTACAGCTACACATGCCATTTCTAACGACTACATTTCCAGCAAAACAGTTGCTGTTTATTTTTCTAATTGCGATCGATGCATTTACTTCTGAACAGAAGAAACGTTTAACGTTTACTTACTACTTCCACCGGAAGTAATTTCACAACAGGCTACAAAAACACTTATAAATTTCACTTAACACATTTAGTGATGTTGCAATTAGCGAAGCGCACTAATGACGTCACAGAATTTGACCCCCGGTGTGAGTCAAAATTCAAACAAACAAAGAGCAATGTATGGTTGGCGGGCACTTTGGAGGCATATTTAGCGATTGTTTCACAACACCATGGCCAGATTGGCTCGGATTTCGAGAGAAAGCCCTACCTGTGCAACGTAGAAAGCTCAAACCGTGGTTTGAAACAAAAGGTTTGTCAAACAGAGCGATTATTCAATAAATGTGTAAAATGTTTTACTCTCAGTTATTGAATGGATTATAAAGGCCCGATTTGCTGCCGGGATTTGCTGAAAGAAAACATTTATTTTTATGAGAAATGCAAAACGTTTACACTGTTCTTAGTGGCACATTTTCCAACACAACAGAGCTAACCTCAGATTTATGCCACCACAAAATTACACAAAGAAACGCTCGTCCGATCGGTCCCCTTGCCTGACCCGAATATTTTAAGAGGTCAATTTCGTTACACAATTGTCGCGGCAAATACTATTTAATATACACTGATCGAGCTCGGCAGCTGTAGCTGCAGTCTGTAATAGTAATGGGGATAAATAACAGCTTTATTTAAATCAAACCCGCCGTCAATTCCATTAGAAAGGCGTTTGAATAGCATAATATTTTCGCCCTCTATCTATCATGTGTCGAAACAGATCGGATGACCGGCGATCAGTGCCGTCAAATTCGGGAAGAATTCTGAATTTCTTGCAACCGACGATCTTTCCGGTGCCTTAATAAAGCAATCCTTCGCAATTATATAATTCGATAGTAATTCGCTATCCGCCGCTTAAATTTCTCGGCAGCCTGAATAATTTTGCACTGGGAATCAAGGTGTTATTGCCGGATCTTCGACTAATAAATTCAATTTTGGGCCATTTTTTGGATACCTTCAATCTGTTTTCACTTACTAAAGCAAAAATGTTTGGAATCTATCATTTTTCGAGCCTTTCGAGAATCTCTGCCTCACATTGTGTCGGTCCCCTCCATACAAAGCCTTTGCCCAAACTAAAATTGTTGTCCGACTCACGCAGAGGGGGGGGGGGGGGGGGTATCATGTGGCGAAATCTATTTTTAGTAATAGTGCGCTTCGCTAGATGATGTTGCAATTCTAAATTGTGCAACTCAGCAGAAATAATCAATTGTCACGAAATGAGATCCCTTTGGTTAACTATTAGCAACGTTTTAGTGTGTGAAAGACTTGTACGAGTACAAATTTGCGTTGTTAATCGTTTTAGGTTAAATTAATATTAGCGCCTAAAGACTTGTACTAGTAAAAATTGCGTTCTTAATCGTCTTAAACTTCACTGTCTTCGAGCGCTGAACCGCTTACATTCTTAATTGGTTATGTGACGTAAGATTTGGGCTACTCACGTTTTTGATTCTTATATAATGTTTGTAAATTTGACAAGTCACGTTTTTTCTACAAGAACGGAAGTGCTGAAGCACAATTGTGCAACTCAGCAGAAATAATCAATTGTCACGAAATGAGTTCCCTTTGGTTAACTATTGGCAACGTTTTAGTGTGTGAAAGACTTGTACGAGTACAAATTTGCGTTGTTAATCGTTTTAGGTTAAATTAATATTAGCGCCTAAAGACTTGTACTAGTAAAAATTGCGTTTTTAATCGTTCTAAACTTCACTGCCTTTGAGCGTTGAACCGCTTACATTCTTAATTGGTTATGTGACGTAAGATTTGGGCTACTCACGTTTTTGATTCTTATATATAATGTTTGTAAATTTGACAAGTCACGTTTTTTCTAAAAGAACGGAAGTGCTGAAGCACAACTATAGAGTGACACTTACAAGTCACGCGCTTTGACCACCCACAGCGGAAAGTATTCCCTTGAGAGTTAACAAGAATGCGATCCCTTCCGGTTCAGATTTGAGTCCACTAAACGCTATTCTCCTCTTTTTTGCTTGTAAACAAGCAAAAAAAGTCGAAAAAAGGGGGGTGGGGGGTGCACTGAAGACAATAATCGGAACACCCGAGGACTGGAGTGAAGCCAAGATAGGATCAGTATTCTCTAAGTCAAATCATACCAACACATGTTCCCAATTAGGACACTGTCGTGGCGACTGAAACAGTGAATAACATACAGTTTTGCTATTTTTTTTGAACCAATGCAAATAGTACATTCCTAAGGCCTGGCCCTTGAATATTTTATAATGATTGTATTGCATTTGCGGCAGTCTCAGACCTCTTGCACCGGATCATTATCTCTGCCATAGAAGTAATTCCATAACCTGAACACAATCGGCTGTATAAATTAGCCAGTTGGGAAATAGCTGACATTAGCCCAAAATAGACCATAATGGCAATAGAAAGTAAAACAAGTTTGTTAAAGTAAGCCAAAAAAGGTGCACTCAAGCGAAATTATTACAACAGTGTCAATTGATCGGCCATATTGCATTCTGTACTACCCTTTGGATCTCTAAGTTATCCATTCTCAGGCACACCTCTGTCCTCAAGACAACCACTGTACGCGTGACTACAGCAAGTCCTACCAAATTTTCTGTGGCTGTGAAGGCTGCTGGGATAGAAAAGTCTAAATTTTCATACTATAAAAGAAAAATATGTTTCAGCAGGCTAGAATTTATAATTGAACACAATTATGTTCGTGTCATGGAATGTGCTGATGTTGTAACTTTCACTTTCACAAGGCCTTGAGTAGTATCGAACCTACTTCTAGTTACGCAATGTTAAAAAGCTATTTATCTTTTACTAATGGAAACTTCACGAATTCTTTCTTCTTTACTTAGCATGACTAGTGTAAAATGGTTGATTTTTAAGCGAAATGTATTTTTCTTGTTGTGACATTGAAAGGATTTCAGAGATCTAAACAAGAATTATGTAGACAAACATGCCTAGACTTGTAAGATTTACGTCATTCAGGGAAATTCCCACTCTGCTAAAAACAACTCAAGTATTCTTCTCAAATCTGATTGAACAATTTACTTCAATATTCCATTCCGCCGGAACGAGTAATTCAGTGTTTTTAACAGAAATTAACTGCAAATGTGATGAAGGTAATGCTTTTGACTAAAATGGTTAGTTCTAAGGGCTAACTCAACCCCATTAAAGCTGATTTCCAGTCCGTACTGCGCAGACTCGGGGTTTGTTTTCGTTTTTGTTTTGAATTCGTTGAAACGTTACACTTCGGTGACAGCATACATGAAGTTTTTTAGTCCGCCATTACAGTTCGTTTACTTCAAGAATTTCCGATGAGCTGAAACGTCGGTTTGAAATAGCGTCAAGGTTCCTCTACTCGTTATTTGTTGTTCTGCAAGGATATCTGGCGTTAATAATGAAGAGAAAGGTAAGTTTGTCGCGGAATTTTTAGTTTTGCTTGTAAACATTCCTTCGTGTTGGGCTCCGATAAACATTGCAGCCGAGATTGCGCAGTACGGACTGGAATTCATCTTTAACCCCTGAATGTTTTTGTATAACTTTCAAGTGGGCAAAAACAATGTAAATTGGCTCTCCAGAAATACTTTATAATTACATGTAATTGTTGCTGAACTTGAGTGAATAAATAAAATATTTCCGAACAATGCCTTGAAATTAATTAAAGAACTAAGGTTTCCTTTAAGCAAACTGGCAAGGTTTGTACACAACTATTTCAATGCAAGTTTTGTCGTCTATTGTATATGCCTTTTTATCCGCTTTCAACACGTAATTTTTAGTGCAGAATGCACTATTGTGATGGTTTGTTGGAGCTGTCGTCTGCTAAACCCCTAAACCCCTAAAGCCCTAAACCCCTAAAGCGCTATAGTGTAAACTATAATAGTCAATTAATAAATTAATGTCAATTAATTACTTATTCCTGTGGAGGGGGTGGGGGTGGGGAGCAGCTAACCGTACGCCTCAGGTAAAACGCGGAGCATATCTACGTTACTTTCATGAAAGAGAATTCAAAGGTATATATTTGTTTTAGAAGACCCTTTGCTCTCCTTGTGGTACTATTCTTTCTAGAGCAAAGAACTTAGTGCCAAACGCATGCGCAGATTAGTCTACGTTATATTCTCAGGAACATTGAGTGTATCGCGTGTTCTGCGGTAGGTTTGATGCAGGCTCCGTGGAGCCAAGTTTAAACCGCAAACTAATTAAATTAGATTTTGAGACTTTCACAGCGCTTTCGTAATTAAGTAAGCAAAAACTTGCACCTTGATTTTCGGCGCGAAACTCCTAATAACAAGGGATCAAATATCCTAGCTGTACCGCGCTTCAAAAAAGCCTTTCGAAAGAGCTGTTTTTTATTTGATTTGTTCTTTACTTTTTGAAAAACGTCTTTCGAGCATTTAAAACCACAACTTAATTAAATTAAAGTGAAATAGTTGGCTTTATTATTAAAAGCAAAACAACTGCCATCGATGCGGACGTGAAAAACAAAAGTATCATGATACAGCATTTGCAAGGAAAACAGAAGTGTCTTGTTACAAGCAAATAACTATGGTGTCACTGTTGCAAAGATAAGCGTAAGGAACTCCTGGGAAGGAACACAAGTGGTGTTTGGTGGAGACACACTAAAAAGTGTCCGAACATTTGTATACGTAATTGGACTACATGCTGTCCAATTTGGAAATAATTTGATGAAAAAAATTCCGAGGGCAGCCAATTTGGCTGTCAGAGGAATTTTTTGAATCTAATTATTTCCAAATTGGACAAGCATGTAGTCCGGTTACATATTAATTATATAGCTTGTAGTCAGTCAATCCAGCGTAAACAATTAACTTAACTTATGTCCGGAACGGGAAAAGAATTCAACAATAGTAGGCATAACACAGCACATGCAACTCACTCAAAGCATTGTCTTCACAAATAAAACTTAAACAAAACAGTGCAATTTTATTCACCTGAGTTTGCGAAGCTTTGCTACAAAGTGAGTGAAAACACTGCATCAATCAATGAAAGTGGTACACAAAATGTCCGAAGAGACATACTCCTTTCCACCATCTCGTTCGTACTTCATCGCCGTCTTTTCTTTTCGAATTTCAGCAAAAACGACAAAGAATTGCATCTAGCTCATGGCGATGAAAATCTGACAGATTTCTTGCTTCGCTTCGCTGCACTTACGTTCACCCAAGTTTTGTACTATTGCAGGTGTTTTGCTCTTGGTTTTCACTTCTTAGTGTAGCTAGCTCCTCTTCTGACAACGTAGAAAATTTCTCTTTGTTGTTACTATTGTTGAAAAGCTCAAAAAGAATGGAAAACCGTAGCAAACTTGCCTTATAAATTCCGCCATTGTTGACTAACAATGCGACAAGTTTACAAGGGCTGACGCTATGCTTTGTGCTAATTGGCTAATATCCGTCACATGTTGTTTTTTCTTCGATTTGATTGGCTGAGACAAAACTGTCCAATTTTTCTTAAATTGGACAGTTTGTGCATTTTACCTGAAAGTCCTAATTGAAACTATCCAAATTTAATCCCAAATTGGACACTTCTCAGAAATTAAGGAAAAATAGCTGCGCTGACAATATAGGATTTACTGACAGCTATATAATTAAAGTTGAAATATCTGAGAATGCCACTAAATTCGCTTCTTGTTTGTTTATTCTCGTGGAAACAGTTCTAATTGAAACTACACTTCTACGTGAAAAACAGATATCAAGTTACCGTTCACAAATAAACAAAAAAATAGCTCATAACATTTGCTTGGAGCAGAAACAAAACAATTTTAATCGCATTTTCCTTGGTCAGAACTGTAACAACAAAGATTTTGTTTCGTTCACCACAACAGAAATCAGTTCATTCAGTTAAAAAACAAACTAATTTAATTATCAAATTGTCACGAAATGGAACGTTCTTATTCTTTTGCCTCTATCGATCGTCATTCATTCGATTTTAACTCCAAAACATACCGACTAGTCTTTAAAAGGTGACCTTGTATCTCCCAAACTGAAAACTATTTCTTGGATTTATCAATAATATCTGTGTTAGAATTGGTTTTATTACTTAAAGCAAAACAACTTCCATTGATGTCGCCCTGTTTGCAAAAGAAATGTATCAAGTTACATATCGTAACTCAGAGACTCAAAGGACAGTGCAGAATGCAATATGGCCAACAATTGACAGCATGATAATACTTTTCCAGAGTAATTTCGCTTGAGAATAAGTCAAATGAGATCACCTTTCAGTCTGAAACGCTGTTTCATGTGTACTTGTAAGATGTTGAAAGACCAAACGTGACAACTAAATCACGCGACACCTTCATCCGGGAGAAAAATTTCCCTTATTGAAAAGTCACACACGCGGCCGACCAGTTGACACAATTAACAGTCGATTTTTTTAGTAAAGGAAGTTTTCAATCATTTGAACCGTTGTGTTTTACGTAAACTTTCGTTGATTTGAGAGTTTTTAAGCAGCAAACGTGATACTTTTACTTTTCGTGCAAACTTATGTAACACGAGTCTAATTTAAGTCTAATTAAATGAACGCCACGGATTCTACAAGAATCATACCGTGTTGAACCACGTTGGACTTTGATACAAACTTTCTAAACACGTCTCTGTTATTTTAATTTTCGTTAGTTTGAATTCAGTTTGATATTGAAACAGCAAACGTGATATTTGTGCTTTGCGTGCAAAGGTTTGTAACATGATACCTTTGTTTTTCTCTTAGACTGCTGTGATGCCTTAAAGTCTAATTAAATTAACGCCAAGGATTCTACAAGAATTCTACCGCATTGAAAAGCACATCACGTTAGGCTTTGATACAAAATTTCTAAACGCGTCTCTGTTATTTTAATTTTCGTTAGTTTGAATTTCAGTTTGATATTGAAACAGCAAACGAGATAATTTTCCTTTTCCTTGAAAACGAATGTAACATGATACCGTTGTTTTTGTCGTAAACGGATGTAACGTGATGACATGCATGGTAACGTGATTTATTTTCTGCAAAGAGGGCGACGTCGATTATAACACAGATATTAACCAAACCCACCAAACCATCACAATAGTGCATTCTGCACTAAAAAGTGTTGTCGTTAATCATCGTGGTAGAGTACAATAATAATAAACTATTTTTCGTTTGTCTCACGACGTAGTGATGTAGATCGCGATGTTTCGACTGCACACTGCTAGTCTTCATCATCACTGCTAGTCATTTCTCATCGTCTTGCATAGGTCTTCCAGTCTCGCCGATGTAAACTTTGCCGCACTCACAGGGAATTCTGTAAACAACGCCATCTTGTTAAGTCGGATCAACGGCGTCTTTCGGACGTACTAGGTGTGATCTTAATGTAGTTTCCGACTTGAAAACAGCGCGTACGCCTTGTTGTTGTAGGCAGCGTCTAAGTTGTTCGGAAAGTCCTTTGACATAGAGTAGAACCGCAGTAGATTTAAACTCGGTCGTAGGCTCAGCACTGGTGCTCGGCTTTCTGGTCTTGGTGGTCTTCTGCAAGAAAGAAAAAGGATAACCATTAGAAACAAGAACAGATGACAGATGTTTTTTCTCCTTGGATATAATAGATGGTTTTGTAACGAGGCGTTTAGCACGATCGTAAAGACACTTAACAATACCGCGTTTTACTGATTGAGGGTGGTGTGAATCATACGCTAAGTATTGATCAGTGTGGGTTGGTTTACTATATACGCTGGTGGTGAGTCGGCCGTCTGGTTCTCTCGAAACTGTGGTGTCGAGGAAGGCGATTTTGCAGTCATTCTCTGTTTCCATGGTGAAGCGGATGGAAGGCCGCTGGTTGTTAAGATGTTGTAAGTAGCTGTCGACTCTTCCGCGATCCAAAATGGTGAAGGTGTCGTCCACGTAGCGTTTCCATATCGTAGGCTTATAGGATGATGAAGTTATTGCCTACTCCTCAAAGCTCTCTATGTAGAGATTAGCAACAACAGCGGAAAACCAACCAATCACAGCGCAGCAGCGTGCTTTATAAGGTTATACCCGACCAGTCGACCTTATTGCCTGATGAAGACTAGCAGTGTGCAGTCGAAACGTCGCGATCTACGTCGTGAGACAAACGAAAAATACTTTATTTTTAAGTTACATATCTTTTCGACAAAAAAGTGTTGCGCTACATAAGTTAGGAGAAAAACAAAAGTATCATGTTACATTTGTTTACACAGAAGGGGAAAGTATCACGTTTGCTGTTTCAACGTCTAAAAAAAATTTTCTGTTTTTAGCCGGCAAAGATGAAAACTTTTCCCAAGTGCGACCTACCTAACTGAAATGCGACTATACCTTTTAGTCTTGCCTTTGGGGGGCTCTGAAAATGTGATGAAAACATGAAGGGGGGTCTTGAGTTTTTTTCAGATAAATGACGCTACATCTTCATATCCCCCTCCCTTTCCATATTTTAAAAATGAACTTTCCCTTAGGACCGAGTTTGCTGTGCATCGGGAAGAAACGAAGAGAAGCATGTAAATGCCGCGAAGCAAACATAACATGTCACGACCTTTGTGTATAAAAAGCGTGGAGCAAAGCAAAGGGTTCGGATTTGAAGCCACGACTCTGCGAGAGATATAAAAGCGGAAATCACATACGAATAGTCAAGTCTTCAACTTTGCAGAAAGACTGGAAATACAAACATTCATACAGTCGCATACGATTGACAATTGAGGCCGCGTTGTTCCTTCCGTTGGTAAATGCAAGAGGAACTCCGCAAACACACTATTGGTGGCTCCTTGAAACTCAAGAATACTTTTTACTCCGATCCATTATTAAAAAACCGTTAATTTTAAGTCCGTAGTTAAATTTGCCGCACCGAACGCTGTAAACGCGGTCTTCCTCTTGGAAGAACCGCCGTGTCACTCGAAGACGTCTTCTATTTTCCCATTTTATGGGCACCCCGCTCCACACAATCGACAAATAAACATCTACAGGTATTTATCTGACAAATACAACGCTTGATCATTAAGTGTCCAGAAGCAATATTCAACTTTTAAAAAACGACTGATGCGAGTAGATTTTAAACAAGAAGTTAGCAACCTGAATTATCATCATCAAATAAATGGTCGCTGATGCTCGCGGTGCGCAGTGCATCATGGCCAAAACTGGGTCTTAAACTTGGGCAATGAAAATAATTCCAGATTCCAACATTTGTCATCTTTCTTCTATCTGCCCACTCTAGTGCAAATCCTTTAAAGTATAAAAGACCTATCAACGTCTTTGGTTGCGTGTCTGAGTCGCTCTGACCCCGATCTATATATAGAATTTTTGTATTTTTAGTGATCCGGATTATGGATAAATAGAGCTATGGTCCATAGCTTCCTTTCTTGAAAGTGGTAGTCAAATGCTCACGGGCCGGAGGAACTATTGTTCTACGAAAAAAATTTAATCGCAAGTTATGGATTTGTTACTGATGTATGTCACGATCACATAAAGTGAGTTGCGGATATCCGTCATGCGTGACTTGCTCGCTGACGTATTTTCAGTGATAGGAATGATGATCAATAATATAATAAATGCAAATTGCTCTATTGAACATCTGATAGAAATGACAATACTCTATAAAACACTTTTTTAAAGTGAATGTTTTTCTGGTCACTTTTGACTCTTTAGATAAAAATAATAAGTTGCTGTGGCTTTGTTGATGTACTATAAAATGTTTTTTTTTTTCTTAAAAAGTGCTGAAATGTTGTCTCGTTTTGTGAAACGTTTCGGGAATAACTCCTTCATCAGTCGCAAAGTTCAAATTGAAACCGTTGAGCAATTAAATTAATTTAATTTCTTTCGCGCGCGCAACATTTGTATGGCTTCTGTACGCCATATGTCGCGCGCGAAAAGTAACGTTCGATAATTGCTCAACGGTTTCTTTTAACTCTATGGCTATCGTTAGTGATATATGACCTAATGCGTCTAACGCATGGCAAGGGAAAGAGAAAGGGAATCACTTGCAGGAGTCTGATTTTTTTCTTTGAAAAAAAAAATGTCATTTTTAAGATCAAACAACGCAACTTACCTTTCAACTTCCCTTATCCCGAAAGAAATAAATTAAAGTAAGAATAAAAGTAGGTTTTCGCTTGACAGCTCATATAAATGTGAACTTAAGCCCGGGCCGAACGAGGATGAGAGTTAATGAGAGTTCAAACTCTCGCTCTCGTTTGGCATGGAACTCTCGTGCACTCTCATCGACTCTCATGCACTCTCAACAACTTTGAACGTATTCAAACTTTTCCTGAGAGTCGATGAGAGTTTGACGGACTTTCGTTCTCGTTTGGCCTGAGGTGATGATAGTCGACGAGAGTTGACGAAAACTCTCATGAGAGTCAACTCTCATTAACTCTCATCCTCGTTTGGCCCGGGCTTTACAATTCTGCGGCGAGATCTGAAACTTTAACATTGTTTGAACACCTCATTGCGGCAAAAAAGTTGCGAGATATATTTCTCAACAAAATTGCACGCAGTTTGCTTGTGTAATACAGTTTCGTCACAGCTTCCAGATCGTGATGTGCCAGATAACACGAAAAGTAAGACCCTTGAAAATCTGCTTGAACATTGTAAGCTCATTCATGATCTTTTTCCAGATAACGGTTTGCTCTTGAAGACGCTTAGAATATCATAACTTTTATTACCTTCTTTTAATACATATGGTTCCAGACTTAAATTTTAAGTCTCAAACTATTGAAATAAGTCCTTGTGATATTTGATCAACAACCAACGGCTCCGCCCGGTCCGTACATTCGCAAAGCCACTATCTGTTATCTCTAATTTGAATTGGAAAGAAAGGTCTGAAAAAGTCAAGAAATGGAATCAAAAATTTTCATAAGTTCGCAAACAATGATTTATCTTAATTTCATTCAAACTGTATATTTTATTTTTGACACGGTCTCTCAGTTTTGTGAAAACAACGGCAGGAAACACTTGGCCTATACAGCGGACTTAATAGACTCTTGATGCCATTAACGTCTTTCTTTAATTTGCCTTTTGTTAATCCCAGTTACGTCTTGCCAAAGCACTGCTGTCACTTTGCCTAACCGTTTTTCCAATAAGGAAGATTATCTTTAGATCATAGAAAGCTCAAGTTGTTCCGCGAAAAGTCAGTGACTTGGATGCTGCAATAAACTCTACATACTGTACTGTATAAGAGAACACTTTGGGTAACTGGGCGTTATGGCGATCGGTACCGACACTTTAAAACGAACTTCCACATAAAAAAACTAGAAACTCGATTTCGGTAGGATTTTTTTAAAACAAGTTTAAAACGCTTTTTTGTCCAAGATAACCTCGAATAGCTTAACTATTAGACTTCAATAACTAAGAGTTAACAATCGAAATGTCCTGTAAGACCTGTAAGGCATAAATTTTGTATTAAAGTATTTTAATGTCAAACGTTTTTAAGTGTACATTAAACTATAATTATCATAAATGTATAACATAGTCATCACGAAAAAAGTTTCTATTCAGAGAGGCCTATGGGCCCCTGCTTTTTATCTAATTTAGCTTCATTTCTAAAGCTAAGGACACAATAATAAGGATTTGATTTATTTGTAATCGAACAGTTCTCGACAATTGGTCGGAAGCCATTAAAACGCGAGGTTCCTGTATCAAGTTTTACGAGATCCCCACTTTTTTTCAGCACTTCCAATAATATAAACTCCTTTAAGACGGTTGCTTCATTTAGTCCTTAGCGGGTGGTCATAACAGATTTATTCCATACTTTAAACTAAAGGATATTTATTGTACAGTAAAAACCCGCGAGTAAGAACCTATTATTTTTCAGGTTAGCCTAAAGAGGTTCTTACATAAAGGGTTATTAACACAAATTTAGGCTTATTAGGTTCTTTATAGGTTCTTAATTTCTGAAGAAAAAATTTCAATATTGTTTTCATGTATGTTTTAGAGATTTTAGTAGTCTTTGGCCTATTCCTTGTATAAAATTTGCATGTGCTTATGTAAAAATGAAGCACTAATCATTCAGAATATGACATGATATACATACAAAAAGGAACATTTTTAATCAATTTTAGAAAATAAGAACCTGTTTTCAAATTTGGGACTAAATAGGTTCTAATAAAAAAGGTATCTAATTTGCAAATTTTAGCCTAACAGGTTCTTAAATAGTGAAGAAATTATTCAACATGACACGAGCGTGGGACAAAGGAACAAATCTGAGTCCCCGACGGGAATCGAACCCATGGCCTCCCAGTTACCGGTTGGGCACTATAACCAGCTGAGCCACGAGAGACTCGTTGTGAGCTTGGCCATTTACTAGGTTGATATGTGATACGCGTCCTACATACTGCTAGGATCAGCAATGTCGAAATCATCGAATGTGTAGTAAATAATAAAGATGGTAAATTTCAAGCTCGTAGCTCAGTTGGTTAGAGCGCCCAACCGGTAACTGGGAGGCCATGGGTTCGATTCCCGTCGGGGACTCAGATTTTTTCCTTTGTCCCACGCTCGTGTCATGTTGAATAATTTCTTCACTATTTATCACCGAGCTTGAAATCCTTCTTTATTATTTACTACACATTCGATGATTTCGACATTGCTGATCCTTTGCCTTCGTCCCGCCTCATTTTTTCCTCGCTCACCCGCGCGCGTTATTCGCTCTCCCATAACTACCGAGAGCCTGGAACAGGCTAACACTGAGTCCAACCGAAGATAAGTAAATACGAGGGTAAAAAGCCCACCTTATCAAATGATCCCGGAAATATTAACTAGAAAGTTTAATAACGCCCATGTTTCAATACACTGTAAGCCTATACGAGCAACGAAGGATCTGAAAAAATCGAATCTCGGAGATCACGTGCACGCAAGAAAAGATAGATAAAACCTGAAGACCTTGACATTAATTCCAATCATTAACCCTTCAAAAAAAGGTGCAACTCTTAAGTAGATTATAATGTTACTCAATTGTTACTGTGTATTCTTGTTATTAAGCAACAAGCGACTCAATCCAGTAGCGTGTTTCGATGTTGTTTTTGCTCTCGGACACGCTTTGACTTTCTTGACAGCCATTGTCAGCTAAACACTCAACAACAAAGGATGACCGTAGGCGTTGGTGTGTATAAAGATTTAAAACTACTCATCTGATAACGTCAAGATCTTCGTCAAGTGCTTCGAAAGTGCTCTAGAAAGATCATTGAATTATCGAGCAGAAACTATCGCTAAAGGCTGTTAAGTTTGTTGTAATGAAAACATGAACAACTGAAAGCTTTCCGTCCACGCTGTGTTTTTTGCCGTCTAGTTTGTGAAAACAACAACAGAGGAATTTTTCACCGCAATTCGTCGATGTGCTTACCATGCTTACGTCGTTCACTGATTGAAGCATCGAGACCTTTAACCTCATTACGTCATCAACGAGGCAGAATTTCGAAAACCCTCATCTACTGACACGTACGTATATTGATCAAAATACGATCACGAAAACTATTTATCATCTAAAGCAGTTTTATAATGAGCGAGTGTGATTGTGAATCATTGAAAATGATGGACAGCCGGCTAGAAAGACTAGACACGGAATGGAAACTCTCATAGAACCAGAACCATGAGCAGTTCGCTCGTGCCAGACTTCACAAATCTGATCAAAATGGTGTTTTAACGAAGGTTGCATCTTATTTACAAATCAAGGAAGCGTTTCGTAACGATTTGCTTCAGTGATAAGGGTCACCATTTCCTCTTTTCTACCCAGTCTATTAAACTAATATGGGTGTCTGAGGTAAAAACAATAGCCATCCTGCATTTTATAAAATTTGAGCTCCGGACGAAGAGATTTGAAAGAGATAGCTCAAGTCCTCTTAGCAATATATTTCGTGTTTCCACTTGATCCTGGCCAAAAAAGCACCAACACAACATTTTTTTTAAAATTCCTAAAATATCTGTCATATCCAAATATATACTCCGTTATATTTTACTAATATTTTAACCTCTTTTGTTTACAGGAAACTTATATTGAGTCGCCGCTCTTGTTCCTGGGGTCTTGACTGTACTCAGAAATATTGTCTTTAAAAGAAGAGAGGCATTCTTTTTGTCTATTTATTTAAAGATATTAGCAACTTTTTTATAGCGCAATAAATTTGTTTGATTTGATTTTGATTTGAGAAAGATATTAATGAATACGTAAAGCTCGCGGAATTAAAGATAACACTCGTTCAAAAAAAGCCCAGTAACACATATTAGTTCAAACAGTAAGCCGTAAGTTTCATATTGAAAATACTTCTAGTTTTTGCTCGCTGGCCACAAGTTGTGTTGTTTGTGACACTCGTCACGATATGAGCTGTTCATATTTTGCTTTGCCGGAAAAAAAACCGGGCGAGGAAACAAAATTAACTCAATGACAAGCTCGCGGAATTAATGTCAAACTTTGCTTTAACGCATTGTTATTCCGCTACGCTCAAATCACTACGTGAGTTTCTTTCCTGACCAAAATACAGAACGTAAAGATAGGCCATCTGAAAAAATCATAAAAGCTTTTAAAAAAGATAAAGAAATACAAAGAAAACGAGTTCTGATTAATATAAATTTCTACAACCCCGGCTTACGTTCATATGCGGGTCGGCATGACCGTTACCCTCAGATATAAAAAAATAAAGACTGACTAAGAGAAGAGTCTTTTAAGCCCCCCCCCCCCCCACTTGAAGTCACTAGTCAGCCCCCCCCCCCCCCCCCCACTTGGAAAAATGCTCCGCTGTCCCTGATATCTCAGTAGATCTGGCTCTAATCTAAGGAGGAAATGGTTGAAATCAAACGTCATTGACTTAGCGAAAGTTTTCTTGTTGTTTCCGCTAATTTTACAAGAGTTATTTTGGATTATTTTGTCTTACACTGATACAGAAAACGAGAAAAAGTCCTCAAAAATAACTGATTGAGTTTTGGCAAGCGGAGGCTGTCCTTCCCAGCAAGCTATTCGGTCAGTGCCCAACGAAAATTAATTCATTTCCCACTCAAGCAAGTTGACAGGAGCTGATTAACATTTCGGACAAGAATACAAGCTTATTTCTTTCAAACGTGACCGGTCTATTGGAGTGCAAATTCTGTACATCTACCAAGATCATCCGTTGGTTCCAGTTCGAAATAATTTGATTATCGTGGTATCTTCCCTTGAGTGGTCTGTGGAACTCGAACCGTTTGTTTGAATTAGAGCGCCGAGTGATTTCGAGGTTTCACGGACAATTGAAGGAATTTTGACCGAGCAAAACTCTCAATTTTTGCTCGCTCTATCGAGGAATACATGGTAAGTCTTAATTTTGTGTATGTGGTTTAATGACTTCATAAAAATCTAAGCTGAAGCGATGTTAACATTAGCTACGGGTGGTCAGAAGTATATTTTTGTTTTCTTCTATGGCCGACTAGCGACTTTGAACTTTATTCTTGTCTTCGAGATAAACAGAGCTTTGTGTTTAACATTTGTATACCCACTTCTGACAGGTCTCTTTTACAAAATTGAATTGCTCTGAAGTAACTATTTTGTGCAGTTTTAAAGACGGTTGAAAATTTCGGTACAAAATGCCGTGTTTTAATAGATCGAGTTTTGGAAAGCGAGCGTGCGTCCGGTTTTCTCGATGTACGAGAATGTTCACGACAAAGGTTCCATCTGACATGTAAACCACGACCTTGTTTGCGAAGAGTGTAATACTGATCTCCTCGGATTAATCTTAGCGTAAAGCAGTTTAAACAAACAAGATTTCTCCTAGGAATCCGTTCTTTCTCTGTGTTGGTAGCGAATTACCTTGAACAGACCGCCTCCAAAACAGTTCTGCTCGTTCGGATGAGATACATTATACATTGTAGTTAAACAACGATCTTTTAATATGTATATTTGCATTTGTTTGAACTGGCGATATTTGGCAAGCATGTATTCAAGTACCGAGGAGTACAACGTTTACACTGCAATACAGCTGTACGTGCAAGAGTTTTTGTACGTCGTATAATTTCGGTCAATTTTCCTTCTGTGATCGTCAACTTCGGAAACCTTTGTGTTCGATTGCTCTGTGTACATATTGCCATGTATTGTGTACCCTTCCTCTCATTCAGGAAATAACAAGAATAATAAACGACCGCCTAGTTTTTCCTGCATAGCCGTGGTGTCTAGATCTGTCAAAAGCATTGTTAGTGTAAATTTGTGGTTTTTTCCGGCTCTGCGTAAAAAGGCAGCGAACATTTTTTTAAGTGAAAAAAGTCGGAAAAATGTGCCCCCGCGTGCAAAAAGTAAAATAATTCATTAATCTGAAAATTATGTAGAGGTTGTTGTCTTGCATTGATACCACAAACCGTATAACTATTTTGCTAATGAGGAAAGTGTTAAATAGTTTAATTCGTATAGTTTCTTTGAATTTGCGCGATGTTCATTTCGTGATGTGAAATTGTCACGACCATAACAGAACATTTCGCGGGTAAATTAGTTTACAAATTCGTTTAAAATTATTTGTTAGGAATATGCACATACCAAATGTATTTGACAATTTTTTTTCTCTTTTAGGTAGCTGTCTAGCATTAGGTTAGTAACTAAAAAAGTGCTATAAAAAGCTTTTTAAAAACCTAAGCTGTTGCGAAATTCGATATTAAATCCTCGCTAACCTTTTTTTCAATCTGGTACGTGAGATTATTGAAGCGAGTTAAAGGCGAACTAAATCTATTAATTCTAAAAAGTATCTGTGGCGCATTTCGTCAACACGAGAAGGATTCATTGATACAGAAGCTAGAATTCAGTTGCAACCAAGCTATTAAGTACACAAAAGTCGCATAAAAATGAACAGTACACAAGAACTACTTTACTGCATCAATTTCTTATCTGTGTATGTCAGTGATATATGTTGTCAAAAAACTCTGACCCTTATCCCGTCTAGCTTTGTTTTGTTATGACCTCAGTTGAATTGTGAAAGGAAACAAATGGTTCTTTGATCTTGGTAATACTCACAGCAGGAGTTACCCGAACTTATTTTCCTTCATAATGTTGTATTTATACTGTGCAGTATAGTTGGCCTCATAGAAAGATAAAGTATTTAGGTGGTTGTTTATATAACAGATGTGGGGTGTCTTGCTTCTGGGAAAACTCAGTGATTATTGTTTTGGCCTTGCCAATGTCAACATTTGTTGCCTGAGATGTAGTGCTCATCATATTTAAACGAAACGTCCTTGCAGCGATTCAAGGCGAACATCAGGGGAAGGGAACTCAGTGGACTTGTCGGAGGAGACACATGCAAAGGGTGTCACCTTTGCAACTCTTGAGCCGAAACCACCCTATAAGTATTAAATATAGGTTCGATATTCCGTATTTTAAAGTAATATCTTAATTGTAGGAATTAGATGTAAATACAAAGAGTGTTGGAAAATGTAGCATAATTTAATGTAAATAGACTAGAATCGTTTTTGTACTTATATTATATTTTAGTTTAAACAGTGTCCCCGATTAGTAAGCTTAAGGCTAGCTAGAAGACTAGACACTTAAATAAAGTTCTTATTATTATTATTATTATTATTATTATTATTATTATTATTATTATTATTATTATTATTATTATTATTATTATTATTATATGTGAACTCATCTGAACTGCCGGTTTAAAGTTTTGATAATCATGCTAACATTTACTTACCATAGAGGAAATTGTAAACAGTGGGGATTCAAGTATAATATTTTTTTAAAGTCCCTTTAAAGATTGAGTTACACAAGAATATTTTACACAAAGTCACTGGTCAGGAATCTTTCCCCCCCTTCATTTTTGTGTCAAACATTTCATTTTCTCAAGACCTAGTTTTACTTAGTATATCTAGATCTCTGGATCCAGATTTCTTTTCTGTACTGAAACATTTGATTAAAATTTTACTCAGGAAATATGTATCCAATCAAAACAATGTGATTCCCACACAAAACCAGATGTATGTGGGTAGGAAGAGGTGTTTAATTTTAACAAACCACAGATTTTTATCAGTCTAGTTTCACTTTGCTTTTGTTTCCTATGGCTTGTACAGTATGATTGGTCACAAATTTGATGTTAGGGATACCCCTTTAAAATTTTGTTTGTAAAGGTTGGTTCAATAAAGACAGAACAAATTATTAATTAAAAGTACAAATTATGTAGTTGTTGAAGACTGAGGGATCAGAGAACTAAAGAGTAGAGATGCTACGACCACTTTAGATTCTTCGTTGATTATTTGTTTCTGTGTTAACTTTTTTTATGAAAGTCATCTGAAATTTATTACTTATCATAACATTTTATTTATCTCTGACAAAATAATTTTTACTTTGAATTTGGTTTTACAATACACCAGATGATCTCTTAGTTTATCTCTGTCAAACTGCCAATGGATCTACTCTGCTAAAGGTGCAGGGCTTATTCCAGAGTGGGGCTTATTTCAACTATTGGTAAACCAGTAAGGATATAGAGAGAATTAAGTGAGGTGTGTACTTAGGTATGCACAAAAAAATAATGGTCTATTTTTATTAACAATTGCTTTTTTAGAAAACTGTTTAAAAGTGCATTTGGCTGTGGATGGCTCTGATGGAAATGGATTGCAATTTGAAAACGTTAGCCAACGTTAAAAAATTGATATTTTATATACGGTATAGCCGAAGTTTGATTTCTATCCCCAAATAAAGGTTATATCTTCAGTTAAATGTTCAAAGAAAATGTTTTTCATGGACAAAGTTGCCTACCACTTATCATATCAGAACAGTTTAGACCAAAAATCTGCGAAATCCCAGTGACATGCATACATATACTAGTCCCCTTAATATATAATTATTTCAAATGAATTCACGAGAAAAACACATCTCTTTGTGAAAGTATGCTTCATCAAGAGGTAATATGAACACAGTTTCACAGTCTCTTTGTAAATACCCAAATTAGTGCCGCAACACTTATTTGAGATCTTTGTTCCAATAAAAATTTCTAAATGCAGTGGAATCCTAATTTTGCAAATCCTCAGTTTCTCAGAGCTCCTGATAAGTCAAACCAATAGTTAATGTTTCCTGCTTCCCTCAATCAAACACTGCAGTTTTACTTCCAACTTCTCAAACTCCTTGATTGTTCTCTAAGTGGAGGTTCAAGAAATCGGAACTCCACTGCAATCTATGAAATATTTTCAGACAGCTTTTTCCTTTCCACAGTATCTTGTGGTTATTATGTGGAAACAATGAAACATGAAAATTTTAGTGACAGACTAAGGTGTAAAGCCAATCATTGGTTTAACACCTTTGTCTCTACTATCTAATTCAATCTGTGGTTATAATTATTTCTTGTGTTACTAATGGAATCCCCATAATTATAAACAAGGAGCTAGTTTTGGGTTAAAAATGGTTAAATCGTGATTCTCATAACATTTCACTATGTGCAGTCTGTAGGTTCTGTTTAAAAAAAAAGAAGAAAGATTTAATCAACAGGTAGCCAGTCAGAATGTCACTGTAAGAGACAAACAAAACACTGCTAAGTACAGTTGTATCAATGACCAAGCAATTATCGCCATCAAAACCATTAGGTAATTGAAAGGTTAATTTAATCTCAAGACATTAATATTTTTGGCATGGAGCCACAGAAAAGGAAATCCCTTTCTTCAGCCACAAATTCCACTTCCTAAAATTTTATCCCCAGGTATAGATTGTATGTACATTGTTAAAAGGCCTTTTCTAATGGGTTATTCCAGAAAAAATACACACCCCCCCGACGGATGGCAAAAAATTTTGACCCCCCCTTCCCGCCCGGATTTCCAAGATCGCTAGACTCCCCCTTCCGCCCAGATTTCTAAGCTCAAGGACCCCCCTCCCGCCCGGATTTCCATTTTTTTTAAAGGCCCTAACTGGATACAACAGGCAATAGAAAAGACCCAACATTTCTTCCAAAAGATCCCTGTTTATTATAATTTTCAAAACTGGGCTAATATTGCGAAATTTGTGGGTCAAATATCAACATTTCAAATCAGATATGGTTATTTAAACCATCGCATGTGTGTTTGAGTGATCTCTGGTACACTCTCCTCGAAAAGGCCACTTGCTTTTTTCCGTCATACAACAAATGTACAAGATAAGAAATATGTATTAACCCTCGGACGTACAAGGGGGGGGGGGGTGGATGCCACTCCCCCCCCCCGTAAGGTTTTTTCCCAATTTTGAAAAAAGCATTTACCCTACAATGCTAAAACTTTCGGTAGCTGTTCATTCATCCTTTGCGGAAATTTTGATATGTCAACCATGTGCCCATGGTATATGATGGCAATGTCATAAATACAAGCAGGTCTTGCCAAAAATCGTCATTTTTAACATTTTTCTTGATATTTTTACAGTTTTTTAAAACAGAAATGTAAGATTTGTTTATTTTTACATTCCATAAGCATTCTAGCTTGATTTTGCATCAATTTCTGTTATTTTGTGACTTTCTAAGAATATGTTAAAATCCAAGATGGCGGATCCAAGATGGCGGCTCTTATGACGTCACAGCCAATAAAAATTATGTCATCTTGTAGAGTAAGCTAAGGGCTTTCTTCTCAGAGCAAAATAATTTCGCTACGCCTTAATATAACGAAAACTCCGGGGAGGGGTTCCATCCACCCCCCCTCCCCCCTTGCACGATGATGGGGGTATGAGTTTGCTTGTACGTCCGAGGGTTAAGTCTTTAAACGTATGTAAATGTAAGGAAAAACACAGTGAAAAAAGTCCTTAATGCGCTAAAAAAGAAAAAATATAATTTCAGTTGTCAGTGACAAGGCGTCCTAAATTGCAGTAAATTGGTGCGTGTTTACAAGATTGAGTTCCCGCTGTTAGGACTATTAGTGTGACATTTACATGAGCTTATCAATAAAGCCTTTCGAACTACAATAATTTTAAATTTTGTTACCTATATGGTCTGTAGGTCAACTGGAACTCTTGCCTTTCTTTCAAAGAATTCAAGTTTTCATGCCGGCGTAATGTCCACGTTCTGGCTTTCATAACTTGTTAACATATCGATCGTAAGGCATGGATAAATAAAGTGGAAGAAGCCAAAAATACACAAATTGTGTATACGCATGTTTGCCAGCAAAACAAGTTCTCGGCTAACATAAACAGAAAAGTACAACCTGCAGCCGAACTGATCGTCTTTAATTTCTTCACATTTTTTGAGGATGTTGCAAAGCACGGGTTCGGGTGGCCTGGGTACCGTAAAAATGTTCCAGGCGTTGCACCTGAAGGTAAACTTGAAGGATATCAGGTAAGAACACCATAAACTGGAAGACTACAAGATTTTCTGAGGCAAACGTCTTCTTTTAAGTGGTAAAACATATCGATCGGGTTTAAGTTAAAAGTGACCCCCAAGGAAGAATTTTTAGGTTCAGATCCCCCCTCCCGCCCAGATTTCCCAAGCCAGTAACCCCCCCTCCCAAGAGAATTTCCAGTTTGCCATCCGTCGGGGAGGTGTGTATTTTTTCTGGAATAACCCAATGCCCCATTGTTAAATTTATTATGAAGGTAATCTTTGATTATCTTTGCTTAATGATTTTATAGATCACAGAACAATGGATGACTCAATATGTCTGTCCAAGTTACAAGTTCTCTAAACCAGGCTTCTACAGTTGGTAAGAAATCTGTGTTTGCCATAATCACTGATACATATAACTTTGGAATTGTACTTTACTTTTACTTATTGAATTAAAGCCCTGGCTAGAGTGTGAAAGGTACCAGCAGAGTTTTTCATATTATGAAATATAATTTCCATTCAGACTTGCATTTATAGATTGCAAGTCACTCATATTATCCATGTGTGCACAGCCAACTACATGTAAAATGGCAACAAGAGTGACTTGCAATGACTTTGTTCGGGACCTATTACTTGATGGTCAAAGTTAACAAAGTCATTGCAACTGCATGCAACCAAACAAAGCAGTACAAGTGTACCATTATGTCTTCGATCAGCACGGACAAAGTGTGTTATTCACTAGGTATTCAGTAATCTGTATACACATGCACAATGGAGCTGTCTCAAAGAATTATCAAGGGACACTCTGAACTACCTGGTATCTATAAGCAACTAAATGTGGACCTTGCCAAGGAAACATTCAGTTTTGTCAAACCTGTTTTAACTCACATAAGTCGATATTGATTGTGCCGCTCTGTCTCATGTTTCATAAACGTTGCGAATGGTTTCGATAACTTCATAACTTCAACTTCATGTGTCCTGACGAAAGATTGGTATCTCTATACTTTCAAAATATGCTGTTTCGATTTCACTTCTTACATCTTATAGAAGCAGAGGTACGTATCACTCTTGCCGTGCAGCAAAAGAAATTACGCTCGTGACGGTGCTTGTTTATAAACAATTATTGGATGAGGTTTTTGTGATATCCGGAATAATCAAGGTCAAGGTACCGGTAAGTGTTATCAGCCAAAGCCGAAAGCTGAGGCTGATAACACTTACCGAGACCTTGATTATTCCGAATATCACAAAATCCGAATCTAATAACTGTTTTATTATGCATTGTTTTTCTGGTAAAGAAAATAATGACAACGATTTCAACCTGTTTCAAAACTTGTGCTAATTATTCTGGTTTGTTGTTCTGCTTAATTCTGAATGCTCTTTCCTCAAAGTATTTCGTGAAATAGTTCTTTCCCAATTTATGTCAGTCATGTTGTGTTTTCTGAGAATCTATCATCCAGCAATTTTTCACCTTTGGTCAAATTATTTCTAAGTTGAAGAAGCGAATAGACAAACTATGAATTTCCTTTGCCACCAGATGCCTGCCACATTGCATTGGTTTTGGAAATCATTCACTGCTTGCGCAACCTACAGATTAGTAATTAAAATAATCTGCTAGCAGATATAAATTATTCACTAATCTGTAGGTTGCGTGGATTCCCAGAATTAGCTGTAGGATCTTAGCCAATAAGAAGACAGCTAGTGACTACAATGTATAATAATTCAGTATAATTGCCTTCGGTTGTCAAACAAATTAAACATCCCATCACACATTGAAAATTTCCGAAAGTATTCGCCCGTCATAACTGCAGTGAGCACGAGAGTCTTTCACCACTTAAATTAACTTTGCATTGTGAAAGTAGAGATTTCTTTTTGTTGTGACGCTTTTGTGACAACGAAATATAAAATCACTTTCGGTGTGTTAATTGTCAACAGACAGTAATCACTTTAATTTTTGCTTGTGGTTATATTTCGCTCACAAAAAATGTTCGCAAGAATACTCGGCGCATCATTTAAATTTGTATCATGAATTGTTTTTTGGACTGGGGTATTTTTTGCTGTCAGTGTAAACACCTTCGAAAGCCTTGTAGAAGCAGAGATTTATTTCTTGTCACCACGCTGAAACATCGAAGATAAAATCATGCACGCTGTTGGCGCGTGTTTATTCAATAGACCAAACAATTCGCTCACAAAAATGTTGCAAGCATACTCGGCGCATTATTTAAAACTAAATCATTTTTTTCCCTTGTACTACAGGTTTTTTTCTGTTACAAACAGTTTTGTAAACCTTGTAGAAGCAGAGATTTAATTCTTGTTGTGACGCTCCTGAAACATCGAAAGGTAAAATCACGCTTGACAGCACATGTTTTAATTCACTAGATCAAAAAAAAAACTTTCGCTCGCAAAAATATCACAAGCATAATCGATTTATGATTTAATCTAAATCGTAAATTGTTTCTTTGACTACAGAGGTTTTTGCTGTTAAAAAAAACCTTAGTAAGCTTGTAGAAGGGAGAATTATAATTCTTGTGAATGTTGGACGCTCCTGAACAATAAAGAAACACTGTGAGATCACGGTAGCTCTGTCAGGACATGTTTCAAGAGATCAACAAACAAAAACCTTCGTTATATTCTTTTGCCGTTATTATCACCTTGATTTCAAACAATGTTATATCCTTATTCTTCCAAACTATCAGCTAACTCTTTTGAAACTAAACAGCTTGAGAACTTTCTAGACTAATTATTATCACTTTCGAGCGACCAAGTGAGTTTTGAGTTGGCTTCGAAAACCAGTTTTCACGGAGATGCCATTCGTTAGGCTCATAAATATGCACGAACCCCACTTGACATAATTATGTAATGAATTACCCATTATGTCTGTATCAAAGTTGTCATGATACATGTAGACATCAGTTTGATTTGTAGCTTTTTAAGGATTACCCACCTTGTAATTAAAAGTACACGTATGACTTACAATGTAGATTCATGTTCTTCACTCATTAACAACTGCTCTGTAGTCACACTTAATTACTATCGGTATGTCATAATGTAGGTTTTTATCCAAATGTAACTAGCCTGCGTAGCAAGCGTTCCCATATAAATTTTCTACATTTTGTGCGAAAATTGGGGTGAAGGCATGGGAGGGGCAGCAGCCTTTTTTCCTGCCACCACTCTCTCCTCTTGCTGTTTTGCCCTCCCTCAATTTTTACACACCCAAATTATAGAAAGGTTTTTGGTACAGTAATAGCTTCACTTCCCTTTAAAATTTTGGCTTTTGAGACCTCCAACTCCTTGGAATTCCAAAGACCTTTATTTCCTGTAACAGCTATTTTCTTCTTACCATTCAGTTTTTATCTTCAGCTATGTCCCCGATTACAAATTACCCTCAGTCGCCAAATGGTGGAACTTTGGAGCCATTTAGTTCTCGTTCTAAGAGAGCAGCTTCTCCTCAACGAATCAGCAATGGCTATACATCACCCAAATCAAACTCAATCTTATCTCCAAGAAAAACATCCATGAGGTTTTTCCGCCGACCCACCCTTGAAAAGAATTCATCTATCGACTTTCCGACACAAGGAAATGAGAAGAAAAAGCAATTGACACCTCAACCAAGGGTGGAAATTATCTACAAAGACCCACCATCAGAAAATGAATCTGATAAAGATAATATGGTGTCCTCACTGAAGAAGGCATTTGAAACAGATGGAACAGCACTTCTACGGCTATCATCCACGCATTCTGGAGACAGATCACCTTCTACCATCTCTGAGGAGTCTGTACCTTCCATGGGGCCGAGTCACTGTCTTGATGTGAATATGAATCGCGTGTCCACTGCCTCGAGCTCCAGCCATACAGAGAGGGTTGTGCAAGAAATTGTTTCTACCGAGCAGGCTTATGTAAAACATTTGCAGGAGATCATTAAGGTACTGGCATGATTGAGTTTTAATAATATTACAATTACTAAAAGTAAACATGAAGGTCTCAATCTCTATTCTGTGAGCTGCAGATTATTCACTCACTGACAGTAATTTCGTTATCTGTCACGTATGTTCACATACTTTTAGCTATACAATTTATTTTGTCTTTTTCATGTTTATCTCATTTCTGATTATGAGATACAGAAAAATATGATTGGATAATGTAGATACACTAAGTACCAAAAAACCCAGGAAAGTAGCCGATGTATAACAAGAAGCTTTAAGCAGCTTATAACAGGCGTTTATTGTTTAACGACTTCATTCATATCTTTGGCTAGAAAGGCGAGGCACTGCACAGGAAAAATCTTTTGAGAAACACACAAGTCTGATGTTTGCGTGAGTCACAGAGTTTGGTGTGTGTGAGTTGAATTTCCCTCATCACATCATCTTTATCTGGCTGGATAAATTCCTGCTTAGGGATGGACCATTCTTTTTCGAAGGGGAGGGGGAGGGGTTGGGAAATTTTCCTGGGCAAGATTTTTTTCCACCTTCCGGTTGTGCAAGAATTTTTTTGATATTTTTCTTATCTTTTTTGGCTAGTTCTGGAGGCCATGCGCACTGTGTTGGTGTACAACGGCGTAACAAAATATGTAACGCTAAATAACGAGCTAGAATGCAAAATTCACGGACAATCATAATAATCTAACAACATAAAAGTAAAGTAAATTTCATGTGCATTTATCTGGTGATAAGAAAGTGGCAGAAAATCCATTTATTTAGAATTTACAACAAAATCAAAACATCGTACTCGAAAATTATAGCGAAAACAGGAGTGAACGCAAAAGACATTTTCGCGATTATTTCTGCTTCAACTAAAATTAGACACAAAAATCTTGAAAACTGAAGTGCACATAAGTTGTAGAATCCAATCAAAGGCGTACTTCTTATCAAATTTCTTCAGGTTCGGAGAAAGAACTGATTTTCTAGCGTTACATTGAAAAAAAATTTACGTAAAGTTTTGGTTGCATGGGTGATCACATTTCAATCCAGCGTTTGCGTTCAGCATTTCAATGGTTTGTGTCGTTCGTTTCTATCGTTTCATTTCCATCGTTTTTGTCGTTTCAATGGTTTTTGCCAATGGTTTCAATGGTTTTTATCTTTCCTTGCAATCGTTTCTAGCGGTCGTGATGCTCAAAATAGCATCTTACGAGAACGCGCTAGAATAACAAGGTTTAATTTTCGGAACCCGTTCGCAAGAACGCGTACACTGCGAATAAATTTTTACTTTATGAAAGAAAATGAATTATTAAGTTATATTTTTGGGGGAAAATTTGAGTCAAATTACTCGAAAATTGCGAGAACAAGATGAGATAACTAGATAAGACATTTCGCTCCGACACGTATGGATCGAGGTTTTAAGTTCACATGCTGGTATGCATGAAAAATAGGAGTCGAATAAATAAAGATCGTAGCCATGTCATTATTTTAAACTGCATTATATGGTTAGATAAATATTTTCTGATAAAAAACCGATAGTTGCATAAGAAATTTTAGATGGAAAACAATCGATAATAAAATTTCCCAATATGAATGAAACAATATCAAATTTCCACCGAAATGCAAATTTGTCAATGTTTAAAAAAACACGGCTTCCAACTCAGAATAGAACGCAAAATAGAACGCAAAATGTTTTTGGATCCAAAAAAGTTATTCAAACAAATGTCAAATTTGCTTTTGGATGCAATAAAATTAATATTGATTCTTTGTGCGCTTAATTAAGAACACAAGACTTAATTATTCGTGTATATTTTGCAGACACCGCCAGACGCTTCGTCTCTGTTCAAAGCCGTCCTTTTAAAATCGCAACCTTTTCTGATAAAATCACCAAAGTTATTGAATTTTGCCTCAAACGATCAGTTAAACAATTGTTTTCAATCAAATCCACATTTGAAAACAACATTTACCAAACCGAAAGAAAGAAACGATTCAAACTACAAATAAACCAAACAGACCAAACGATTCAAACCATAAAATTTATAAAACGAACGATTCAAACCATAGAAACGAACGATTCAAACCATATAAGCGAACGATTTGAACGACAGAAACGAACGATACCAAAACGTTGCACAAACGCTAAATGCTGGTTTGGCAAACGCAAGTTGGAAGCGTTTCAAACGATAAAACGCTACAAACAATGACGAAAGTGTGTCGTTCGTAAACGAAAATGTTACGCGGCATGTAAAGAATTTTGGTGAGTGAACTAACTTTTTCTTGTTTTTGAGGATACCTAAACTTCGAGCCAGGATCTGAGCCAGGATTCGAGCCAGGATCCGAGCCAGGATCCGAGCCAGGATCCGAGCCAGGATCCGAGCCAGGGTTCGAGCCAGGATTCGAGCCAGAATTCGAGCCAGGATTCGAGCTAGGATCTGAGCAAGGATAATTACAGCAAGGCGCCCATAAGACCATAAGTATGACCACTTTTAATTAATTCACATTCTTTCGTGCAGACTACCCAGAGGCCGAGGAACGTCCCGCAATAGACCGTTTGCATTATGACGTAAAAGCGCAAAGACTTCTGGTAGTTGTAGTTAGGTTTGCGGGAAAACACCATTTCTGCCCTATGATTGGCTAAGGGCAGCCAAGCGTGAAGGTGGACATCCAAGACTTTTATTTTGATCTGAAGTTGAGCTGCAAAGTTTACGCTCCTGTTGCTTCGAAATTTGTTTATACATTTATTTTTTTAGTTACCTGTTAAAAATTTAGAAAACAGGATGATAGCTTTGGAATGAAAATTGACTGAGTTCTGTGTTTTAACCAAGACAAATGTTGTTCGTGTTCAAGTAAGTTTAATATGTACGTTGTGTGGCGGAGTTGACTTGCTATAGAGATTCATTTATCGCAGCCGACAACTTCTCTTCGTAAATAATTTTAGCCTAATATCACAGCTTCAAAAAAAAAGCGCACTGGAAACAGATTGCTTGAAAGGACGAGTCGAGGATATAACTAAATTTGTGTGAAATCAAGTGAAAGCAAGGCAAGCCATTGACTTTGTTCTTAATTGATTTTCAGACGTTCAACAAACGATCGCTTCCATCGATCACAGGTGAATTATTTCTTCACTAAAAAGCTTAGAAAATTTACCATATATCATGATTGCTCGACGGGACGGTCAGTTCAATTTATTTTTACAGTGAGACAAAGAAACGAGTCAAATAATTTTCCTCGTTCAATCGAGCTTCATCGATGAATCATGAAGGGTCAATCATAAAGGATTTTCAAGCTGATCAATCAAAACTTCCCTGTGCAGGTGAATACAGATCATTTGTTTTTATCTTAAAATTGTATTTTTTCGTCAAATAGAGAACTGTAATTGCAATGTTCTTTAACAAAGAAGTTTTCTTGGTTTTTGTACTGAAAATGTCAACTCGTCGAGTAGCAGTTGTGGTTTCAATCCGAGCGAGGGCCGTGCGAGCAAATATAATTTTATTTCCATAATCTTGTTGATGAACGATTACTTGTGCGACTCGAAAGGTGAGCCTCAAAGATTTTTACGAGTGTAGAAATCATGTACTGTGCTCCCCCATGTTAAGAAAGGGTAAAATATTGCGTCTTCGTATATTACTTGAAAATACCTGGTAAGCAAAAGTTTTAGGAATTTAACTAAATAACCGCGCGACTGAGACTTGGAGGAAACACTCGTTGAAACTTCACTACAAAATGCAACCCAGCAAATATACAATTTCTTGCATAGCTTTTTTTTCATTTTAACGGACTTTATTTTATACTGAGAGGTTGTTTTTTGCCCTTTAAATGAAGCCACAGGGACGTCTTCTTCGGTGAGAGTAATTTTCTTTACCTCCATCACGATTTTCTTGGGCAAGCGAGCTTGATGACGATTCAAAATTTCCCGCGAACCTAACTACAACTACCAGAAGTCTTTGCGCTTTTACGTCATAATGCAAATGGTCTATTCACAACAGAAAACCGCAAGCGGGCAAGATCGAAGCTGTGCTTTCTCATGGATACTTCAATTTTGGGTTTTTATATTTTTTCTGCTTACCTACACTCGCAGATATCATGAGATTATTGTGTACACTTTTCACTGTCAAGCTTTTATGTTTGTGTGTGCACGTGTGTTTGTTTGCGAAGATTTATCGCTGTTGACTTCTCAGCGCGTTGAAATTTAATTTCAACGAATGATGCACAACTTTTCGGAACGGCGCAGCGACTAGTACATGTATAGCTTGATTTTTCCCTTCTGAGAAAATAATTGGCCCCCGAGCATTTTTCTCGTAAAAACGCGGGATGGTCGAAATTGAACGGGACGTCGATTCAGTCTAGCTGCCGTCAAGTTCTCGAAAAGCAAGCGGGAAAAGCTAAAAGTCATTCAAGGAACCGTGGCTAGCGACTGACAAGTGTATTATTTACTTCAGATACCGTAAATATTTCGTATTTGGGACAAATTATTTTAGCGTGAAATACACCAAAGAAAAGGTGACTTGCAAGTATTATTTTTCATAAACATTGTAATTGTCGGTAAATATTGTTTGCACGTAGCGACAGAGTTGGCGTTTATCTTAACTTTACAACTTAGCTGTTGCTGTAAGTTAGATCTTTTGCATTTGCAGTTGCCACTTGTACATAATAAGTCTTGTATAACCACGACGAAAATATATCAATCTCAACGCCGGTTACTGCGATGTAAAAGTAAATCGCAATCGCAATAACAAGAAACACAACTTTATTTATAACTGCGATCATAAATACATGCGAAATGTTCCCTAAAATAGATCGTGCTCGCAATAATAGGAATCGGAACGCAACAACTTTACTTGTATAACTGTAGTCATACTGATGCAAAATGTTTCTGTGAAAGCTAAACCGATAACTCTGAATCAAAACTTTATACTCTTAACTTACAGATTGTTGCCCGCGGGCCGATCGAGAATACCGTCAATTGCGTCGAACTGCAGCAGTAGAGGGGATGTCTATAAATTTTAACGTCAATATTTCGCATTTTGGAGTTACCATATTTGTAGCGTAGGATTTCAAATACAAGCATCCATGATGACCATGAAACACGTGCACTGCTTCGATCTTCCCTGCTTGCGGTTTTCTGTTCTAATTACGGGAACGTTCCTCGCCTCTGATTGGATAGTCTGCACGAAAGAATGTGATATAATTAAAAGTGGTCATACTTTTGGGCGCCTTGCTGTAAGAATGGGACTAACTATTAAGTGCTCCGGTTAGCCTATTAAAATAGCGTTCGGTTAGCCTCACTAGCACTCTGGTTAGCCTAAATAGCACTACGGTTAGCCTACTTTAGCTTGGGTTGATGCGGTTAGCTTTTATAATAGGGTTAGGGTATCTATCTGAAAAAAGGATGGATCCTAGCTCTGATTCTAGCTCATTAGTTTATTTCCTTGTTTTTAGGTTTTAACCAAGCAAACGAGCATTTAAACAAACAGTAATGCAACTTGATTAGATAATGAAGAATACATCTGTATGATTATTACAGTCATATTTATTCTTATTTACAAAATATACAAGGGTAAAGTCAGACATCGTTAGAAATTGTGACTTGTACACCAACATCGTGCGCATGGCCTGGAAAAATGTGACCTTTCACGCGAAAACATACACTAGCGGCTTTCTAGTAAACGAGTGAAATAAACGACTATCGAACGGGTTTTAAACGAGTCTTGAAGTCGTTTGAAAGGAGTTCCACTGAAAGTTCAAACGGGTTACGACTCGAACGGCTCATGAATTATTCCGAACGAGTAGCCAACCCGTTTGCAAGGCTCACGAAAAAAATAATGTTCAAGCGGCCAGTCATGAACGGCTAATTCGGCATTCTTATAATTCTGAACGATTGACTGATTAATTTATATTGTGTCATAAAAGCTAAGCCGAACAAAAAAACTAAGAACATTTGATACCGAGTTTACTATTAAACAAAACTTACAGTTTTACGTTTTATTTAAAACTTAAGTAATATTCAACAAGTTTAATACTAGAACAATGTTTCGATGCTTGACAGTGTGCAAACGTCAAGTGCTTTTGATTTGAGGTCGAGAAAAAATTACCTGGAATCCACTGTCGACTCGTTCCTGCAAACAAGCTCTCTCGCTTGAAAAAAGCGAACAGCTTTGCTCTTTCAATTTGTAAACCGTCATCTTCATTGAACATTTTTCTTTTTCCAAACTTCACTTCAAATCAAAAGCTCCCTGTGTCTTGTTTGTTTGTGCGGCATATCAAAGTTTTGCGGTTTCGCAACTTTCGCAACGTCTCGGGTTTCAAATAATCCCGCACGTAAAGCGATAGTTTTGAGTCAATTTGAGTCAACTTTGTTGAAGGCAGAGTATTTTACTGTTTCAATAAACTTTATACGCGTTGTAAAACCCAAGATATTACTTGTTTTGAAACTTTGCCGAGACTCTTGATCAAAATGCAAATCAACCTTGTCGCACGTGGGCTGAATCTGCTGAATTTGCAGACGGTCACGTAACTATTTCTGTTAAACAGTCACGGTGCTTTTTCTGCTTTTTAGCCATCTTTGCTTTATAACTAGACTTGCCACAAGTCGACCTCACAAGTTTTCACAGTGAATAAGCGAGCGAAGCGAGCCTTTTAGGCCGCGAAGCGGCTGTGCGAGTGACGAAGTCGCGAGAGGTCGACTTGTCTCGCTTAAAGGGTTTTCGTTTGCGTTTCGCGCCAAAAATGGGGAGTATCAATTTTCAAGTGGTGCGTGACTTACATCTGGCATCTCGGATTTCGTTGCAAGTCCTTGACTCGAATGGCGGAACGTATTTTTAGACTCAACTCCGACGAAAACAATCGAGTTTGTGTGCGTTTCTCCTGCCTCCAGAGAGCAAATTTGGCAATGCAATGACTCTCATCGATGAATACACATTTTAAATTGTTTTTTAACCGACAAAAAATGTGCCAATAGTTATTAAGAATCGCCACCGGACTTCCAAACACCAGTTTAGATTTGAAATCTAAAATATCCGCCAGTTGCTGTAGAGCAGTCGTCGCCAGCATACGAAGCTGGGATTCCAGAGGCAATAAGGTTCGAGACTTGAACTAAAAGAAATCAGTGAAACGACAACTAAAACAATGGCATTGGTATCCGCACCAAAAAGGAGTCGAATGCGTACGGCGCGAGCTCAATGGTGAGGCTTTTTCCAGCTCCGGTTGGAGCAGAAACAATAACATCTCTCCCAGAAAGATAAGCTTCTATTGTTTTTCGCTGGTAGTCATGCAAACTTGAATAACTGGTGGCCTTGACAGCATCATCTATCGCTTTCGAAATTGACCCCATGTTGAATGTTTGACCGCAAGTCACGTTTCACTGCGCTTAATCCCTTGTGATTGACACTTCTGTCATAAGGGCTGCCCTGATTGGTCTACGCTCAGCGACCCGTTTTTGGGTCGCTAAAAGTGGCGTGATTCAAGTACAAAAAGTCCTTCGTCCCGGCGCGCCATAATAAACAAGACGAAGGACTTTATTGAAAGTCTACTTTATAACATTTGATTATCGATACTCGTTTTATTCAAGATTTAAGTTTCATTCAGCAACTGTCCGAAAAATGTTTTTTTGACTTGATAAAAGTCAAAGAATGCAAATAACAAGCACTTTTGATTAGAGGTTTAATTTTACATGTAAAGATATCTCCCGTGGGAATACACTGTCGGACGTGAAAAATCATTTTCTCAACCTTCCGGGAAAAACTTTCGATTCGCAGGCTTGAAATCAAAAAATTAAGGCCTGTGGGGACTCGTGGCGGATGGAGGCTTACAAAGTTTTTGACTTTTGCATTTTCACTTCCACCCTTGAAGAAAATGAAAACGCATACAAGCAAAGTTTAATACTCATGCCCGCTCGGCTTCTTTGTTTACTACGACGAAATTTTTATTTTATTTTTTTTATTTATTTATTGATAATCAACACTTAACAAAATTAGAGGATAAGACTTAACCTATACTTATGTGCAATAAATTTTAACTTTACAATTTAGTTTCTCAAGGCCCTTTTTTTTTTCTTTTTTTACACCGTATACTAAAACATACAAAATTATAGGTACAACAGGAGAAATTACTTTACCTTACCTAACTTATTACTTAACTTTACTTATTTTAGACGTTTTCCTCAAATGCTTTCCATTTTTTGCTGAACACGTTAATCTGATTTGTCTTAAAAGCGATATATTTTTCAGTTTCGTATTTGATTTCTAAAATTTGTTTGAAGTGATCAAATTTGGGTTTAATTCCTTTTCGTTTACAGGTCCAAAGATACGTTTTTCCTAAAATTATTATACAGTTTACCAAGTCCATTCCCTCCTTCAGAATTCCAATAATAACATCACGTAACAAAAGACACCTGCAACTACCAAGCCTATTCAAAATATTAACGGTCACCGTATTCCAAAAGGACTTTGAAAAAGTGCATTCAAACAAAAAGTGATTGATAGTTTCTCGACTCACTTGACAAAAAGTACAGTTAGGATTTGTTACGTAGCCTATTTTTTAAAAACAGGCAGTCATTTGAAAAGAGAATAGAATTTAACACCTTGTATTGAAAGGAGCGTACATAAGGTTCGCTTGCTACCCTCAAAGGTAGAAGGTATGCCCATGAAATTTGATCTTCTCTCAAATCAAATTCTAGACCGAGTTTATCCCATTTGCTAGGTTTTTCATATTTGAGTTTTATTAAGTGACAATAGTAATTTCGACATTTGTATTTTTCTATATTAATAACCTCCTTAGAGCCAGGCACATTGCCACGTAGGTTCAGTGGGACTGATTGTCTTAGACCAGTCCAAACTAAAAAATTTGTATTTGATAAACCTTGTATTTTCATGGTATTGAAAGACTCAGTATTTGTCTTATCAAAAAGCAGGTCCTTTGTAAAGACAACACCACCACACCGACGAAAATTTGCTTCCGCAAAAGACGCTAAAGTAGCTAGTAAATAAGAAATACCGTAAGGAACGTTTTCGAAAATTAATTATTTTTTACCGAATGGGCGACCAAGTCGTTCGAACCTAATTATTTTTTTACCGAACGGGCGACCAAGTCGTTCGAACGAGTGGATGTGTTTACTAAACGGTTGACCGAAGTCGTTCGAACAAGTGCAAATTTTTTTCAAACGACTAACAAACGGGTTGTAAACATGATCCCGTGTAAAAACGGAAAGTCGTTAGTGTACGTTTTCGCGTGAAAGGTCACAAATGTAAAAAATTACTACAAAATAAGTGAAAATAAAGCCTGATGGCGTTCATGGTTCGAGTGTCAGCACTGTAAATATCATAAAAATAATAATTAAAGTATAGTTAATAACTGAAGTACAACATACTGGCAAATTTTACAGAAGACTAGTTACTCAAAAGAACTTGTTCTATAACAGGGTGTAACTTTTACAACTGTTTTAGATATTTTACTATTTCCAGGGTTATCTGACTAAAATGAAGAGAGAAAGTTCCCCATTCTATGAACAGGATGTCAAAGATCTCTTTATGAACATAGAGGAAATCTATGAGTTTAACAAGTAAGTAATAAAACATTTAAAAATATGCAATAATTTCTCTGGAGATGGAGAGAATTCAGTGGCACTGATAGTACACCAACTGAAGTATTCAAGTTTCTAAAGCTGCATGTGTGACCATCTACATACGGTATTTACTCGAATAAGTGCCCGGCCCCTCCCCCGAATAAGCGCCGCATTTGGGACAAAATAGTTAATAAGCGCCGCCCCCGAATTAGTGCTGCAATCCCGATGTGGCGCTTATTCAAGGAATTCCGTATAATATTATCTAAAAAAACCACTCAGTACAACCCAACTCTAAAACAGCATTGGAAATTATTTTCTTTTCATCAAAAGTGATCAATGTTCTTCAGTTCAAAATGATTATTTTTCACCTCTTGCCCAAAAGTTTTATATCTAGAATTGTTGCAATACATAGTTTTGTTGTGAAGGCCTTGCCTACAATTTTAGTGACATTTTGGTAAAGTGAGGAAAGAGACAAAATGGTGACAAGCAAAAGACGTTTCTGTTTGCAACTGTAAAACTTTTGTACAGATAGAAAATATATCGTTAAATTAGAATAAAAGATTTCTTAGTTGTGTCCAAGTTTTAAATCAGCACCACCCTCAAATAAGCACTGTCCTTGAATGAGCGTCGCATCCAGTGAGGCGCAAAAAATTTAATAAGCGCTGCAGCACTTATTTGAGTAGATATGGTACAGTAGTTCATTTGGCGAAATGCTTACAACAGCTAGGGAATTTCTGGGACTTTCTTCATTCAGGTTCTTTCTTACCTGTCACCTTTTATTTTACTTTGTTTATTCAGTGACGTCTTGAGAAGTTTTTTTATGAATATTAATTAGGCCTTTGAGAATTCCAACCAGAGATGTTTCCGTAGATAAGCCGCACCCCCGATTTTTGACTTGAATTGGGTTATTCCAGAAAAAATACACACCTCCCCGACGGATGGCAAACTGGAAATTCTCGCAGGAGGGGGGGTTAATGGCTCGGGAAATCCGGGCGGGAGGGGGGATCCGAACCTAAAAATTCTTCCTCGGGGGTCACTTTTAACTTTCACTCGATCGATATGTTGTGCTACTTAAAAGAAGAAGTTTGCATTGGAAAATATTGTAGTCTTCCCGTTTATGGTGTTCTTACCTCATATGCTTCAAGTTTACCTTCATAGGTCCTTTTATTCATGAAGAACCAGCGTGTTATAACAACAAATTTCGTTACGATCGTTCGACCGATCACGGAACGCCTGGAACATTTTTACGGTACCCAGGCCACCCGAGCCCGTTCTTTGCAACATCCTCAGCAAACCTGCGAAGGAAAGGCGATCGGGCTGACTGCAGGTTGTACTTCTCTGTTTATTTTAGCCAACCCGAGAACTTGTTTTGCTGGCTAACATGCGTATACGCAATTTGTGTATTATTTGGCTACTTCCACTTTATTTTCCATGCCTTATAATCAATATGTGAACAAGTTCATGGAAGCAAGAACGTGGGCATTACAGTATGTGGCCCTTGGTCCGCGAGTAAAAGTTATAAATATATCTTACCTGAATCAAAGCCCGATGGGCTGAAATTTTTCTTGACGATAGATTTTATGTCTCTCTTTATAATTGCAAAGTGGCAACGTCCTTACTAAAGTATTTTTCGTGTAATTAAAAAAACAGTGGCCGTGCTCGCAGGTCCTTGGTCCGCAAATGTGGTCCTTTATCCGCGAGTCACGTAAACAGCCTGAAATTTACTGTGAATCGCGATAATTTTTTAAAAAGATGCAACATTTTAGCAATATTTAATCTATTCTTTACTATTTTTGACATTTTTAAGCTTCAGTCTTGTTGGAAGTCGTTGTGAGGTGCGAGTATAAAACAACCCGTGTATTTTTCAGATTTCTTACAGACAGAAGTCTCCGACACAAACCCGCATCTTTATTTCTTCTCTTTATAACTTTCCAAATTAATTTTGAATTATTTGACGCGAGAATAAATGCCGTAGCGCCCATGTGCGCACCCGGTGCTTATTGTTTTTACTGAATTATCGTTGTTTTAAAACAATATTTTGTTCACAGTAAAAGGTCACGGACCAAGGACCCATGTGCGAAAATTGTTTTTAACTTTTATTAGTCGCTAAATCGAAAATTTGCAACTCTGCAGCAAATCTCTTCACAGCTGCTGAAATCAGTTGATCTATTAACCTGTTCTCCAAAAAAACACGTTTTCCCGTTGCGTTTTATCTATGCACTAGCTTAGTAAACGCGACCATATATGCATGTAATTCATGGACCCGCGAAAAGTTGAAATTTCAAGAAAGGCAAATCATTTACCTGTCTGTTGACAAGCGTGAATTTAGCACCGTAACCGACAGTACGAAAGCTGAAAATTTGACATACCAAAGAAGAATAGTCAAAAAATCATTGGTAACATTCACTTTTTGCCGAAGTTTAGTTATTGAGGAAATATTAAATCATATTCGAAAAAGTCGCGGACCAAGGACCTCACGGACCAAGGACCACATACTGTACGCATGAAAGCTTGAATTCTTGAAAGAAAGGCAAAATATCCAGTTGACCTACAGATCCATATAGGTAACAAAATTTGAAATTATTGTAGTTCGAAAGGCTTTATTGATAAGCTCAAGTAAATGTCACACGAACAGTTCTAACAGCGAGAACTTGATCTTGTAAACACACGCCAATTTAGGCCGCCTTGTCGCCAACAACTGAGATGATAGTCTTTCTTTATTAGCACATTAACGACTTTTTTCACTGTGTTTTTCTTACATTATTTTAGATAATTTTTAAGACTTAAAAATTTTTATCTTGTACTTTTGTTGTGGTACGGAAAAAGCAAGTGGCATTTTCGAGGAGAGTGTACCGGAGATCACTCAAACGTAACACGCGCGATCAAAATAATCTGATTTGAAATGTTGAAATTTGGCCCGCAGAATTCGCGATATTACCCCAGTTTTGAAAATTATAATAAACAAGGATCTTTTGGACGAAATGTTGTGTCTTTTCTATTGTCTGTTGTTTTCAGTTAGGGCCTTTTAAAAAAATGGAAATCCGGGCGGGAGGGGGGGTCTAGCGATCTGGGAAATCCGGGCGGAATGGGGGGTCAAAAATGGAATAACCCATTTAGAGGAAAAAAGTGCGGCTTATACAGTATTGTGCAAAAGTAATGCAAACGAAATTCGTCGAAATTCGTTTTTTGTTCTCGCGAATTTTCGTCGAAATTTCTTCGAATTATCGAGACATGTTTCGTTGCGCTCCACGCGAAAAAATCGCGAACTTCGTCGAAAATTCGAGACTGCGAAATTCGAAATAGCGAATTTTCGAGGTAGACAAACAATGACTTATCGAAATTCGAATCGCTGCATGTAGCTTTCACTCGACCATAGTTAATAAACTAATGCGAAGCGCGTTCCATCAAGGTCGTAACAATTTAATAAATTATTTGAGCCGTGACAGAGTAAAATATAACTGAAACATTGCTTGGGGCAAATGAAAGTTCCTAAAACTTCAAAGAACACCACTGTAGAGGCTATATTTGCAACATAAACAAGCGCGATACTAATGTTTTCAGAAGCCGACTTCGAAGAAACAAGACAGGGGTTAAACAAATAAAAGGTTTACTACTGAAAACATTTCAGCCTCTTTTGGATGTGAGAAAACTTTATTTATACCTTCACATAACTCAAACGAATTGCCTTGAGTAAGATTCTTGTTTACAGCTGTACATATTATGGTATATCAGTGAAAGCACATGGCGCGGCGACCACAAAGTTTACAGGTCGATCGTACAAGAAACTTTTCGAACATCTTACCTTGTAAAAAAGGTCCTACTTCTTGCACGCAAAAGTATCGAGAAAGTAAAAAATTTTTCACCGCCTCCATATCTACTCTTTCCTTCGATCTAGTGGCTCAATAAAATGGTGAAACATACGCCAACACACGCTCGCCATGTGACTTGTCCGCCATGTTGAATGTTGACACACTTGCTTTCGGCACGTGGAAGTCTGGGTTCAAGTATCACGGATTCAATATCGCGGATGTGTTTACATGTGCGATCGAAAAGAAGAGTATAAACTTTGCCACTTAAACATAGAAAAGGAGGAATCAAGTTTTATCTTTGAATCACAGACTAAGGTAGGGGGCTAATTGCTTGGTCGAGTTTTAAAAGGCTTTCTCCGGTAATGCTTAAAGTGAAATAAAACGATCTGTCATAAAACAATGGTCATCGTCTTTTACTGTAGTTTGAATAGCAGCACCTCAAAGAGACATTCTTTATAGTCATGAAGCAGGGCAGAGCCATAGCTTTAGAAAAGGCCAATAGACATTCGAACACAGCGAATTTTCAAAGTCAATTTCGAGGCAAGCGAAATATGCTCGCGAAAATTCGCGACGTTTAAAACAATAGACGAAACGAAAAGTGCTACTTTTTCGCCGAAAATTCGCTTCGAACGAAATTTCGCAATTTTTTCGTCGAAAAGCCCCGAAAAGTTGCGAATTTCGTTTGCATCACTTTTGCACAGTACTGTACATGGATCTTTACGGTATGTACATGACTGTATGTGTTTCTTTTGAAGGACATTTCTAGCTGAACTGGAAACATGTGGTGACGATCCTGTGGAAGTAGCAAAACAGTTTGTCTCCAAGGTAAGCAAGAGTGCAAATTTATTAGAAAGAAAAAGAAATTAAAATCTGCGTTTTAGGAACGCCTTCTACATTTGTGAATGTGTTACACTGTTAGTCCTAAGCTACAAGACATGGATTTGCATTTCAATAGAGGTACAAAAATGTAGTTACAGTCAAAAATAATGATACATGCATACAATAGGATACATGCATTTGGCCATGCAAAAAAAGAATGTTCATGTAAATCTCTCATTGTGTATCTATGACAGCCTCTTAAGTGTGGGTTTTGTGTCACTGAAGCAAAAAAGTCTGTGTCCGAGGCAAGTGGCCCACATAGCCGGAGCTTATTCCGGTTTCCGTAGCATTAATAAGCGACTAGGAGTATTGCTACTCCCCCCTGGATGGGATGCTAGTTCATGGCAGGGTTACCCCCTAGCAATAAATTCGCCAGTACCCATTTATACACCTGGGTGGAGAGAGGCACTGTGAGATTAAAGTGTCTTGCCCAAAAACACAACGCAGCACTCCGGCCAGGCCTTGAACCCGGGCCGTTCGACTCAGAGTCGGACGCACTGACCATTAGGCCACCACGCCTCCCTAGGGTCACTGAAGCAAAACACAGTTCTTAATACAATGTTTAAATGTCCATTGATGTAAATGTCATTTTTATTAGAGTTCATTCTTTCAGGTTTAAACTTACTCTTTTCGTGATTTTCTGTTATTTTTTAGGAGAAGGGCTTTGTAACATACACAGACTACTGTACAAATTACCCAGTGTAAGATAAACTAAAAGAAATTATAAGCTCATAAATAACAAGGGACAGTCAGTGACATACAACCAGCCATACAGCCAGCCATACAACCAGCGGCCAGCCAGACAGACAGACAGACAGACAGACACACAGACAGACAGAAAGTCAGTCAGAAAGGCTAGACATTAAGGATAGACATTAAGATTGTCTGCATGAGCTTTCAAAATTAATATTGAAAGTCTTTATTCATCTTTATTCTTTATTCATCTTTATTTATTCATCTGGGTATACATGTAGTTGCATGCTCAAAGGTCAGGGTGGAACAAGATTACATTGTATATTAATAAGCTCTGAGTTCCATTTCCATTGCAGTCCCCCATTACCTAAATACACCAGTAGATGGTTACTGAGATAGAAACCTCCATTGATTTTTAATTAGTTCCATTGCTTCATTGCACATTTTACACGCCTATGTTTTATGTGATCAACGAGATGATTGCATTGCACAGAATGGAGAGCTAGGCAACGATTTAAGTGAGCAGTCAGAAGTTAGGTTTCTTCTTTCTTGGTTTTTCATTACTTTCAGTAAGAACTGACACCTGCTGGGGTGGGTGACTCCTATCAGGAATCATCAGCTCAAAGTCATGCAGCTTAACCTACATGTATTTCAGCTTCAAATCATTATTTCTGTCTGCAAGTGCTGGACAATCTTGTTAAAACCCCTTCAATAGAGAGACCAAAAGTAGCAGACCACCACTGAAAATGAACATGTACATGTACATGTACCACATGTAAAGCTGACGGAGTAACCCTATTTATAATAAATATTTAGGCTTCTCTCTCTCACATGTGGTACATGTGTACATGTACATTGTTATGATAGATCCGTAACTGGCATGTATTATTAAAACTCCTTTAACGTACCGGTCTTTGCTGATGTTATTTTAACACTAATGTTGTTGTTTCCTGATAGGTCTGTAGAAGTACTAACAAAGTCTACACAGAAAAAAGAGACAGCAGATTTTATAAAGGTAAAATATAATTATACAGTCATGTACTATAAGCTCAGTACATGCATAAGATACAATCATGTACTTTCAACTTGTTTGTTCAAAATTTCTTCTTTCATGCAAATTTGTTACATTCAGACATTCGTTCCTTTGCTTGTTTGTTCATTTCTTTGTTTTTTTACGTTCATTCATTCGTTCATCCATTCTCCTTCCATTCTTCCTTCATTCCTTGCATACATTGTATTTACATTACATGGTCTTGTTTTAATAATTTGTTTATCATGATTTCTTTCTTTTTTTCAGAAAATTCAAGTTGAATTAGGCCATTCCCTTCCTCTTGGGTCTTATTTGCTGAAACCTGTGCAAAGAATCCTTAAATATCACCTACTGCTGCAGGTAAATAAATACTTATCTTTATATGTACAGTATGAACATACGCCATCCATCTTCGTCCTTGGGAGAAAAATCTTACTTGATCTGAGCTAAGGACACTTCCACACTGATACATGTATACAGGCTTACAAAGATCAGATGAGAGAAAGAACCAATCAGACACAGACTTCTGTGTGTACAGGGAGTCAAGAGTCCCTATATTTCCCTATAATAGTTTAATGTCCTATAATCCCTACCAGCCCTATACTTTTAAAGGACCTCAGTCAGCTACACCTTGAAATCCGTGTAGCTGCTATTTTCAATGTCAGAGAAATAATGAAAGTTGTATGATAAAAGTGAAATCTTATTTGCATTAATTGTTCTCTGGTTTTTCCTCCACCACAAAAAACAAACACCCCAAATTCCAATTCAATCTTTGATGCATGTACACTTTCAGACAAACCTAGTCAGCCATGCCTTTTATTTCACACAACATGTGTCATGAAAGAGATAGCTGTGAAGTAGCTTCTGGCAGACATTTTCAAACTATGCCCATGTGTCATGGACAAATTAATCATTAAAAACTAAATACATTTTGTTCTCTTTTGAAATAGTCACATAATTAATATCTTCACCTTGGTGTTCTCTGCGCATCTTGTGAATGAGTGAAGCTATTGAGGCATAATTTTAGCTCTGTTATGACGAAAATGCATCAAAATCCGGTACCATGATACTGCCCCTTTAATTTGTGATATGCTGAGCTGCGTGAAATATAATGTCAAAAATCACAGACTAAGTTCATTTAATTAAGACTGATTTAGAATAAACCAAAAAAAGGTTTGCTTAGGTTATGATCGACCTTGTGATGGTGGTTGTAATGAGGAGGCCTAATCCAAGGGGCAAAAGTGACACAGGAGTTACTAAACACTAAAACATGCTAACACATGCTAATTAAACACTAAAAAATGGCAGTGACAATGAAAAGTTGTGTATTTCCCAATATGTAACAAGGTGGCTGGTGAATTAATGATAGATAAAAAATCACATGAAAGTGACCCAGAGTGCAGCAAATGGCATCTCTGAGTGCTCAGATTCTTGAAATTTCCTGGACCCTCCATTAGCAAGGCACAGGTTTGATGAAAATATAGCTCAATGACTAAATCACACACAAACTGCTAAGATTGATGCAGCAGAAATGGAAAAGAAAAGCAATCATAACGATCTATTCCAAAAACTGACAGCAACATTTACAGCTGTTGGTTAGGGGACAACACCACTTCCTCCCCTCCCCCAACCTCTCCCCTCCCCCCTTGGAAGGCTTCAATAAGGGCAAGGATTTCCTGTGTCAAGTAATTTACGAACTGGTTATAAGGCAATAAAGATCAATAAGTATTTTTTGTTTTAAACATGTTGAAAATACTTTTTAAAAATCCCTATATTGCCCTATATATTTTTTAAAAAAAATTCCCTATTAATTTTTAGCCCTAATTATTTTCACAAGAGGCCACTTGAAGCCCTGTATGCAATCAAGCCTATTGGCCCATTATGCCAGAGCTTATCCCGGTTTCAGTAGCATGAAGCAACTTGGAGTATTTCTACTCTCCCTGGAATCATGGGATGCTAGTCCATCGCAGAGTTACCCCCAGCAGTAAATTCACAGTGGCGTTTTCCATCAACAGCAATGGGCCAACGAAAATTGGAAGAAGAAAGCTTTAAAAGTAGTGTGATCGACTGTTTTTTAATAACGTGATGAAAAAAAATTGGATTAATAGCTGGATGCGTGATTTGTTTTGAAGGAATGTCAGACGTTGCGCTCGAGTGATCATAAGTTGAACTGGTGAAAAAATAATAAGTTTTATTCTGCGGTCACAACTCTTTAAACTGTTCTTTAACTGGCACAGATTAAACCCTAGTGAAGTCCGGCTATCAAAAAAAGACTCTGCTTTGCTGACCGTCGCAATAAAACACAAAAATAAAAAATACAAAGGGATTATGCTCAGTGAGCTGTAGTCTTTCTGAGTACACTGCTTCGTTTGAAATGTACATTTTTCCGTTAAAGATCGATAAACAGTTAAGTTTTATTTGGTAAAGACAAAGAAAAATCTTAAGATGTCTTTGCTGTTTAAACATTAGATTTGACAAAATTTATGACAGGATTAATTTAATTTACTTGGCGGATAAAACGCTTAGAAATGCGATAGTTGACGTTGTCTTTTCGTGCCAAAATCAAGTGTCATGTGTGTATCTTTGGTGTTGCACTCTACCTGTTTCCTTTGTATGTATGGCATGGCTTTTGTTTATTAATCCAATCAACATTCGTTTATTAAATCCAGGCTCATTTGATTTTCCATTTCACGAATAGATTATTCAAACTGCTAACGAAACCAATTTTAAAAATGCTTCGGTAAGTTTAACTGTTGTTCACTTAGCGGTATCATGTGCAGTAAAAAATTTTGACCTGTGACCTGTGACCTGTAAAAGAAACCTGCCGGTATTTATTCAATTTAGCGCCCAGGCACTTATTAAATTTTTGGACCTTGAGAGTGGGCGCTTATTCAAGGTGGGCACTTATTTGAGGCTGGGCGCTTAATAAATTTTCACCATTTCAGTAAGTAATAAGTTTATTTTTCGTACTGCTCCCCAACTTTCCATTTGCCAGTCTTAATGCTACACAAATCAAGTTTTTTGCGCTGCTCCCAAACAAACCAAACCCCTTAGTCCCCTTGCCAATTTTTTCCATTTGCCATTCGCTACACAAATCAAGTTTTTTGTGTTGCTCCTCAACTAACCGAACCCCTTAGTTTACTTGCCATTTTTGAGTTATTTTTTCAAAAATAGCTCTTAGTCGTTGTGATGTTCCGTGTAGTCAGTGGGTGGCTCTGTCAACGAAGTATGTTTGTTTGTCACACCAATCAGATTTCAAGTACTATCAGAGAACCAATCAAATTGAAGTTTATAAAGGGGAAGCAATCTGACAAAGTTATAGTGAGCGATTTCGTTCGAAGATTTTAGATTTGTAGGAGACGGAATTGGTGAGATGTGAATTAACCCTGGATTAAAAACGTGTTTTTTGTAACGCTCACCTCCTGGGGCTCTCCTGCTTACAACACACACGCTGTCAGCAAAAGGCCCAACACATAATTGTTATTCGTCTTATTCGAGCATTAGTTTTAATTTGAAGAGGCTAGCTTTTCTGACCGTGGTAAAAATTACATAAAGCATTTGCACACAGCAGATTATTATGATGTTTAATAATACTGTGGGTATATTTACAAAGAGTCGAAGAAATGAAAACTGGAAAGGAATCTTCTTTAGATTCTCTAATATTACTGACTCCGCCGGCGCCAACTCCCAACTTCAAACCGTCCGAGAAAGACGGCGAACGACGAGTTTTAAGAATAAAACTGGTAGAAACCGAACTAAAAACTTCTGCTCCGCCTAATCAAAGTATTCATGATCCCATTGCAAGTGAATGTTGTCAATGATTATTTCAGACGCAAGTATTAAATAAATCTTGAGTTTCACTAGCCTGAATTTCAGACGTCCCTTTCTGGTCGCTATTGAAATTCAGGCAAGAGTTTCCGTAAATAAAACCGGTTCTTAAATTTGTGTTGTAAAAATTCTGTAGTCGGCAAACGAAACATTCGATGTGAAAAACATTGGAGCCGTGAAGCCTTCCTTAAAGAAACAAATGGCAACTAGACGCGATGACGCGACACAAGGTTGCATTGGAAGTAAACGTCTTTTATTTAATTCTTGTGAATTTGCCATAAAGTTTTTAAAACCTAAATTCTTCTTGAATGAAACTTGTCTTCATTAACACAGGTAACGGCATCAATTGTTTTTACAGCTTTAGAAAAGTTATACAATTCTTTTTAAAACTGGCGCTGTTTATAAAACTGGCCAAAATTTGCATATGTCAAAAGTAATTTGAAACCTTTCGAATAACTCCAGCGTAAACCTTAATTTAACACATTGCTGCACACAAGTATCCGATTGAGATCCTTTCATACACATGTAACTGGGTTTTTCAAAAGAAAACTAAATGACGGAGTGAACTTTAAGATTTAACACTTGCATTCTAAATCATGGCACAAACGATCGTTATGTGTGACACTTCAGACGTCCTTCATGTTTGTCCAAAGAACGCCTGATTGCAAGTTATGTTTGTCCATTTTTTTTCGGCGGGACCGCGCTAATTCCAACTCGGTTATTTGTGCTTCTTGCTCATTTCACCAATTCAGAAGTGGCGTTTGTGTTTATACCTTTAAAACATCTCGTTCAAACATTAAATGAACCAGTATAGGTATTAACTTTGCTGTTAAAAGCAACTACCATTGGAGATAAACTAATAATAAAGCCAGGATCCGAGCCAGGATCCGAGCTAGGATCCGAGCTAGTATCCTAACCCTAACCCTATTCCCCTAACCCTATTATAAAAGCTAACCGCAAGCAACCCAAGCTAAAGTAGGCTATTTAGGATAACCGGAGTGCTATTCAGGCTAACCAGAGCGCTAGTTAGGCTAACCTGGCTCGGATCCTAGCTCGAATCCTGGCGCTGATCCTAGCTTGGATCCTGGCTCGGATCCTGGCTTGAATCCTAGCTCGAATCCTGGCTCGAAGTTTAAGTATCCTCCTACTATCGATAGCAAAAACAGAATAAGAGCGTGCCATTCCATGACAATTTGATAACTCAATTAGTTCTTGTTTGTTGAATAAAATTTACGTTGTGAATGAACCAAAATCTTTGTTGAACAGTTCTGACAAGAAACAAATACTGCAGGTGTACTGCGCTTTAAAGAACTTTCCTGGAGAGAGTGGTTTTTGATTTGATTCGTTTATTACTTTTCGTTCAATCAAACTATTGAGCGTGTTAAATGGGGACGTGGCTTTTTCGAGAAAAACAAAGGTATCATGTTACAAAAGTGAGAAAAACAATAGTATCATGTTACAGTGTTTGACAAAAAGCCAAAAGTATATAATTAAATTAGTTCTAACTTGTTTTTCAATTAAATGATGAAAATCTACGTATTGAATAAAACAGTTCTGATGTATCAAAGTGCACGTAAAAATATTTTGTTTTCAAGCAAATTTTGTGCAAAAAACTCCGTGGGCCGCTATACACAAATAGCTCAAGCCATGATATGAACCATCCCAACAGGACAATCACCCAGTCTCACCCCAAGCCATCCCATAAATTGAAAAAATAACTCCTGCACGCTTAGCGTGCCTATGTTTTCCATTTACCAGTCTTAATCATTATAAGACTGGCAAATGGAAAAAATGGCGAGTAAACCAAGGGGTTCGGTTAGTTGGGGAGCAAATGCTACGCAAATCAAGTTTTTTGTGCTGCTCCCCAACTAACTGAATGCCTGGAACAGGCTAGGCACTGTTAAGGTGCCTATAGGATACAGGCTAGGCACTGTGTTAAGGAGCCTATAGGATACAGGCTAGGCACTGTGTTAAGGAGCCTATAGGATACAGGCTAGGCACTGTGTTAAGGAGCCTATAGGATACAGGCTAGGCACTGTGTTAAGGAGCCTATAGGATACAGGCTAGGCACTGTGTTAAGGAGCCTATAGGATACAGGCTAGGAACTGTGTTAAGGAGCCTATAGGATACAGGCTAGGCACTGTGTTAAGGAGCCTATAGGATACAGGCTAGGCACTGTGTTAAGGAGCCTATAGGATACAGGCTAGGCACTGTGTTAAGGAGCCTATAGGATACAGGCTAGGCACTGTGTTAAGGAGCCTATAGGATACAGGCTAGGAACTGTGTTAAGGAGCCTATAGGATACAGGCTAGGCACTGTGTTAAAGGGACCGTGTCACGAATTTTAGCCAAACTTAGGCACAAGAAATGACCATCAAATTCGTTTTAATATATAATATAACCTCTTAAAACAGTGAAGGAATATTTAAATAACACACCAAATGCAAAAGAAGGCACGGATGGCCAAAAGTGTCAAAGATTGAAACGGATTGCGATATGGGTTTTTGAAATGTGGTCCGACGGAACCGTTTTCAAAGTTAATCTCGTTTTCTTGTAACATTAAATTGCAACGCCCGGGAGACACATTTTGCTGCTGTTAAGGTATGGTTTGTCATTTAGAAACATTGAATTAATTTCTTAGTTTCATAGGGGATAAAGGACAAAATTCAATAGCAAATCATTAACTTAGCCGTGACACAGTCCCTTTAAGAAGCCTATAGGATACAGCTGGCTAGGCACTGTGTTAAGGAGCCTATAGGATACAGGCTGGGCACTGTGTTAAGGAGCCTATAGGATACAGGCTGGGCACTGTGTTAAGGAGCCTATAGGATACAGGCTGGGCACTGTGTTAAGGAGCCTATAGGATACAGGCTAGGCACTGTGATAAGGAGCCTATAGGATACAGGCTGGGCACTGTGTTAAGGAGCCTATAGGATACAGGCTGGGCACTGTGTTAAGGAGCCTATAGGATACAGGCTGGGCACTGTGTTAAGGAGCCTATAGGATACAGGCTAGGCACCGTGTTAAGGAGCCTATAGGATACAGGCTAGGCACTGTGTTAAGGAGCCTATAGGATACAGGCTGGGCACTGTGTTAAGGAGCCTATAGGATACAGGCTGGGCACTGTGTTAAGGAGCCTATAGGATACAGGCTAGGCACTGTGTTAAGGAGCCTATAGGATACAGGCTGGGCACTGTGTTAAGGAGCCTATAGGATACAGGCTAGGCACTGTGTTAAGGAGCCTATAGGATACAGGCTAGGCACCGTGTTAAGGAGCCTATAGGATACAGGCTAGGCACTGTGTTAAGGAGCCTAGTGTAGGATACAGAAATTATGTCTATTTATTTAATATTTCAACTGTTAACTTGAACAGTGGAAGTGAAAGGATCTATCATTTTATTTTGTTTTGTTAGGATATACAAAAGCATTTTGACAAGGAAAGTGATCCTGAAGGTTATGATATAATTTCTGTAAGTATATCATGGTATTGAGGGTTTGCTTTGTGTTTATTAAATTGTTTTGTCCATTGCAAGTAAAAATGTTTATAAAATTGATTACTATGTTTCTTTTGTTTTTTTCATGACCACTTCACTTGATGAGCTCTGAAAACTGTATTGAAACAACAAAGAGAAAGAAAATGATAATTATCAATCCTGCCAAAATAATTATATAACTTATAATTATGCATCTCACAATGATCAACAGTCAGTTTGCTGAATGGGTAGATAAGCAGTGCACATAAAACTGTCAAAATCACAAGTTTCATCAAATTTATTAGCAGCCAAGCATTTTTTTTTTGCAGTAGGGTTTTGACACAAGAATGGTCCTAAAGGAAACTTATTGTAATGAACACTTTAAGTCACCCAGAGAACTGATGTAGTTTGTTTATGATTAGTGATACAGTAATAATTATTATGCTGCACTTTGCTGCCATGTAATTGGTATCCCTGTGTGTTTTGTTCACAGGACGCCCTATCTGCTATGACTGGAGTGGCTCATCACATCAATGAAATGAAACGGCAGCATGAAGTTGCAGTACACGTGCAGGTAGAATTAAGAATTTATCACTCTAAAGTAGCATATAATGTAAAATCATTAATGATTGACTCCTTTTAAGCAGGCTTTAATCAGGATAATCAGAGGACTGTCTGCTTAGGGGAGTTCCGGTTGTAAAAAAAATAATGGAACATGCATGCTGGTGTCAGTGGGTTTTACTTGAAGGTCTCAGCTCATTGCCATAATGAAGATAGCAATTGAATTCCAGCTTGCCATTCAGACAAGGAGCCCTCAAATTTAGCTTTCCCTGGCCTGGGCAAGTTGCAAGCTTGTCTTTAAGTTTACTTGTTTATGACTAAGCTGGCAGATGACTGGGGCAAGTGAGAATGAAAAGTTACTTGCCCATCGACACATTTTTGGAGTCCTCAGTGTGGCTGGAATATGCTCTCATTGTACAAGATCCTGTTAACATTCTCAGCTCTAGCTTAACTGTGGTATTAATATTATTATTTTTGTTTCAATCACAGGAAATTCAAAGTCAGATGTCTGATTTTGAGGTAATATATAATAATTATTAACTTATTGAAAGTGCGGTTAATAATGCCCCAAGTAAGACTGTATTCTCATGCAGTTGGCATTAGTGCCTTTGCACCTTTTTTCAAGTTGTCCCAATCTTTTACTTTACAACTTAAGTCTGCATGCCTGAGTATTCTATGAGCAAATAATAAACAAGATGAAGCCAAGTTGAATATCACTCATAGAAAATGAGGGCAGGTAGTCTAATTGTAGTAGTTACTTTAAAGGATTGCAGTCCAAAATAAATACAATTTTATGCATTAATTTTTATACCAGAAACCACAAAGCACAAAGCAATGCTTTAATTCACTAGCAAACAAAGACTTGGAGTAAGTCTGAAGGCTGGCAGGGCTTGTAATGAGCCAGCTTTAGGTTTCTTCTGCACTACACCCCTGTATTCTTGTTATGGCCATTTTATTTTGACTGGAGGAAAATAAGCACACTTAATAAGCATTTTCTCTCCCAAGAGACCTGTTTACATTGTCACGCTGTTATTATGACCAGATATTGGTGGTCCGGCCAGCTGGCCTTCCAATATATGCAATTTGTTTGCTGCGTTAGAATAACTTACACTGTTGATTGGCTATTTTAGGGTCCAGATCTCACAACTTATGGCAGCCTTGTCTTAGAGGTAATTTCAGAGACTTTACTTGGAACTGTTAAAAACATAACAGTATATCATCACTGATAAAAGTATACACAAACCACAGCACTCTCATTAGAGGAGGGATGGCACAGTGGTGAGAGCACTCCCCTCCCACCAATGTTACCCAGGTTCAATTCCTGGACCCCCCGTCATATGTGGGTTGAGTTTTTTGTTGGTTCTCGTCCTTGCTCCAAGGGTTTTTCTCGGGGTTCTCCGGTTTTCCTCCCTCCACAAAAAACAACACTACTAAATTCCAATTCGATCTGGAATCAGTGGGATCAAGAAGGGCCACTATGTGAAAGATGCCACTGTAAATTCCCATTTATTTATTTATTTATTTATTTATTTATTTATCTAGGGGCAACCGCACAAACAAGATAAGTGCAATACCGTTTTTGTGATTTTCGTGGTGGGTAATGACGTTCTTAAATATTGTTTCACCGTTAGTGCTCTCTCCAAAACCTTGCATCCAGTAAGAAAAAATAACATGCACGCCACATATTAAGTTAAATGGTAGACAAGAGCAATACTTCTTTTTCTGGAAGAGACAAACACGTTGAACCCTAGGCCTGCTTGCCACATGAATTGCATACAAAAGGCTAGTCTAATACCAAACTGGACACAAAACCCGTTTAGGAAGATAAATGAGATGTGCACCAGTGTGAACGTTAGATATGGAAGAGTGCACTTCTGTAAAAATGCACGGTGGTGGTCCTACACCACATACCATTTTTCTAACCACAGCAAATGCGTCCTTCTCGTCTCGCATTCAACTTTTATATAACTAAGTAAATGAGACTTTTTCTCGAGCACTAAAATTTTAGATAACTAAGTTAAGAAGACTTTTTGCTCGCGCATTCTACTTTAAGTCACGTTTAAATTAGCGAGACTTTTGCTCGCACACTTAACTTTTAGAGAAATAAATTAGCGAGACTTAAGCTCGCGCACTTAACTTTTAGACAAATAAATTAGCGAGACTTTTGCTCGCGCACTTAACTTTAATACAATTAAATTAGCGAGACTTTTGCTCGCGCACTTAACTTTAATACAAATAAATTAGCGAGACTTTTGCTCGCGTACTTAACTTTTAGAGAAATAAATAAACGAGACTTTTGCTCGCGCACTTAACTTTAATACAATTAAATTAGCGAGACTTTTGCTCGCGCACTTAACTTTAATACAAATAAATTAGCGAGACTTTTGCTCGCGTACTTAACTTTTAGAGAAATAAATAAACGAGACTTTTGCTCGCGCACTTAACTTTAATACAATTAAATTAGCGAGACTTTTGCTCGCGCACTTAACTTTAATACAATTAAATTAGCGAGACTTTTGCTCGCGCACTTAACTTTAATACAATTAAATTAGCGAGACTTTTGCTCGCACATTAATCTTTTAGACAAATAAATAAGCGAAACTTTTGCTCGCACATTAATCTTTTAGACAAATAAATAAGCGAATCTTTTGCTCGCACATTAATCTTTTAGACAAATAAATAAGTGAGACTTTTGCTCGCACACTTAACTTTTAGACAATTAAATTAGCGAGACTTTTACTCGCACGCACTGAATATAGTTACATGTGCGTCTTTATGGGTGAGACGAATGCAAAACACTCACGGTTAATAAAGTAGATTCTCGTCAATAGAATAGAGGAAATCAGGTTTAAGTAGAACGAAGGACGCTTAAAAATTAAAAAAAAACGAATGAAAGAAAAACAACACAATTTGAACAAGACGAAGAGATGGCAATGTCAAGTCGGGTGAATTACTTTCCCGACTTGCCTACGAATGCGATGGGTGAAGGAAAACACAAGGCGCTCGACACAACTAGAAATTTCGAAGCACGGAACAAAGAAAAGCCACCAAGTCTGGTATAGCTGCAATCGTACCACGACACGCTCAATGTAAGATGGTCATGGAGTACAAGGTGACGTCTTTTTCTTCATTCAAGAACTTGGGAATGTGTTAATCTTTCAATTTGGTGCCCCTGTAAAGGTGGTACATCTTCTCGTCCAGGGAGGGGAATCGCCAAGTCGAAATGAACTCTGTTTGTATTACAAAGGCACACGCAGAAATCTGTTTCATTTCCACGGAGTGGAGCATGTCTTTGCCAAACCCATCTGTTACCAAATTCTGAATAAACATAAATCGAGGCCTGCAAAATATTGGCAGCGGCGAAGATTTCTGTGGTTGTGGCCCAAACGCCCGGCCTTCTCATGTTACTAATGTGTGCGGCAAGAGGTCCATCAACATGTTGACAGAAGACGTCCGATTGCTGTTCTTCGACCACGCAAATCGCTTCTCTGAAGTAAGAATGATACGCTTCAGTTCCAGTAATTGCTTTCGAAATGCACCGAAAGAAGCAGTTCCCATCACCAGCAATGATATCAATTTGCTTGTCGTACGCCAACATCTCAACAGCCAATCGCCTGTAGGTGGAACTGTTAAGTGGTGGATAGTTGGTATTGCTCTTACTCTTTGGCGGTAGAATCTTTGAATGTGGAAGCAAATCTTTAAGTGTTCCAAGAACGTTAGATTTCCATGCTGTTTGTTCGAAGGCATGAGAAGAGTTCTCCGACCTCTGTCGTGTGGGACGCGGCTTTGATTCTTCTTTGATTCCCTTGTATTGTTTAGACTGATGTTTACGGCGCCTAGTTAAGGGTCTTTTTTGAGTTGTGCATACAGGATCACCATTCTTTATCTCAACGGGAGTATCTTTTACGTTCGCAGATCGTTGCGCAGAAGGAAGGTTTGATGTAGGTCGTTTTGGTGTGATGCCATCCTTTCGTTCTTTTTTCAGGCGTTTTGGTCGACGTTTGGTGCACTTTTGTGGCAACTTGGTTTCTGTGGTGGATGCACAGTCACGTTTCTTCGCCTGCAGGCAGGCATTACTTATATTGTCTGGTCTTTTAGGATAAGGAACTTGGAATGCTGGACGTTCTGGTCTAATGGCATCCTTGTAATCAATCCATTGCAGAAGATCTTTATAAAACTGATGGAGAATCACAGCTGAGGGCTCAAACTGCCATAAAGTTAAATCATTCAGGGACCGCACACGACTTAATGCCACGTACGCCTGACCTGACTCGAAGAAATTTTTATTCAGCATAACGATGGCCTTGCGGACTGTTAGACCTTGCACTCGGTGAACTGTAACAGCATAGGCAAGCTCTAAAGGAAATTGCATTCTAAGGATGCTATATGAGGCACCTGGGATGCTGATTCTCTGTCTAAAGCGGGTGAGTGGCATTCGTCTGTTGTTATTTGAAATCTGTCGAAGAATGACACATTGATCAGTCATTGATGTTACCACTGCGAGTGTGCCATTGATCCATCCTTCTTCGAAGTTAATGTTCCTTCGCAAGACGACCCTACATCCAACTTTAAGAATGACTTTGTCTGGCAGGCGCTCTCTGATCCTCGACAGGTGTTGCAAGTCGGGATCTCGGAGCGAATTCCCGTGGTGGTCTGTGTCATTTGCACTATAACATTTGGAATCCCCGGGAATGCGAGCAAGACATCTCTTGTTGACTTCATTGCACTCCTCACGTCGCGAACAAATTACTACACTCTCTTGAAGATCAAGTTGGTCGATGTCAACGGAAGACAACCTGCTACGAAGAACTTCCTCCACCTCTTGGTCACATATGCCGAGTCGTAGTTTGGCGAGAGTGCTCTGAAGGAGTGACTCGTCTGTTCGTACAACTTCACGGAGACACAGTATTCCTTCTGAAAACATCCTCCACAGTTCAGTGCCAAAAATGTCCTTCTGGCTTACTGGTGGGATTTGAGCTGGATCGCCCAGAAGTACGACATGCCTTCCTCCCCAAAGGTGCGTGGTTGGCCCATGCTTTCCAAACTTGCGGCACAATCCTTCTATGGAGCGGAACAAGTACAAATCCAACATCGAGAACTCGTCAATGATAAGGACGTCCGTAAGTCGGACGCGGTCAGCAAACACTGTACCAAATTCAAGGGACGTTTGTAGCTCTGTATCAAGCTTGAAAAAATAATGTACCGTTGTCCCACCAATGATATGAGCTGCCACTCCACTTGGGGCAAGCTTAGCTGCGACAAGGGATCGACCTTTCAAAAGTTCTTCAATAGCATTAAGAAGAAAAGTTTTGCCCGTTCCTCCTGGGCCAACAATGACGCAAAGCAATCGATCGCCACTATCCAGTGTCTTTTTTATCCATTCGTACGCTCGTGCTTGAGAACAAGTAAACTTGCTAGGGTCATATTGAAAGGCAGGTCGTTTTGAAGCTGCTAGATCACCCAGATCATCTTCATCATCCCCGATAAGATTATCAGCAACTTCGGCACTTGGCTCATCCTGCTCCACTTCGGTTTCCAACGGCAAATTGGACATGAAAGCATCGACATCGTCTGTCTTGAGGAACCCGTTGTCCACGAATAGTTTAGCTAAATCTCTTACCGCATTGATGTCAAACCCTCTTGCTATGGCACAGCGGAGGTTGTTAAGACAGTCCTCTGTTTCATTTACCAGTCCAGTTTCGGCACAAAGCTCCAACCAGGACTTTGGTGGTTTTTTCGTAATCTGGTCTTCAGCTGTAAAAGGTATACTTAAAAGATATTTCTGCTCATAGAATGACTCAAGATTGTCTCCAACAGGACTCAAGAACCTCCATCTTGAAACAGCCATCTTTCCACGTCGAATCCAATATTTTCCATCTCTGTCTTTAAGCATAGTTCCGGTACCAAACTCAGTCAATATGGAACAAATATGCTCTTGTGTTAATAAAGGAAGGAGCCAGTTGTCTGCCTGAAAATCTTTATGAAGATCTACGTCATCCAGGTGACACTGTTCAATAATAAGCTTTGCCTGTTTCGTTAGCAAACACTCTTCTGTTGGAGGAACGTATGCAGGATCGCCCTCTATACCTTTTCCATTAAGGTAAGAAACTGTGGACTTAACGAGATCATCTGGAAAGTCGTTCCTTAAGAGATACGTTACAAGCTCATTGAATAGGGCACCTGATATTTTTTTAGTGACGTCGGACAATTTTTGCTCCAATGTTGCTACTGCCTGCTCTTTGCGCTCGCGAACTTCTATTGCTTTGGCGAGATCATCAACGCCTCGATATCGTTGTACGGTTGTTACTCCTTTCCTTTCCATTTCCTCTGCTTTTAACTGCTCCATGTATGTGGCAGACCGCCACCAATTAAAGAACTGGGGGTAAGTAAGGTTTTTCAAAGGTAAAGGTCTTTGCTGATAATGTTCAAGTCTTGTCTTCATGTAGACATCTGTGGAATTTTCTTCCAGAAACTGAATGTCACTCAAGTTCTTCAGCATACGCTGCGCAGGCCGAAGTTCTGTTGGAAGATAAACAACAGGTCTACTCAGTTGGTGCTGGTGGAATCCCATCAAGACTTCCATTGCTTCTACTGCACCAATTACTCTGGTGCGAAGATATCGCATTGGGTCTGAGGCATTCTCGGGAAGGTCAATTCTGGTACTGGGTTCCGCCTTGGAGATATACTTCGCAAGGTACTTCTCGAAACCATGTCTACTTACTCTCTGCACATTATGCGACGCGCCCCATAGAACCATTATCTCTGGGTTATATGGCACTATCAACTTATCTTCTTCGTGGCGTCGCATGTAAAGGTAGCGGAGTAGATCACTATCCAACTGCTCTTTCTTTTGGATGGCAAATGGGAAGCCAAACTTGCACTTGCGCAGCACCTTTCCAAAACTTCCTTTCAAACAACGCTCCGGTAAACATTTGCTGTGCCTTTGGAACTTATGCACCATTGTGCGAAGGTATGATAATATAAAACTCTCTTCCTCTGAACTCCTTGGCATTTCAGCCATAACTGCGTGTGGTGGCGCTGTGCTGGGCTCAACCCAAATAACAATGTGCCAGTGAACAGCACCTCTCTTTTGGTATTCCTTCTTTATGGCGTAGTCTTCAATTATGCCAAGAGGCCCACCTTCGGGTCTGCTCAGGACACCCCAGAGAAAGGAAAATCTTTTTTCAGCCGATATAACAGAAACGTCAGGGTGCCATCCAACTCCTTGGTGTTTTTTCCCACTGTTGTGCAAGATTTTCTACTTCCAATGAAGAAGGGCAGGCTCCCCAGCCATCACGAATAGTAACCTGAGTGTGTGGCCAGTTGTCAGATACGGTCAATGTTAGAAAAAAATCGGGAATTCCTCGTTGTGCTACCAGACCCATTAGATCTAATCCAAAAGACCGCCAATACTGCGAAGACCCAGGCACACAACGGGGAACATCAGTGCCGTATTGCTGGTAAGGATCTTTTTCCTTGGCCTTTCTGACTTCTGTAGCAGTAAGAGGTTTTGGAAGAGATTTTACCTGAACAACTTTCTTGCTGTGATAAGATCTCAGCCGCATCTTGGTCATATGGTCATACTTAAAAAATGGGTACAATTTGTCTGAGGACCATATCCGTCTAACATCAAAGAGGCGCATCTTTATGTGTTCTGAATAGCTCATTCCACTGCCTGCACGGAAGCCACCGAATCCCCATGGATATAAATGAGGCATGGTTTTTGGCTCAAGAAAAGGCTCTGCGTACTTAACTGTTACGAATTCTCTCAACTGGCCTTCAGGAATAGCAGAATCTGGCTTTGGGTGTTGCATTCCAGCTACATTTTTATCTTCGAACATTAAAGGGTACTGGTCAAAGAATGAGGAGTCTAAGGGGAACGCCATGCCAACAGCTTCGTCTTGTAGGAGCCGAGAAAGGGGGATATGCTGGTCATCTAGAAGGCTTGGGTTAATAAAGGCAGGTTTTTTGAAACGGAACAGTGTCTCATAGTTGGAAAAAAACGAGTCGTACAGGTGGTTGTTGTTTCGAAACCAACGAAGGGCGCGATGTATCCGAGAAGCACTGTCTTTATTGGAATCCAAGGTCTTGATAGCTTCCTCGTTTATAGCATAAAAGCCGAACAATCCATAATAATGCCTATCCAGCTTATGGAGAGCATTGATTTCGCCTTGCATGTGATAAAAAGCTGATGGATCTGCATCTTTGACGGTGGTAGAGAAAAGCCCACAGAGTGCTACCTGACCAATTTCATACAGATTACGTAAGGCCAAGATCTCTTCTGGCAGCTTCATGTTCCACTCGGCAGGATCTTTTGGGGTCGGAGTATCTGACTGATCGTACAAAAATACATCTCCAACATGCATTTCAGTCGGTACATTTTTCGTGGTACAATGAGAACAAGAATACCATTTTCCGTTTTTATGTTTGAAGGACAACTGCTTACGTTCTTCCACTGGAAGGGCGTCTAGGTAAGCCTCGGCTGGTGGAAATGTTACAGGAGGCTCAATAAGAAATGTATGGGCGTTGTCAACCGTGTGCCACAAAATGCGACCACACTGCTGCCAACATAACGCCTTGGCAAGTGGCTTTCGATCGAATCGGCGCTGCATCACCAAGTACCTCGAGCACTTTTTTAAGAGATCGCCATTTACGTTTAACGTGTCAGGTGATACATCCCATTGGAATTGAAGGTCCACGTCGTTTGTAAAATGTAAGTCATGACTCTCATTTGGTACCCTTCCCACGCTGGTTCTGAAACCTTTCTGTCTTGTTGTGCCTTTAGTTCGCCCGGAACTTGTTTCAAATCCTCTTGTTTTGGTAGTCCCTTTAGGCCTTCCCGCGCTGACCCTGAAACCGGCTTGTTGTGTGGTCCCCTTTTCTCTCCCTGTACCTACGTCAAATCCGGCACCCTTGGTAGTTCCTCTAGGCCTTCCCATACAGGCGTTGTGACGGGCCTTTATTGGGATTCTCCTTGGCCTTCCCTTGCTAACTTTGTACCCAGCAGCCCTTGTTGTCCCCTTCGGACGTCCCCTAGCACGTTTCCCACAATTTGACACATCTCTTTGTACGGAACCCGTTTGGAATGCTGGCGTTTTGTTAGTCCCTTTTGGTCTTCCCTCGCAGGCCCTGAATCCGGCTTGTCGTGCGCTCCCCTTGTTTCTCCCTGTACTTATGTCAAAACCGGCATCCTTGGTAGCTCCTCTAGGCCCTCCCATACAACCGTTGTGACGAGCCTTTATTGGGGCTCTTCTTGGTCTTCCCTTACTAACTTTGAACCCAGCAGCCCTTGTTGTCCCCTTCGGACGTCCCCTGACACGTTTCCCACAATTTAACACATCTCTCGTATTTGTATTATGCTCCCCAAGTTTTGTAAACTTCTGGCACTTGGGACAAATTGTCTTCGCAATATTTACAAGATGTCCGCATGAAGCACATGGCTGCTGGATTTTGGATCTCGTCATCACGTTTATCACTTGAACCCAAGCTCACAAGCTAGTAGGCAACAAAACAGCGTGATAGTGACAGTGACGTGCAATTCATAATGTTCTAGGAAATACCGTATTTATTCGATTAAGCGCATAGGCATTTGTTTGTCCGTAGTGGGGACTTTTGACCGTTTTAATGGACTTTCTTCCAACATTTATTTTTATTGAAGTTTAGTAACACTCTTAAACATTAACGAATGCCCTGGGGTTAGACATTTAAACAGAAAGTCTCAGCTAAGTTCACATGCCCGGCCTATTCCGGGCTTTCCCCTCCCCCTACCGTACAGCAGAATGATTCTATTTAGTATTAAATAAGATTCTAGTTTTTTAAGTGAAAGCGATTGGCATGCTTAAGCCAAAATATAGAAGTGGATTACTACTCGAGTTTTATGATATATTAAAATCTTAATATTGGGGCGGCTGGTTTCCCAATGATCATTACGATCGATGCGATTATTGCGAAGTTGACGCTGTAACGAATATCAGTTTCAATACGATCGCTAAGATCGCCACAAAATAGAATCGGACCCGCCAACGACGCACTAAATCGTTTTGTATTTATCATCACAACGTTTTTGATCGCTGGTGAGTAACACGATCGCATCAACGACCTACGATTGACGAGATAGAACTAGAAAGATCCTTGCAACAACGATCGCTATTGTGATCACTAAATGATTGTTTTCATCTGACTGCTACGATCACTCAAGTCTTTCTTTAAGTGAACCTAGCAATCGCAGAGATCGAAGGTGTCACATGGAAACCAGCTTTTCGGAACCGATCTTTAACAATGAACTTCATAATATGAAAGTTCTGCCTTCGCACAGAACAAAATATTTGATAGCAGGTACTTACCAAGAAACATTAGTCCTTGACTGATCCGAAACTAAATCCAAACCGTTGCATTGCCCCAAAAGCATCTTGGCGTGATTTTTATTTTGCATTTAAGCGCTATATTTCATTGAATAAAGCCGTTAATTAGCGAAATTTGCTTTGTTGCAAACTATTTTTCGGAATAGTTGGCGAGATTTTTTTGTCTTGTTTCCTTTTGTTGTGTGTTAATTATTCAAAAGCCTTAATTTGTCAGCAACGAAAAATGTGACTAGTTAACACACTCTATTTTTTTTTCTTTTCATTTAAACAAACGTTGCGGGTTTTTCTTGTTGTGAAGAGGTTTGTGCAATGGCTTGCGACCCTGGGCAGTCAAGAGTCCGGTTTTCAACGACAAAAACATTTCAAAAAATTAGTTTCACTTGGGACACAACATAGTTGTTTAGCACTACGTATGGTCGATCCGATGCAGCCATTGATTTCCAATGGTGTTTTTTGTACACTTCAAGCGTTCTTATTCCATTGACTTCAGCGGATGAAGTCTTACTGAAATAGCCGGTGTTCGATCTCAACACACTAATATCCAAATCAACTGTTGCGTTTGTTCAACCTTTAAATTTTAAATGAAACGGCATACTGATTTTTTAAAAAAAACCTAGAAAAAAAGGAAAAAAAAAATTGTTTCCGTTCGGATTTGAACCAACGACCGGGGCTTACACAATTTATGTAGAAGTGCCAATCTCTACCAATTGAGCTATCGTAACTTTCTGCAGTATAGAGTATTTTCTTTTGATTATTTAAATATTATATTTGGACGCGCTGTAAAAAAAAAATGTTTTATAACTCGGGCATGGGTAAGCAAAACCCTCCAAATCACCCTGTTTTAGCCTGTCGTACAGAGATAATGTCCACCAAATTGCTGCCCTGTATATAGCGTAAATATTCAATCGTAACGAATGATTTATATATATGCAATAACAAAGCAATGTATGGGCACGTTGCACAGAACTGCTAATTTCTAGTTTCTCGACTCTTGAAAGATATCCATATCAAAAACAAAAATGTAGGGTTATTAAGAGTCATACAAAGATACTTCATGCCACATTTTAGAATGAAAGGTGTAATATTCGAGCGAGAGTTCTTTAATCACAGAGATGATTTACATAATTACAGAGCAATGTATAGGTACATCACATAATTGCAAATTTCTCAACTCTTGAAAGATTTTTCTCAAAAATCAAAACGTAGGGTTATTAAGAGTCAAACAGAGATACTTCATGCCAAATTTTAGACTGAAAGGTGTAATATTCAAGCCGTAGAATTATTTAATGGTACTTATTTAACTATAAATTACAGAGCAATGTATGGGCACGTTGAACAGAATTGCTAATTTCTCGGCTCTCGAAAGATTTTCATCAAAAACAAAAGTGTAGGGTTATAAAGAGTCACACAGAGATGCTTCATGCCAAATTTTAGACTGAAAGCTGTAATATTCGAGCCGTAGAATTATTTAATCGTACTTAATTATTTAATTATTTAATTTTATTTATTTTATATCTTGTTTGTGTAATTATTTATTTATTTATTTATTATTTTATAGTGTGAGATGGTGAGTCATGTGTGAGTGTGAGAGCAGAGTGTTGTAGTGGGGAATTACCCCCCTCCCTGATCCTTTTCTGTTTTGTAGCTAAATTAAAAAAGAAGAATTTGTTCAGTGAGTGCCCTAGTTGCAGTTCGTTCCAGGCCATTTTCTATAACTCTACATACAAGTTTACTTATGTACAAGTAATTGTTAACTTTGAAGGTCAAATGAACAGAAATTTCGAGTTTTTTTAGTTTTTGCCCATGTGTTGAGAGCCTATGGTTTTTCTGACAAAGTTTTTTTTCTTCAAAGTTGAGCACCATATCAGCGTGCATTCTATCTATTTGTCACATGATATGCAAAACGACAGCAAACAAAACTTTAACTATTTTTGAGCTTTATTTAGCTATTTTATTTAAAAAATGCGCGTCTCTGAACAACAACCAACAATCAATCAGCTGAAAAACGGCCGAACTGAATTAAGTCACGGCTTGAAATGTCACTAAACACATTTACCATATTTTCTCGATTAAACGCCGGCCTCATATAAACGCCGGGTCAAAATTGCAAGTTTTTAAATAAACGCCGGGGGCGTTTGTTCGAGGTCCCGGCGTTTATTTGAGGTCAAGCTAACAGGTAAATATATTCTGTTTGTCACAAATCTTGATTGCAACATAAACTATTCAATCCATACTAATGCACCTTTGGGAAATAATCACCTTTGGATACCCAGGTACAGTTTTTCGGGGCAGAACGAAAAGAAAAATCGTCCCGCCTTGACAAACTGCCCCTTGATCTCGAAGATCGGTAATAATAAATCTTTCTGAAAAATTGGCAGAAAATTGCAGTCCGTTAATAAATGCCTGGCCCCGATTAAACGCCGGCTTCAAATAAACGCCGGTTTCACCAAGCCAAGTTTGAAATAAACGCCGGGGGCGTTTAATTGAGAAAATACGGTATTTCGGGTTGCGAAATCGGTCTGCGGTCGTCTTCAAAAACACCAATTATGACGTCACAAGTTTTTATTTCCGACAATTTTTCCGAGCACTCTACGATTCTGAGGACCTGAAAAAAGCATTTTTCAACTTGCAATATCTCTGCGATGCAATGTCCGATTACTTTGAAACTTCGGGATATGTTTATTTGGTTCTTAATAAACACATATGCAAAATATTAAAAAAAAAAAATCGAAATTTCTGTTCATTTGACCTTTAAAGGAAATGCCAACGGTAAATTGAAACTGACTGTTCTTTGCCTTATTTTCTGCCCAGGACACCTTCCGGATGCATGGAACTAGAACAGATAGGTATCTGTTTCTCTTTGAGCAAATCCTTCTCATCACAAAACGAAAAGAAAGTGGCTACTCTTGCAAAGCTACCCTCATGGTGAGTTACCTTATGTTTTTCTTGTAATGTAGTGAATAGTTTAAATTTAAGTCACATCAGTTAAGGCAATAAGTAAATTCTTTCTAGAACCTACAAGCTAGCATTTAACTCTGGTTTCTGTAGAATAATTATAGTGATTAGCTGTGTTACTACTCCCTATGGATGGTGTTAATTAGGCCATTGTAGGTTATCCCAAGTTTTGTGCTCTGAGGATTTTTCTCCGTGTTCTCTGGTTTTTCTTCCTCCACCCTAGCAGTGCCTGGACCTCTTGATTTGTGCCCACCATTAGACCACCTTAGTTCCGCACTCACTTTATGAGATTCAGCCTGGAATAACAGCTTGTTTTCAGAATGAAATCAGTTCTTCCAAGTAATTAAGCTGGAATTGAGTCCTTTAATATTGAGCAGATTGATAATGAAGTTTTCTTCTTCGTGTCCACCAGTTATCAAACATGATGATGTTGGAATCAGTATCCAAAGAACCTCTTGCATTCCAGATAATACGATTTGATAACCAGAAGATCACCTATACTTTTTTGGTAAGTTAGAAACTAGTTTTAGTGCGCAGTTTATGAGGGAACATCTTGGTACTGTGGAAGCCATTGTTATTTTACTACTGTGCTTTGGTTTGGGTGTTGTTTACTGTCGTCTGTATCTTTTGTTTTATATCATTTTGGTGATTGCACTATCCTCAACATTAAGAAACTACTGTTTGTGGTCACATTGTGAAAAGTCATATTTCTCCTGATAAGTCCTTATTCCTCAAACATTCCATGGGCCTCATTCAGTTTCTGTTGTCTGAGATTTCAATCTGAGAGGGAGGGAGATTAGCCCCCTGTAGACTTGCCATAGCCCCTATTTTCCTCGAACGCGGTCAACTGATAAAAACACTTCTTCAAATATAATGTTCTAATTTCCACTGTTCAAAAATTAATACTTAACCAGTATTCTGACGGTTTCCTAAATTTTTTGGAGCTTTACTAAAAAAGTTCTGCGTTTTTGAAAACAGGTAAATACGGACTTGTCGGCGACATTTGTCAAAACATTTGGTTCGGTTGCGGAGCGTTCAAAAAGTAAAAATACTTGCTTATTTTTCACTGGCATCCTGTTCTCTCGCTTTTCTTTCCCGCGCCATTTTATCGAAAAATACAAAGAAAAAGAGGGCTGTGTAGACAGTCTAGGAGTAGAGAATCGAAGTTGAGTTGACAATCAAAGTTGAAATTGAGGTTTAAACTGAAAATAAAATAAACAAAATCTATGGAATACAAATTGACAAGCAGCGAAAACACAAACTCACATTGTTCTGGTGCTGTGGCCGCAAAAGAGTCACTCTGTAAAAACAGGAGAAATCTGCGAAAATCTGCGCTCGTAAACTAACGGTGAACAGTAAGTCGAAAACTAACAGTGAACGACGTTGAAGATTTGAATATAAAACTTACAAAAAATGCTAATGTAAACTAACACCTAAACTCCTAAGGGAGATTCCCTATGGAACTAAGTGACCAAATAAAGCGACCGTGTGATAAATCCAACACGCAGAGAACTATTTTCCAGCTTTTTCAGGGTTCCTGCCAGGCCTTCACAGCTACTGTAGCAGTCCGGGACCTAAGTCCCACTGTACTTAACCCTGACAGACAGCCCCCTACTCCATTGTTGCCCTTTTTCTCATGATAAAGGACGTTAGGGGTTGGTCTTTTGTCCTGGCAAGTGGCTACTCTGAAATTGAATAAGTATAAAGTTGTTAGGGTGCTGTTGGTTTTAGCCACTTGATTCAATTGTTCCAATCTTAACAGGCAAGAAATATCGATCAGAAGCGGAAGTGGATGCTAGAACTAAAAAGACTGATTGTCGACAGCCTAGCAGCTCCAGTCTCCACCAAGGTCAGTCAATTTATCTCACTAAGGATAAAATTTGAATTACCCCATTTTGGCTGTGTGATTGAATAATAGTTCTTATTGCTAATATTTAGGTATACTCACTAGGGAGAACCACAAGCTGGGAGATAGTGTTGGAAAACTAAAAAAATATATATCCTACTTGTTTGAGTCTGAAATCTTTGTTACAACTCCCCCCACTGCTCCCCCTCCGTCCAAGCTAAGGAATTTTCAGATTAGCGTATTGCAGGATTTACAGTCAAACTGTTTGCTTCTTAGGCTAGAAATATCATTCTTGGCAAAGAAAGTGGTGGGGAAATAGGAGACTCAGGTAAGCCGAAAAATGTGTAATGGTAATAGGAGTGAGTGGAGTCCGATTCGGTCTGTAATCATACGTTGTTCTGTCCTTTGTCTTTTTGGTTGGTATGCCTGAGCCAGATGTAAGGACTCCAAAATAGCCCCCACCCCCCGGCTTGATTTTTGCAGGGGCAAGTCTCGGCCGGGAAACTGGTAGCCACAGATGGCCTCGACTTCATGCAAAACAAGATGGCGTCGCAAACTGAGCTTAGAAACATTTTTTGCGTGAGGGAAAGGGCTAAAAACGTGTGGCCAGAATTGACATTTTGCCGAAAATGTCATGGAATGCGTGTAGTGGATTACTGTATGAATTGTGTATGTATTTTGAAGTACTTTGTGGAATTTTAAATCGAAGTGAAAGTATTTCCAGAAGTTTGTGGAAGTTTAAAACTAGCATTTAGAGCCAAACGATAACAAGTCAAGTGAAATAAATAATTATTTTTGTGTACATAACAATTCTTTTTATGGAGTGGATGAAATGATCACTAATCTCTAAATTGCTCTTGCATTTGTGGCTTTGTTTATGCTTTGTGAGTTTCAAATAAAAGTGCCCGGAGCGACTTCAATTTTCTTTACATTTATTCTGATATCAATGAGCTTTTGCCATTCTGGTCGTTATTTCAGGTTCTTTTTTTTCTTTGGCAAATAATCGCGATGGCGACTTGTGTGATGAATCATTTGAATGGCTTTGATAAGATGGCATTTATCCAAAGAATAATGCTGCTTTATAATATCAAGTACTGCTACAATCTACATGTTTTCGCAGTTTATTAACCCCTTCTAATAAGATGCATTCCAATTTATCCTGTCAAATTCACTATTGAGACAAATTATGTTCTTTTTGCTCGTCACGCAATCTTTCTTCCAAACCGTTGCGTGATGAGCTTCCTCTCGCACTTATCCTCTTCGCGTTTAGTGAGGTATAAGGCACACTACTATGAGTAGGCCGACCATCTCGATTTTTTGCCACTGCCTGTCTACCTTGGGTCTATTTTACCTATAGGTCGAACACACTCCCCTAATCTCTGATTACTACTAGTTAATCACTCTTATGATTACGAACCGAATTGGACTACACTCGGGTATGGAAGTTTTCAGGTCAACTCTGGAATCTTCAGCGGTTTTTGGGCAATCTTCAGGAACCTTCTTAGAACGTTATGCTTTCGATAGTGAATAAAAATCAACAAACAATTCCCTCAAACCTGATTCGAAGTCAGGAATTTTCCCTCCATGTTTGGGCCATGTGGCCTGCTAATAAATAATAATCTGACTCGAGAAGGTTTTATTGCCTAGATTTTTTTTTACCTAAAGTAATACGCATGTAATGACAAGTAATTACAATAGACGATTAACAACATTTTTTCTTTCTTTAACTGACATAATGTAATTCGAAGCCATAATGCGATTGGAATGTAGATAACTTAACAACAAGGTTTTTATTGTTAAAAAACCTCACCCAAAACTTGTTAACTTAACTGATTTATCTCATATATCACAGAAACGTCTGACGTCGAAGGAAAGAAAAGATCATCGTCTATTGACAGCAAACTCAGCAGAGGAACGCAACTCAAAGGTATCTTTGGTGCAGTAATTGTTTATATAAATTTTTATGGCCTAAGTTGCTCCTCTTCGCTAAATAACCTCCAGTAGTCCTGCTGAGTTTACATTCTCTATCCAACTAGACCAAAGATATCTGTTCGGCCAATCAATAGCACAACTCAAGTGACATTTCCGTTCCTGCTTCGAGTTCTTATTGGTTTTTTGGACTTTTCCGCGTTTCACACCAGTTACACGATTTGGCTTCAAGATTTGATTAGGTTAATTGACTTTTCCCGCGTTTCACACCAGTTACACGATTTGGCTTCAAGATTTGATTAGGTTAATTGACTTTTCCCGCGCTTCACACCAGTTACACGATTTGGCTTCAAGATTTGATTAGGTTAATTGACTTTTCCCGCGTTTCACGCCAGTTACACCTGCTTCGAGTTTGATTGGTTTATTTTAGTTTTCCCTCACTATACACTTTTTACGCGTTCCTGCTTCGAATTCTGATTGGTTTATTTCAGTTTTCCCGCGCTTCTCACGGGTTACATGTTTTCTCTTAGTGTTTTGATTGATTTTAATGGACTTGTCCTGCGCTTCACACCGGTTAGCGTTTTGGTTAAATTGAGTTCTGATTGGTTTATTTTGCATCTCACAGATGCAGTTGGTTAACGTTTCACGATAGTCAACTACTCTAAAGACTATAGGTTATTCCTGTTCTAATATGGAATGTGATATCATAGCTCTCAATCAACTAGTTTAAAAGAAATATGAAGTGATTTAAAATTCAGTTTCTGTTATGACAAAGCCTCACAAAAAACGTTAATTTTAAATCTCTTTAATTACATATTTTTAAATTTAAATATCTTGATTTCTGCGTAGAAGTGATCAATTCAATTTGTTTCTAGCTCGTAATATTTGTTTTTTAATACGTTACGAGTTAAATAAACTAAATATTTGTTTCCGTTTAATATTTAAAGTTTATTAACAAATAATATTTTAACGTTTTATTTCTGTTTTATGTTAATTTTTGTAACAAATAATATTTCTAAAATTTAAACTTTTGTTTTATTTTTTGTCTTTATTGTTTTACTTCCTCAGAAGCGAGCAATTCTCGTGTTCTTGTCACTGTAACAGCTGATTATATAGACGTTAAACGGCTGCGGACCTCTTTCAGCGACATCTATCAAATAATCACCCAAAGTGTAAACAATAACTCCGAGCTAGACCTTAAGAGACTGGATGGAATGTCGCATGAATTAGCCAATAGGAATGCTTGCCACTGGCTTTACAAGACTCTTGCTAAACAACATAACATAGAGGGTGTTAATAGCAGAAGAATAAGCGATCCCTTTCAAGAAACTCTAAAGAGTAAGATGAACTTAAATAATTATCGTGTAAACTTGGAGAGTTTGTCTGGCTTCAGCAGTTTACCACGCAACTATACCTATAATAAAGGTATTAACATTTTAAATTTAAACTTTATTGCTAATTTGTGAAATTTCTACTAGTGAATTGTTCCTTTATAACGTTTATTACTGCAAATTAACGTGTTTTTTTAAATAGACGTTCTCTAGTGATAGATAAGATTTCCTCTATGTGCTGTTTAAATTCATAACAGTTTTTAAACAGCTACAATTTGCATTAAACACCTAGGGAACCTATTTATAATAATTTATGTAAAAATGAAAAAATGTTATGGTTATATGTGCATAACTTTGTGTATTTTCTGTTGTTACCTGGTGTGTTTTCGTTCGACTGTGCTTTTTCATTCTTGTCACTTGTCACTTGTCACTCTGCTCAATGTTTTGCCATATTCGCATCCGATTTTTTGCGTTTTTTTTTTGCCGTTTTGTTTGTTTGTTTGTTTTTTTTGCCGTATTCACACCCGTTATTTGGTTTTTCACACAACACATCTGTTAGTGGGAGAAAATAGAAAAAAAAACGGCTGTAAAAGTGGCTCGCAGGACAGCTGGCTTGGTGAGCTTTCAGACGAACTCCCATCCTACAGGCATACTGACCAAACGCCGAATAACTACAAGTCCTTTCACAAGCCTCTTGCAGTTTGTTTTGTTGGTGGTGGATCTCTTGTGGCAATAGTCTGTGTGCTCAGTTTTGGCTGCTGTGTTTTCTCTTCTAGCCATCCTTGACACCTTCGAATCTTGAATAGAAATTTTAAAAGTTTACTTTTTTTTATTCCAAAGCCTTAGCAAGTAGAAACTTGTGAATTCTGTGGAATTGTTGTCGGGTCCAGGCCTTTCATTACTTTTCTAGTCTTGTAAATGAGAACCTTTGACCCGTTTTCTTAAGGAATCCCTTCTGAGGGCCTGTTTATATGGAGGAGAGTTGTCCCTGGTAGGAGGGTTACCCTCTCCCCCGAGCTATCTTTTGCCGAGCGTTTATATGAAAAAGTTGTCCCTGTTGACCGAGCCAAAACTTGGCCCTCTCGGTTCAAAAGACTGGCGAGAGTTGTTTTGAAACATCTATCATGTCTGCCTTTTTTAAATAAGGAACGCTAAAACATCGACCACGACCATTTTTTGGACAAATTTACCGCCGACTTCGATTTCAATGTATCTGCAATTTTGTTTTGGTCGACTGCAGCGTTTGCGCATGCTTTGTATGTGTCAACTTGTCCCTGGTAGGCGAGGCGAAAATAACCAAACTGTTTATATGGAAAAAAGTTGGCTCGCTCCCCAGGGTCACCCAACCTTCAAAGCGAGTGACCCTCCACCCAGGGTCACCCTGCCCCCCCGAGCCAACTTTGCAATTTCTCATATAAACAGTTCGCAGCTATTTATAAAGAAACGTATGAAAAGCTCTCTCGCCCGGGGTGGCTCGGTATGGAGGGTAACCCTCCTACCAGGGACAACTCTCCTCCATATAAACAGGCCCTGAGTCTGCAGTATTAATCAATGGTTGCTAGGCAACCCAGATAAGGAAGCATCACGTTGCTTGGAAACGGCTCCAAATGCTCCATGCTGACGTTAAAATTTCCTGAGTTACCGCTCGCGCAATTTTTTTGATTGGGCAGCAAAAATAAAAGACATTCAATACTTACGTACGCGAAGGCCCCTTGTATGCTTTTTACCCTTAACTAACAACCTTGATTCTATCTGTTTTATTATTAAGGGTCATCCGTTGGATTCACTGGAATGAAGGGGGTAAGTCCATTTGGTCAAGAGTGATCATCCGATTGAAGGTAGTCCTAATCAAAGATCTCTTCGAGATATCGACTTTTTTTTTGCATGAAGTTAGTATGAGTAGAAGGTTTACCCTGGGTATTGTTGTTCGAACATATCATGGAAGAATTCAAACGTCTTTCAGTTCAAGCATTTTTTTTATTTTCGCGGAGGAAATGCTGTATTTGTCAGTCGCGACGGCCTGGTGCTTTGCGACTCATATACTTTGGCTTGGTTAAAAATGGAAAACTTTGACGTTCGCCTTTAATCGAAATAGTTGTTTCCTTTCGAGTTAGAAAGATTTCTACTCGGCTTAATGCAGGGTTCCCGGTAAAGGTTACGCACGACAGAGTTACCTTTTGTCTCGTCACGCAATCTTAACCCCACAACGGAGAAGTAAATTTTCGTTTGGATATTACCAAAAGCCGCTTCTCCTCGCGTTATTCTTTACCTTACGGCTACACATGCCATTTCTAACGACTACATTTCCAGTAAAACAGTTGCTGTTTATTTTTCTAATGGCGATGCATTAACTTCTGAACAGAAGCAAAAACGTTTAGCACATTGTTTTAGCGTTTACTGCTTCCACCGGAAGTAATTTCACAACAGGCTACAAAAACACTTGTAAATATCACTTAACACATTTAATGATGTTGCAATTCTAAATTGTGCAACTCAGCAGAAATAATCAATTGTCACGAAATGAGTTCCCTTTGGTTAACTATTAGCAACGTTTTAGTGTGTGAAAGACTTGTTCCAGTACAAATTTGCGTTGTTAATCGTTTTAGGTTAAATTAATATTAGCGCCTAAAGACTTGTACCAGTACAAATTGCGTTCTTAATCGTTTTAAACTTCGCTGCCTTCGAGCGCTGAACCCCTTACATTCTTAATTGGTTATGTGACGTAAGATTTGGGCTACTCAAAGCCTGTTCCAGGCGTTCGGCTAACCGAACGCCTGAAACAGGCTAGGCTACTCCCGTTTTTGATTGTTATATAACGTTTGTAAATTTGACAAGTCACGTTTTTTCTACAAGAACGGAAGTGCTGAAGCACAACTATAGAGTGACCTTTACAAGTCACGCGCTTTGATCACCCACAGCGGAAAGTATTCCCTTGAGAGTTAACAAGAATGTGGTTCCTTCCGGTTCCATTTCCGGTTCTAGATTACCCCACATAACTGCTATTCTCCTTCTTTTTGCTTGAAAAAAACGAAAAAAGGACTGTCGTTTGTGACTGACGCCGTTCGACAACCCAAGCAGAAGTCAATTTTAGATTCAAGTGAAAAGTTTGTCTGTCGATGGTTCTCACTAAACAGTGCCATTGATAACATAACCGTTTGTCGTCACTCATTTGAGAAAGAATTAATGTTGGGTACATTCTCTTCACCCTTTTCGCCTTTAAGAGCGCAAGTAAGAACACATCCTCGTGGAACTGAAAATTTCCTATTTGTATTTTGCAGGAAACGAGTAGGAAATCGGATGACGAGGGTGGACCCAGGTCCCCATCAGATGTTTACTCCTCAGACGATGACAAGGTACATGTGGAATGTTCATCAGTTTTATATATCAATTGAGTATAATTTGTAGATTATTTTGCGATATACTCATTTACTCCAAGGGCTTTTACAGTCTTTACACGCTATGTTACTGTAGGTGACTCTGTTATGAAACTTTTAGAGTGTGGTTGAAATCATCAGGCAAAAGGCCTGTACCATATTCTTGCATTATAGAGACCCGTTTCCTCGAGTCGGCTCTATGCAAGACGAGTCGTCACGACTCGATCGAATTGACTCAAGTCGCCAAATTTTCTATCCAGAGTTATGTTGGAAAAAGTCGCGACGACTCGTGTCGAGTCGCAACGAGTCGAACATTTTGTAGCCTCCACCCTCCGCCAATTTTTCTTCCGGCAAAAGTTTTAAATTGGGTTTCCCACTTCCGGTATGATTTATGAATAGACTTCTGCTTAGTCGAGTCGTCAGTGCTTAGAGACGACTCGAGTCGATGTGGGTGTGTTGAACATGCATGGATGTCTTCTTTTGGCGCGAAAATTCGCGAAACTGGCAAAATTAATTTACCTGTGAGATTTCTAATGAAAAAAATCGAAACATTTGCACTATAGGTAGTATCCAAGTTGTTATTATTTTCTTCAGTTCTGTAATGGTGGGTAACTGTGCATGATTTCAACATTTTACTGATTATACGTTGTGATTTTCTTGCGTTTGCACCTCCCTTCTTTTTGGCTGCAACATCCCAGAAATACTTGATGCTCACGGTTTAATGGGCTTAACTGTATTGTTTGAGAAAACTTCACAAAAACATCACGAGTAAGTTTTGCATTCGTTCAAGAACTCACGTCATCAGCACGTGTGCAGCGGTTCTCACCTAGTCATTCTGTTATGTTTTTTTTTTTTATTTAGAAACCAGTCCGTTCGCATTTGACCATCAGTGACAGGGAAGAAAGTCTTGATGAAAGTGAAGAGTTAATTGAGGACAAAACCCAGGACTCTGAATCTCTCTCAGATCACAGGATATCAACTACAATAAACGAAAGTAGTGAAGATGAAACAGAGGTAAGCATGAGTTTCAATATGTTGTTGGAAGAGGTTAATAGGCAGGTCTGCTAATGGTTTTGTTGTGTAATGATATTTTTTAACTCCATTAAGGCCTATCGTGCGAACGTCAGCTTCTCCAAATTCTCCGTAGTGGTTTATTCACCTAATCAACTTCAGGTCTATAATCAACTAAGTGTTAGCGACAGCCATACTGTGGCCGCCTGCACAACGTACTTATGTGGGAGATTTTAGATTGAAATGAAAACCTACACGAAGTAGTTATGTCCAGCTTTGTTTTGGCTTTAAAACCGGTTTTTGCGTTGAACGAACAGGTTAATACCAGTTATAAACTATTGAGAGAAATAGTCGTGGCCAGATAAATTAAAAGTCGTTACACTCTTAACAAAATTGCTTGTCATCTTTTGCAGGAAAATTCTCAAAATTGCGAGGATACTCAAGAGCAAATTACAAAATATTCAGTACAAGGTGCTCAGGGGGAGGTGCTAGGAACGGCAACGACCGAAGGAGACCGCTTTGCAGTTAATCAAGATGACGCTACAAAGGAAAAAGAGCTTGCGTCTAATAAAACTGTGAAAAGCGTGACGAGGCAACGTTCTGGTAGCCTCTCCAGATGCGACAATTTCCAAACGTCACGCAACAAAAGCGTGACTGAAACAAACGAAGTGTTTAGTGATGAGGCGACGAGTGAGAGGGGAAGCTTTTCGTGTGTACGTTCTGACAGTCCCAGCCAAATAAGGCGATCATCAAACAGTTCGAGGCTATTGGAAGCGAGGCTCAGCGTTGAAAAGTCATCATCTGCGGTGGACTTGCGTGACATCGACGAGGATTCGCCTGCCGTGTTCAGTCATAACGACATAACAAGTTTCATGGAGTATTCAGCTATACAGACAACTGTGAGAAAAGTAAGCAGGGCGTTCAGCGGTACTTCACCTCCCATCGACAAAAACCCTCAGAGCGAGGCACAGATGCGTACTGCGCAGACGCACTACATCGTGGAATCTCGAAACTCCCCTGGTAAAGACACCTCCTTCTCGAGCTCAGACTCCTCTCATCAGAATTTGGAAGAGCTACTTGCTTCTATCGACCGGGACCTGGATGAAACACGTCGCACGATTTCTTGTGCGCAGCTGTTGGAATCTGCTCTGCTCGTAAAGAATGAGGGCAGACCGCAAGCCACAGAGAATGAGCCCACAGACAGTCTTAGACGCAGAAGACGTCAACGAATTATTGACTTTTCTTTGGAAAATAAAGAGGCGAGCTCAAATGAATTCAAAATTAATCCTGAAGCCGAGCGAAACGAAAACCATCTTCGAGATGAAACAGACTCAAACACAAAAGTTTATTCCAAACTGGAAAGAAAGGTTGCTGACTTTTCTGTAAAAACTAATCAGGCAATAAGCAGTGATGAGGAGAATGAACGATTACAGTCTCCTGTTCCCTTAGCTGATTCAGAACCACAGGGAAACCAAACCGTGGAAGCTGTACTTACGCTTGAAAATAGTCAGCCCAAGAAACGTGTCTTTGAACTCTTTGCTGATAGCAACAGCGACAGGAACAAACAGTTAACAAACATGGGCAAGGAAGCGTCTTCCGAGACATCTGCACATGTCATCACACCACGGAAATCAACCTTACCAAGTGTTACCAAAATGGCGCGGCAGTATTCTCGACTCGTCTCCGATCAACAGACAGTTGAGGACATACGTCTGCGTGCAAGAAGCAAAGTGGGCGACAAAATGGGGTCAGATACAATCGCGAAAGACAAACAAGACACCACCGACCACACCCCAAAGATAAAAATTGAAAAGGTTACTAAAGTTTCATTTACTAGTACTCCTATTGAAAGTTACAAGCTCGTAAGGCGTCGGCGAAGGCGTTCGGGATCTTCTCGGCATCGATCGGACGACTTCCGGCGTTTAAGCTGGTCCGTTGAGAAAGTGAAACCAGAATCGGACGAACCTCGCAAGACGAGACCTAAAAGTGTCTACGATATTGAAGCTTTAGAGGCCACACTCGCAGAGAATATGGAACAGATCGAGGAGGGTCTGGAACCCATGTTAATTGAAGGCTTAGAAAAGGACGATGTGGTTGTGAGGGGACTGGTACAGCATTTAGTACAAAAGTTTAGTTCTCAAAAATCACAAAGAACTTGATTTAACATTTTTGTAAGAGGGGTGATAGGTCAATGTTCGTTTTCTTTTCTCGAGTAAACGCCACACAGTCGATTGTTTGACATTTCCCTGGTTAATAAATGGGCGTGTTTAAAACACGAAATGGTGAAACGACGAAACGGCGAAATGACGAAATGGCAAAATGGCAAAATTTTAAGATAAATACAGTAAATAATATAGTTTGGTTTCCTTTTCTTCGTGTTCTGTTTACACGTCTGACTAACAGACATTTCAATGTCTGGCCCAGGAATATAATGATACTTGTCACTTATCACAACGCCAAATTGAACGTATTACTGAATGTCTCAGCAAACCAGATATCTTTTTTTCATTTAGTCTTCCAGTTGCCTTCGTTCCACTCACTACAGAGCTGCCTTGTATTTGAACTGATATGACAGAACGTCACTCCTTTCTGTGCATGTCGTGCCCCCCTGGGTTCAGAGGGTTTTTTTTGCGGTGACAGGCGGCGGCCGCGTCGTCGGGGTGGCGAAGCCACGATCGGAAGAGCGAAAACAGGTTATTTTTTCGCTCTTCCGATCGTGGCTTCGCCCTCTCTCGCGTCGCGGCTTCGCCGCTCTATTGTCCCGCACCCTCTGGACCCAGGGTAGTTTGCCACTTGTTTGTGATCTTCATCGCGAAGTAGGTTCGGTTTGAATCCATTTCATGTGAATGTGGAGCTCAACCTAACTTCCCGCTGCTCGAGGTGATCGAGATCAATCATTTTCTCCGACGTGAAACGAACGCCGACTTTTCGTCAGATGTCCTGGCGAACAGCCCCTGTTAACAAGAGAGACTGGAATCCAAATTACCCATAGGTTCGTGGGGTCTCCGTGCCTTCCGTGCGGATTGTGTGCAGTCGGCTGGATTCCAGTGAACGGTAATATCGTATCTTTGGCTTTTATCTTCAGTATATTCGCCATCGAAACACGCCCTTAATAAATGTGTACGGGTAAAATCTCCTTCAAGCGAAACATTCCTAACTACAACTTCCAAGTCAGGGTGCAAATCTAAAACTTTCCGCTGGCTTTTGTTCGGGAAAATACTTTAGTCACTTTTGTTGTGAAAAGTGCTGTTTGCCCTCGTTCGAGGGTCAAATTCAGTCAACGTCACTTTTCAATAATCTATATTATTTGTACTTATATGTATATTTAGAGGGTGTGTAAAGCTATTCATAATGTGTGGTAGTGTTTTTGATATGTGAAGTATTTTTCTAAGAAATAACGATGAAGAATGAGTCGTTTAAACTTCAGACTATGGGCAATCCGCTGCTTCTTTCCATCTTTATGGATTGTCGAGCAAGAAACGAAAAGGGTCATTCTCTTTGGGTTTTTTGCTTCACTTTCGACGTGCTAGGATAGATCAGAAGTGACTGCTCATAATCCATTTCAACTATTTTCTATACTCCTAAAGCTATATTTCTCTACTTGGAGGCCTGGTTAGTGTTTTTCACTCGTTTCTCTTATTACTAAAGAAATAATCGACAGTTGGCTATATCCAATAACGTACGTCTTTGGTGTAAATATTGTTTAAATCTAGATCCATTTGGAGGCTACACACGTTGTAGTATCCTCGTTATACAGTGCAATTTGCATGCAACGCCGGCGTTGCGAAATCGTTTCGTGAACTGGTTACACACAGTGGTGTTTCCACATTTCTGTTGAAGCCTTTGCAACCTCGTATCCAGGGCCTTCTCGTCCATTTTGGCAAGCAACGATAAGAACCCGGAACGAGGATGGGCCACTTCCTAAGAAGAGAGCAGTTAGAACTGCTTTTGCTACGAAGCGATGGATAAACGTTTTTTTTGTTGTTGTTGTTGTTGTTGTTGGGAAACCCACCCGTAACCCATCTTACAAATGTATTGCACCTTGTAACGGGACTGTAAATACAAAAAAAATTAAAAGTTCTCTCTTTATTTTTCTATTTTGTATTGAAAATATAAACATACTTGTTTATAGTTTGGTATAAATAACAAGGGATATAATCAGTACAATCTCTTTAGAGATTTGTTTTTGTTATTATTATATATAATGGCATGAAGTCTTTCTTCTGTTTTTTTTTAGCTTTGAAAGAAAACAACCCTAGCGCTACTTTCTGAAGATTGTGGCAGTTAATTGCAACTACTAGTTATTCCATTAAGTATGTATCAAAAAAAGGTTGGAACCACTGTTACACCAACTGATCAGAATGATTTTATTCTGATAACAATTTTGTACAGTAGATTTACAGATATCTTGGCTATCATTCATTTCTATGAAATATTTTTTGTAAGTGATATTCTTAAATAAAGTTGGTCATTTTGAAATGATTCCGTGTATACTTTTTAGGAATATAACGAAGCATTTTAAAAACGCGAACATAATTTACCCATAATTAAAATGAACTCGAATTTACGAAAACTTCATCCTCGGTCGTTGAACGAGATTTTAAGCCTGGTTTTCACTAGCAACGCAAGCACAAACGCAAGCATAACAGCTCTTATTTCATAGTGAAAACGGCCTTGACGCAAGCATAAGCACAAGCACAAGGATCAAAATTTTTCCTTTTCTTGTGCTTGCGTTCGTGTGAAAACGAAACACCGCATAAGCACAGGAAAATTGTTTACGTCTGGCCGTGTTTAGCCAATTAAAGCACTCGTTCCAGTATTTGAACAAAGTTGCAGGCCGCGGTTTATTTTGATAAACGTTTTCTCTGGTTGTTCGGAGGGGTGTAGAAAAAAAAAAAAGAAAGAAAGAAAGAAAGAAAAAGGCACAAGCGTGGGCTCGAGAATAAAAAGAAATAGAGATGAATTATTTCATTAAAAATATCTATAACCCTAAATGTTTCGTTTTCCTCCTTACTTTGTAGTCGCTTTCGCTTTCTTCGTCACAAAGGTAGAAGAGATAACAACACTCGACGCCTGAGAGTTTATGCCGCAATATCTGCTGAGAGAACGGAGTCGAGAACAGCTTTCTAAGTAGTAAACATCGTATTTTTATGCTAATGTGCTTATCCTTATGTCGACGTTCGTTTTCACTTAGCACAAACTACTTACGCTTGCGCTTGTGTTGCGCTTGTGCTTGCGTCGCTAGTGAAAACCAGGCTTTATAGCCATACGCGATGCACCACTTTCTACACTATAAGTTTTGTTTTTGTTATTGTGTTCGACGGTAGGAGAACGCATCCTAATCTTGCGGTGGCCTGTGGCCCCGTGGTTGTCCTGTGAACGCGCAGCGAAAGTCTTTGGCCATGCTCATTTCGAGCAACTACTTTCATTTATCAGCCCATCACTAAACGTGATTAATTCATCCGATAAGGACATTCTCCTGCAGATAGCAAAGGCTAAAAGTTTTTAACATCACTTATGATAAAATGAATTACAGAGTGAGTGATTGCCTTTGTTAAGGCTGTGACAGACCCCCTTTAAAAGTCTTTTTTGTTAAAACAGTTTCACCGAGTAATCTCTATTTTTTAATTCGTTGTTTTACACTGTTGTATTTCCTAATATTAATGCTTTTTTACACTGTATATAACACTGAAGCACAATATGACACAGTATGGCTTAAAAAACTTGCATTCTGTCAAAGCATGTTCATTAGTTCCTTTGTTACCTTCTATGGTTCTGATATTGAAACTAAATTAAATTCAAATAACAGTTGTATTTTTTAAACCTTGTTACAGAAAAACATTTTGTCGTTTATACTTTTACAGAAATAAATGTTAGTTTATTATCTTTCCTGCGTTATTTCCTCCCGCCTTCCATCTCTCCCGGGCCACTTTTGCTCTTTCTTGGGTACCTATCTTGGGTCGACGCACTCCCTAATCTCCGATTATTACTAGTTTTAATATCAAACAAAAAACCTGTTTCGTTGGAAACGAAATATTAATTTGTGACGATTACTTTACAATCACTAATTAATGAGAGAAGTACGTTACAATCGATAATCAATTGCAATTACCTGCGAACGGCAATTGAGAACACCTTCGGTTACCTCCCGAAGATAAAGACCTAAATAAGAGCCATCGGGTACATCATGATGTATATGTACAGTAAAATGTAATCCTTCGACTTTGGTGAATTGTTATATATAATTGTCATTGAAATATTGATACAGCTTTCGAAAGACTCATAGCTGTAAACCAGATACAACCCTAAATGAGACAGAAATAAACCGAGAGTCCTTTTGAGACGTTGGTGAACTTATTAACCGCTTCGGTCGAGCGAAACATTCGAAACCCGTCCCGCGAGATGGCAGAAGAAGCCAAGACCATTCGTCGAACCGCAAAGTCGCGATTCACGAGGAAAAGAAACGAGCTCCTGAAATCTATTTCAAACAAAATCAACCGTGAACTCGTGGAAAGCAATTACGCACAATTTGTCGATGCGTGGAATATCCTCGAGAGTAAGCATGACTTGTACGCGATGCATTTAAGAGACGATGAGCTTGAAGACGCCGACAAGTGGATCACTAAGAGTCAAGATCTCTTCTCTGAAGCAACGACAGCTAAGATCAACTTAATCACCGATTTATTGATAGTAGAACCAGGGCGCGCGGGAGAAGGCTGGGCGATGAAACGAGCGGTCCGCGCTTTGTGCAATGTGTGATGCGGAGTAGCCTGACTGGCACGAGCGCTCTTTCCGCTCTTCCGGTGCGAATTCTTGAAGCGAGAAGTTGTTTTCGGACAAACCGGAAATTGGCTTTTCTTTTCGAGTTTTGCGAGTCGCAATTTTACCTGACATGTTCACAACACTTGATATTCAATTAAAACCAAATAAAGTTTACGGCCGTAAATGTTGCATAGTTTTATTTTTGTTTAAATTCAATTCTGCAATTTAACAGGTGTTAAGTAAGACTGCACTTGATGCGTGTTGTGCAGTTTGAACACGACAAATTGGCTTTCGCCGTCGCAATTTTCCCTTTCGTAAACAAGCGATGCCATTTTTAACAGTCGATGCCTTTTCTGGTAACAGTCGATGCCATTTATAATTGTCGATGCCTTTCCTTGTAACAGTCGATGCCATTACTTTGGAACAAATCACATGGAAATCGCGTGGAATATTGGCCAGAAAAACTGTTTTTCTGGCCAATTAGAAGGAAGGAGTTCAAACGCTTCTGGAACTGGTTCGGTAAAAGAAAGTGCCCAGGGGCTCGCCCGAGCTTGTTGTAAACTTTCGCCCGAAATTCCAGTCGTCCCGATGAGCTACCCGTCGCCCCGACTGACTGTCCCTGGGTCTCCGAGGATGCGAAAAGTTCTGGTGAGATGCTTTTAATTAACGTGCTTAAATAAATAAAAAAATGAACGCGAATTTGTGAAATTCGCGTTTATACCATGTATCGTTAATTTCCAATAATAAGGTAAACTAGCTTGATTTAGAATCTTAAGAGGAATGGAGGTTTTAATAGAAATGCGGGTATTAAGGTGGGTCTGTTATTCCAGGTGCTCTCGTCTATGAAAAACTTTGGGTCATTACTTTGTCGGCTTTCTTAACGTGATGGCTATGGAACTTTGGTAAACCTTTCACCTACCAGTCAGTAAAAGATAGAATCACACTATACGAACTACTGTATTTTCAATGTTTCCTATAACAAGCAAAACTATGCTTGAGGTCGTTTCTTTTTGGGACTCATCGGTATAATAATGGAAATAATAAAGTTAAACATGATAATAAATTGTCCCTACTCAAAAGTAATGTTTGAAACGTAGAATTCCACATTTTTCACTAACCGTCTTTTACTTACTACTTAACACACCACGAAACTAAGTGATGGGAGAGAGATCTGCGGATTGTTGTGGAAAGAGGTAGACAGCGAGGATAGATCTCTGGATATGAAGAGTTGTCAACCAACACCAGGGAAGGAGGGCGGGGCGAACCTTGATCCGTCGTCTCGGCGTCGGCGCTGTGACACAGTAAATTAAAGCCACGCGGTATATTCTACTTATACAGGGAGCCCGCAATGCAGTAATGCATCCCTAATGACCAAGGAGTATTCAATTGGTTGTTTCACGATGCGTTAATTAATTATTCAGTGAGACTACTAATAAGTTAAAATTATCTATAGGAGGCGGTATTATTTGCATGGTTTTACGCATTAGAGGAAAACAAAATCCTTACTCCTAGTAAAAAGGTCCTACTGTGTGGGTCGGGTAGATGGTGTTATACATGTCGGCATGCTCTATGCTTTGGCTTTCAGTTCTCCTCTTAGCTGGAGCCCTAGGTGCCAAGGCATCAGTGCAGCATATCAATGCCTTGATTTTCTCTCTGAATCGTTGGTTCAATAGAGCATACACAAACGGGTTGACAGCCGAATTAAACAAAACCATGGTTTGAGTAACGGCTACTGCCACAGGACCAATGTTATAGGATGTAAGGGTCCTTAGGAGGTACACCACGGAATCTGCACCCCAACTGATTCCAAATATGGCGCTGATAGTTGCGACCATCAAGGTGACCCGTTTTCGCAGCCTCGTGACACCCTGTGTAGTGAAGAAGATGCAAAGTCCTTAAGATAACACTGTTTGAATCTGAAAAGGTATACATGAATATATGAAAATAAATTGTGCCATAATTTCTTATGTGATATATCAAACACAAGAGACAGTGTTTCATCGGGATTTCCAAACACCGAGAAAAGAGAAGATAAAAAGCGTTCTCTGGTAAAAATGTTTTAAAAATTATTAGCTTTCGACAGCCAGACTGCTGTCTTCGACGGATAAAAATGAAGTGATAAAATGGCCTAAAAATTTAAATATGACTAGCGAATCGAATAAATTAAAAAGTTAAAAGTATGTGTAAAGAGAATGTTAAACGGAATGTTAAAAGTGTATAAATTACTGTTTGTTTAAAAGAATGTTATATTGTCCTGGCAGAGGGCACGAATTGTTGTCGGCCTCGACCGTCTTTGCCGTGTGCCACGATTCAAGTGTCTTTCTAATGCGATTGTTTCCCTTGTCAATTATCTCCGCGTTTTCAAAGTCGATGGCGTGATCAAGAGTCCAGGCATGTTTTGCTACATTGGAGCCTTTAGCGCATTGTTTAGTATTCCTGATATGTTCTTTTCGCCGTGTGCTAAACGATCTTTTTGTCTCGCCGATGTAACTCCAGGGACAAGACGCACAAAGGATTTTGTAAACAACATGCACTGGTCGACGACCCGAGGTCGAAACTTGGGAACAGGGAACTCTTGTTGTAGTGTCTTGATTGGCTTGTTGGTTACTCGGATATCGTGACTTTTGAGAATTCTTGTAAGAGGTTCGGTAATGCCTTTGATGTAAGGGAGGACCGCGAAACTCTGATTATTCATTGATCAGCCCAACTGAAGAACATCCCAACCAGTTCTTCAGGTGAAGGTGTTGGGGGGTTCGAAGATTTCTTTCTTATGATATCAGCTGTGACTTTTGGTGGGTAGCCATTAGATTGTAACGCGATGCTAATGCGATCAATTTCACGGGCTTTTCCAGATTCCGAGTTGGGTAGTTTTAGAGCTCTATGCAAGAGTGTCGCTGCAGTGCTGATTTTGTGCTCTCTGTCATGATGCGAGCGAAAGTCAAGGTATCTATCCGTGTGTGTGGGCTTCCGGTAGATATCAATGTTGAGCTTTTTATTGTCGCGAGAAATAAGAGTGTCGAGGAATGACAACTGGCCATTAGATTCGTGCTCAATGGTGAAGGAAATATGCGGGTCGATAGAGTTCAGAGAATCATGGAAGGAAGCAACAGCATTCTTCTTGATGACACAAAAACTGTCGTCAACATAGCGTTTCCAGATTTTGGGTGGAACAGGGGTTGAATTGATTGCTGTTTCTTCAATTTCCTCCATACAATTTATGTATGGAGGATAGTGTTCACGACTGAAACGCCAATGTTTTTACCCATCAAGGTATGTTTTAGGGCTCCCTGGGATATAAAAACGCCTTCAAACTGTATTCATGGTTTAGATTGTTCTCAGACAAAGCGTTTAGAATTTCTTTATAGGAGGAAACATTCAATTACTATGTCTTTATCGTCGTTAAAGTCATTGCAGCTCTTATTTGCGCGTCTGTTTGAATATGGTACTATTCTAAAAGGTAAAGAACTTCTTCATGAACACTTACTCTTTGTCGAAAAGTGAGTTGATTTTCGTTATAACGTTTGAACCACAAAGTGTACACAACTCTGGAGTATAGTGCCACCATCAGCACTAAGGGAAGTAGCACAAAGGCAAACCAAACCACACTATAAGTCTTACGCATCCACTTCTCGGGCCATTTCCAACGGCAGAAGTTTACTTCTTTATCAAATTTTACCACCAGGAACAGCGGCATATAGAATATCATCGAGAAAATCCAAATAACAGGAATGATTACCTGAAATCGCAACGGAAAGTGAAAATCGCGTGATATTGAAATTTATAATAATTATAATACGATATGCGATACGATACGGTATCAAACTCGCGAGAGACAGTTTTTCATCACATTTGAAAAATAACGAGAAGATAATTGAAAATACGAAGCGTGGAGTATTTTTTTACGAACTGGTGAGGTGTTTGAAAAAACAATCTTCTCAATCGACATTAAAACTCAGAAGTAAACGGAGAAGACTATTTACGCGATAATGGATTCAAGATGACTTCGGAACGTCGTAGTTTAAGTAATGATTCTCACAAGAAGTAGGCATCAACAGGCCGGATCCAAAACAACCGGGCATACAGGTCCTTTAATAAAAAATCCCTAACAGTGATGGCTAAGGCGCGAAATGAAATTTGAAATTCACAAAATACAGATCGTTGATTGTCGATAAATGTAAAAACTACAAAATGTCAAAGAGGCCTCACAATATGGGGAAGAAACTTTTTTCGACATACATAGAGTGCCACTGCGCAGTCCGCTTCTTCGTCACTGATCTGTCCGCGCGTGTTGTGCGCGCCTCTCAGATATGTTCCAAATGTTGCTACCTCCTTTCTGGTAATTCTATAAGATTTCACGGATGAGTTCGCGTCCTACGCTCCTCCCTCTTCCCGCTTCCTGTGTGTCTTGGCTTTCGCTGCCGCCCTGTGCTTCTTCGTCACTTCAGGCGGGCACCCGCGATGGCGAGAATAGTGATTGCGTATTCCCGAGATCGCGATGTTCACAGTTCTCCTATTTTTCATTGGCCTTGAGGCGGTTCCAGCGCTGGGCAGTTGGAAATCCAGGTGCTGTGCCCGTCGCAGATTCCATCATTTGCTGGATCGACGATTTGTAAGCTGTGTGGAAGCCATATTGAGGTTGTGGCGCTTCCTCTTATCGGTAGTTCCCCACGTGTTATGTTGCGGAGCAAACGAAGCGTTTGGAGGCATTCTTCCTTAAACTTTTACTTCGTAATAAATCTTCTATTCACTCTTTAGTTTTATCATACTGAATTTAGCGATGCGATATCAGGTGGAACTTCCGTTCTCGATCCAATATGGCGGCCGATATGAAAAGAAATCTTCTCGTTAGGCCATTCCCCATATCCCATGGTAACGAAACTCGGTATATAAATGAAAATGATGCTGGGACCTAGTTTATCGCCAAAAATAGAAAAAATTTAATTTCAAAGCATTTTTACGCCAATTTTGACTTTTCAGCCAATCAAAGGAAAATTTAATTCAATTAATGGATTAGCTGTTGACAGCTTTGGATTTCGGATGCCTACGTCTTGTGCGAATCATTACTTAATTTCGCTCATTTTCAGTATCAAAATCGTAAAAAAAATGTGCTAATTGATGTCAGGTATTTAAACCACCGTTACGTTTAGTTACTTACCTTCATTTTACGTTTGGTAAGTTTGCCCTTGTTATCAAGAGGATGCATAACGGCATAGAACCGTTCAATGGCGATGGTAACAAGAGTGACAACAGAGGCAATACCTCAAACCCATGCCACGTTTCCACCCGTCAGAAATTTGCAAAGGATTGTGCCAGTCACTCCACCTGGGTGATTTATTTTGAGCCGCAAAACAACAGATGGTGAAATAAACGCCGCGAACAGAATGTCCGCCACCGCCAGGTTCACAAGGAGATAGTTCATAGGACCCCTGTGGAATTATTGAAAAGCGACGTATGATCATGAATACAGAGAAAATGGCATCCTCGTGCCAAGAGGCCGCGATCCTATTGTTTCGGTCTCTGGGACGGGAAATTTAGGGCTGTCCAAAGGTTGCTCAAAATTTCTCAAAAAGTTGCTCGAAAAGTGATCCAAACAATTCAAAAAGTTGCTTTTTATTGAAATAGCTGCTCGAAAGTTGCTCCATAAATTCCAAAACGTTGCTTTTTATCAAAACACAGCTTCATCTTCTCTAGCCTCCCGCGTCGTTCTTAGGGGCGATCGTGTTTCACTCCTCCCCACGTGGGGAGGAGTGAAACACGATCGCCTCTAAGAACGACTGCGTGGGAGGCTACATCCTCTCTTGATAAAAATAATTGTTCAAAATAAAATGCTAATTTTCCTTTAAATGTAAGATTTCTAAGCATTTTTATGTAGCAATTAGCAACTGCAACAGAAGTATTTAAATAACATGTTAAGACCAAAATTTGTTCTTTCACTGAGAAAAACGTGTAGATATCAATGACGTCATGTTTGCTGACGAGCTGAAACATCTTCGGATATTCCCGGAAATCTTCGGCAAACTTCGTTAATTTTCGGAAAAGTTCAAAAATGTTCGAAAACGTTCTTATGGCCTTCGGACAACTCTCGTACAATCTTCAGAAATCTTCGGTCTAGAAATTGCTTAGAACAGAAAAAAGTTGCTCGAAGTATGAAAAGATGCCGAGCAACTTGTGGACAGCCCTAACGGGAATGATACAATAAAAGCTGATAGGTAGTCGTATGCATGCGGTAACTTTAGTAATGTGCATACTTATTTCACGCCAGAGTACGTGTCCGGTACGTCCACCCTGGGTCCAAGGAAAGTGCGGGCACTAAAGGCCTGGGTAAACTAGGAAACATTGTTCCTTGTCATGTTTCCTAGGTGGCTAAATTAGTGTGAAGCAAGGAAAATGTTTTGCTGCCCAGGAAACGAGGGAACAATGTTTTTGGAACAACGTCTCACGCATGCGCAAAACCCGCGAGCGTACCTGTTGCTAGGAAATATTTTAAATGAGCAGCACTGGAAACTAATATTTACTTGTGCACATTTTGAACCAAATTTTTGAATGTATCATGATCTATTGCGCTACACAGTTTTATCGTGATTTAAGATTTCCACTGGAAACTATTAACATTGATTCCATGGTGGCTAAACTGTACAACATATGTTTCGGAGGCAAAATTGTGTGAGGGAAGCAAAAATGTTTTTGAACTGAGGCAGAACCATTTTTTGTTTGTTTCTGTGAAGCAAAATTTGTTTCCGCAACATATGTTTCCCGCGTGGCTGAACTGGGAAAACACTTGCCCCCACAGCAATGTTTCCGCAACAGTGTTTCCTAGTTTAACCAGGCCTTAAGAACGAGGTTGAGTGCATTTAAAAAATTGAAATTTCCGTCTTAACTGGGCCATACGTAATAGGTATACAGCTGAAAAGTTGTCAGAAAAAATCAAAAAAGTGCACGCGACAAGACCGAAAGATAGTATGGGTTGAAGAAGAGAGCTACTGCACGTACTGAATACTAACGAGATATTATGACATGACAAACGCGAATTTACCTTTCGGTCTTGTCGTGTGTACTTTTGTGCTTTTCTTTTCCGACAACCTTTCTCGAAACAGCTGTATATAGACTTGCAGCATGACACAAATTAATCAAATCCCCATTCTCGGCATAATAATACCTCAAGTCTCGATTTCTCTTTATGATCACACAAACAAGAGAGTTCCCCACAATATCCACTATGACGAGTATGGACAATGCTGTTGTTATAGCAACGCCAGCTGACTCGGACATGATGTCCAACGTTACCTGAAAAAATAAGGATACATGAAGCCTTGATAATCACTACTTGCTAGTCTGTAAAACACTGGCAATAGTTTTTAGATGATAAGAAAGTCAAGGAGATAAGCGTTGTAAATGGTATTAGATGGTAGGGAAAAAAGAAAAAAAAAAAAATAAATTAATGGAAAAAAAAAAAAAAAAATAATAAAAAATTCACAAAAAAAAAATATTTTTTTTTTAAAAAAATTTTTTTTTTTTTTTTTTCTTTTAAAAAAAAAAAAAGAAAAAAAAAAAAAAAAAAAAAATTAAAAACCTTTTCCCACGCCACTTCCCAAACCCAAAATTTAAAAATTCAAAAGAGAAAATAAAAAATAACATAAAATTTCGCGCCAAAAATAAGGAGTAATTTGTCACCTATGATATTAAATCGCTAATCTGTCATCAGTATTTGATAATTTTTCCTCGGCCATTGTCACGCATAAAGGGCAAGGAATATCTATCATTTTGTGTTTTAAAAAACTAGCCTCTTAGGTTATCAACCTGACTCTGATTAACTTGGGCAAGAGAAGATAACCAGTCTTAAGTCAGCGCATTGATCTAGTTAGAAAGCCCTTTGACGATGCACGGTTGCCTGTTAGCATTATGCTTTAACAACACAAACTTCAATATTAATAATTAATTACGGTTTGAGAAAAGCAAATAATAATATCGTTAAAAGCACACTTTAAAGCCAAAAGAGAAATAACAAAAATGCTCTTGAAACTTCATCTAACCTTTTGCATGGACTTTCTTTGGTCTCCAAGTATGTAATAAATAGAAATAATAAATTAATAAATAAATTTAACTGTAGTCTGTCTTATCCATTTATCTAATGGATAAGACAAAATGTTCTTAGTATGGCATCTTGTTAGTGATGTTTATTTTCTAATAGTATGTTGTTTTAGTTTCGCAGGGTAACTTTATTCTACAAATTTTTGCTTTCGTTGTTAACACTTGTTTTAGTCGTAATAATCATAATACTAACTTTATCAACACTATGTTTCCATCCCGTTAATAAAAATGAAATGAGGTAATATTAAAACTACTGAAGACGTTTCTAAAACATATTAAATATCTCAAAAAATATATATTTAAAGGTTTTTCCTTTTAAGCGATGAGAGCCGATAAGACTTGGAATAAAGAAGAACATCAAGAAAAACTTACTTCGAGAAACAGACCGGCTGAAAATCACTTCCGCTCAATTGTCGAAACGTCAGACACCAACAATAGTTCTTTTCAGAACTTCTCTTACCCGACGATCACACTTTACGAACTACTGAAAAAATTATGATAATTATTGTCACCTTTCTGAAAAGTCAATCATTAAGCTGATTTTAGGAAGGAACCTGCTGTTGATTGTTTATAATTTAATTAACGTGAGAAAAGAGTCAGCTGTCATGTTAATTCACTCACGTTATTTATAACCCCTGTTAAAACGGATGGCGAAATATACACTGCGAATCGAATGTCCGCTACTGCAGAATTATTGAAGGCATAACTTTATGGTAAATTTAGATAAAATGGTGAATGTGCAGGTGCAAGAAACGTTGGTATCACAAGTGTGGTTAGCAATTCAGATTCAGAATTGGAATATATATAATTATCAAGCGGAATTAGTAAGAATCTCAGTAGAACATAATTATCAAATAGTGTACCGTAGCTCAGCCAAACAGATAGCAGCATTTGCATTAGTATACTAGTAGAATTCTACTAATTTTGATAAATAAAGACAAATGACGTACGACGGAAACAGGTGCAAGATCACCCGGGCAAGGACATCGACTGATCAAGGGAAAAAGTAGTTTTTTAACATTTCCTTTTTTAAAAAATAAGCTACTTTCTTTTTTAAAAGGTCACGAAGCGCTGTGAATTTAATAATAAGTTTGAAACAAAGATGTATAACAAAGCAATTTATACTGGATCGGGGCATCAGGACGCAAACAAAGACGACTTTCAGACTGAAATCAATAACATCAGAACATCAGATATAAGAAATTTTCAGAGTCGTTTATACTAGATTCAAGTGTCTACTAACAACAGCAGAAGAGTAAGATAAGTTTGTAAGCGTTGGATATTGATTAACTGTATTAATGTTAATGGAAACAGAATACCGAAAGCTGCATCGTGACTCGGTACTTCTTTTGAAATGACTAAGCTGCTAAATACTGTCATACCCTGCTCACCAGTAATCACCCCCACCAGAATCTAATGTCATACCCTGCTCACCAGTAATCAAGTAAACTTTGAGCGGGAACTAAATTGTATATGTTAGTATAGTCATCCTTGTGCTACTTTATCTTAGACTTAAAGAGCTTGAGATTCTTAATTATTTGATGTACATGTGTGTTCAAAGCGGCGATATCTTCACGGGTGATATTTTTGGTCCTCAAGCACGTTTCTAGCAACCTAACATGTCGTTGCGTTTTTATTAAAAGCGATTCTTGTTTTCTTGACTCGCAATAAACTTTTCGGTAGACCACAAATTATAAACAAATCGTTCTAACGCCACCTCTGCAAAGCGTACGGTTTTCAGGGGCGTATCTAGCCTATAGGCCCGTAGGCCCGGGCCTACAAATTTTTCAGCTTACTCTTATTTACAGTGGACAAAAATTCAAGGTGATGCACTTTTAAAATGAAATAGAAAGCAATTTTTAACATATCTTAGCATAATACATCTTGCAACTCCCTTTCCTGATGAGATCAAGGCTCATCTAGCAAGTGCAAACTGTGGAGCCTCTCGGTAGTTAGTAAGCTGATAGGCAAACGCACAGCGGCATGTGCTGTTAAAGAAAAGTGTGTCTATCTACGAACGAGAGAAAATTGGTGCAATTCCTTGTTATTCATGTATCAATTAGGAGCTGTCGAAATACACACCGAATCACCAAAAGTCGGAAGGAGAAATTATAGTTTATCTCAGCCCTCCTTGGTGGACCTACCCCCCTTCCCCCCAAAAAATCCTTAGCGATCGACCAGGCCTACAACTCTTCAAAAAGCTGGCTACGCCCCTGGTTTTGGTAGAACGGTAACATGCGATCAGGTGTTCTCTTTTCTTTTTTGCGTTCGAAGGCCCGACGGACACGCGGAGTTTACTCACAAGCTTAAGTGCACGCAAGTTGCAAAAAAGTAAAGTCATTCCAATGCGTTCAAAATGTAAGCAAAATACAAACGAACGACGTGCGATCAACTCACGCTGACTTGGAATGCGTTGGTTAAACGGTAAAAAACGTTCCCCGAATTGAGTGCAAATTTCAATCTGACCAACTTGAACGCAAGTCAACCCAAGCGCACGCATATTTTGGCCAAACAGAGACGAAAGTAGTAGAAGGCCCATAGTGCAACCTACGATCATTGTGCGAACAATGTTTTTCACTAGTGAAATGTATCGTTCACTTTTCTGATTGAATAATCTTTGGATGTTGTCCTTCAGTAGCATGTTCAATAAAAGTGTTAAAGTTCAACTGGGCCTCACTACTGCGTTAAAGTTTTAAAAGTTTTAAGATCCAGCTTTCGCCGATCTACGGCATCATCAGCCCTGATGATGCCGTAGATCGGCGGCTGGATCTTAAAACTTTTTAAAACTTTTTAACGCAGTAGTGTAAGGCCTCAGTTGAACTTTTAACACTTTTCTGATTGAATTTAAGCTTTGAATCAGTACGACTTAATGTATTCACCCAGAAGTACTTCTGATTCACCACCCTTTTTGTGAGTAAACCCAGCTGCTCCTTCGAAATAAAACACAAACCTTGGCCTACTGTGGTCGTGTTGAATGTTTTAGGATCTGCTGCAGATATACATTGTAGCTGAAATACCTCCGACCACGACAATGTGCTCGTCCAACTGAACTTTTGAAAAACTGAGGCTACACTGAACGCCACTATTTTCAAAACCGCAAAGTTCGTAATTTTATGCTTCCGCTGTGGTGGTAATGTCATGTGGGCCGGAAGATGTTATCAAAAATGCACATTCTATTTGTTTCCGAAGTGCAGATGTTCTTTTTAAGACGGACCCCCATTGTTGCATCTAATTTGATGTTGCCGGTCGTCTGATAAACTGAGCGTTTGACTAAGAAAGAGGGGGTATCCTGCTCATTCGCGATTTTTGCTTCCTAAACAAATAATGCGAACATTTACGGCCGGCAAGAGCGATTTGCTTAGCTTTTCATCCATTACACATAAAGCACTGAAGATGAAAAAAAATTATAGTGGATTCCCTATTTCTCCAACCCTTAATTTCTCGAACCACCCTGATCGAACCAAAGTCGTTTCCCTTGGTTTCACTAAGTCGAGTACTGTAACTTTACCTATGATCGAACCAAAGTCGTTTTCCTTGGTTTCGCTAAGTCGAGCACTTAACTTTACCTATGATCGAACCAAAGTCGTTTCCCTTGGTTTCACTAAGTCGAGTACTGTAACTTTACCTATGATCGACCAAAGTCGTTTCCCTTGGTTTCACTAAGTCGAGTACTGTAACTTTACCTATGATCGAACCAAAGTCGTTTCCCTTGGTTTCACTAAGTCGAGTACTGTAACTTTACCTATGATCGAACCAAAGTCTTTCCCTTGTTTCACTAAGTCGAGTACTGTAACTTTACCTATGATCGAACCAAAGTCGTTTCCCTTGGTTTCACTAAGTCGAGTACTGTAACTTTACCTATGATCGAACCAAAGTCGTTTCCCTTGGTTTCACTAAGTCGAGTACTGTAACTTTACCTACGAGTTCACAAACTCCCGATCTCTCGCACCAATTTTCGCTTCCCTTGGAGGCTCGAGAATCGATCAAGGAATCGAGATTAAACTTTATTTGAATGGCAAAAACTAAACTGATGTGACACTATTTGAGTTTGCTAACAGACAGACTCAAGATTGACTCAACAGACAAAGAACACACAATGTAATTGCATGACGTTTTAGCCATAAATGAGATTTTTTTTCAGCGTCACGTGATGTGAACATTGTATAAATTGTACGATGTTGACATTGAAAAAGTACGTGACTTCCCTTTATCATACGTTCAAGGTGTTCCTTTAAAGCGAATACTGAGAATATTTACTTATCATCCAGGCACCTTTATACATCGCACTTATGACCAGAAATGCACACAGCAACGAAAATGGCAAATTTAATGAAACTTCGCATGAGTTCTGGCGAAAGCTTATGCAAGCTCGCCATGTTGATGGATTTTCCGTTTTTGACGAATTTGTCGAAATTTTGTCAAATTTATCAAACTTGAGACTTATATATGTAACTCAACTCATGCAAAGCCTGCCATGCTGACGGATTTGACGGTTTTAGCCAATTTGGCGGATGCGACAAATTTTGCGAAATTTCGTCAAACTGCCAAACTTATGTAAATAACCTCAACTCATGCAAGCATGCCATGGTAACGAAATAAACGGCTTTGGCGAATTTGGCGAATGTGACGAAATTGGCAAAAATTTCGTCAAGTTCGCCAAACTGTCAAACTTATTTGCAAGTTACCTCAACTCAAACAAGCCCGCCACGTTGAATTTCACCGGCGAAATTTCGTCGAATTCCTGAAAATGCCAAATACATAAAATCAGCTCAATTCCTGTTGACACATTTGATAGGAAAACAAATTGATGTCACACATGTATGCCTCGCTAAACAACTAGAAGAAGTACATACACATATGCCTCGCTATTAGACGTGGATATAGAGATGTAATATTCTTCATCCAATCAAGTATTTTTGGACAATGTCTATATAAAAAATGTAACAACATTACAAAAATATATACCTCAAAATATGATGTTCGAAATAATCATCTCTACGGTTACTCTTTTATTCTTCAATTTAAAAAGATTACTGACAATGTAAATAAAAAAAATGAATCGATGTTGATTCATGTGTCTTGTGATCTTTCCATATAAAAAAAATCCACTAAAATGTTTGCTCACAACTCAGTATCCACCTACAAAACGCGGAGCCTTTCTCTATCAGGTGTTCCACTGTGAGTGGACTGGGCATGCCTTCCAACGAGTGAAGACGTGCCGTTTCGTGCTCGGTCTAGAAATTTTGAAAATGGCTTTTATTCTTAATTATGGCTAAAGTTCGGCGCTCAGGGAAAAAGATTAATCAAACCAATTAATCGTCTGGTGAAAGCTCTTGCTCAAAATCTTGATCGTCTTGAAGCTGTTAGTCATACCCGCCATGATGAAATTTTCGCGAAAGTGGCAACGCTTGAGTCTACGACAAGCGGACTATCCACGGGGTTAGACAGCTTGAATAAGGATTTGGAAACGGTAAAACAAACAGTGGAGGAAAAGGCAGATAACGTTAAGCTGCAGGAACTCGAGCAGAAGTTGGACGAGATGAAAAATCGATCGAAGAGGAATAATATTGTTATCTGGAACGTTCCAGAAGGTGCGGAGAAAGACTCGTCCTGCCTTGAGCTAGTATAAAAATAAGATTCTTTACGAACATATGTCCTTACAGGAGGGGATCGAAGTCATGCGAGCTCACCGCACAAATATTAAACGACGGGAAAACGCCACACGGGGTGCACCTCAACCTGCAAGACCAATCCATGTGTATTTGCTTCGTTACACCGACAAGGAGTATGTTTTACGCAACGAAGGACAATCCATTTCTAGAGGCAAAGTTATTTATCTCTGACGACGTGTCCAAGTCGGTAAGAGAACAGCGTAGAAAAGAAACGCATTGAGGCGAAATCCGCAAGAGAGAAGATGTCTTTTTCGCTTACATCCCTTGGAGTGTTCCTACTCGAATAATCTACAAATTGACCGGAAAGGTGAAACTGAAGTCTCTATAACAAGCCGAGGACGCTTACACCATCTAAACGGGCTACTGAGCATGAACAGTGTTTATTACTGCCGAAAGATTTATCCCTCACTTCATATAATGGTTTGTACTTGTTATTTATTTAGTGCTAAATACTTAGCTTTCTATCAGAGATAGTTTTTGTATGAAGCCATATTAACCTTAATTTCAAACGGTATTTAAGTTAATTTTCCTCCTTGCGGAAAGAGAAACTTTTGAAAGTTAAAATAGATTTTTAGCTTAAATTATTTACTCTGTGTATGTGTTATTGTGCTTGTGTTCTCGTGTTTTTGTGTCAGTGCGATGCAATTAGCTATTCAATGGTACGTTATAACGCCAACGGTTTTCCATGTTTTTTCCGTTTCCTAAATTAAAAAAAATAACGGCAGCTATAAGTGATTTTAGAATGCTTTCGTTAAATGTAAGAGGCTGGAGCAATTTTAAAAAACGAAGAGCAATTTTTGCATGGTGCAGAAAACAAAATGCAAATTATTATTATTTTTCTGCAAGAAACGCATTCAACCGTCAATAGCGAGAAACAATGGAAAGCTGAATGGGGTGCCCCTTTGGAGCTTGCACATAGGAGTAGTAATTCGAGAGTTGTCGCAATACTCTTTCGGAAAGGGTTTGACAGCGTCTCTCATCTTCCCGCCCCCAGTAGCGAGAGAAGAGAGAGGGTCTCTCTTCTCTCGCTCCTGGGGGCGGGAAGATGAGAGACGCTGGGAACTAGGTTGAGGGTTTGACTGCAGGATAATAAAAAAATCATTGATCCCGCTGGAAGATTCATTAGTATTCAAACTCAAATCAATGATGAAAATTATTTTTTAAAGAACGTGTACGGTCCAAACAATGATAATCAAGCTGTGTAATTCTATGATCATTTAATTGACCTTTTGAGAAAAGAAGGCCTTGCTTACGAAGATAAGATAATTATCGGTGGCGATTTCAATTGTCCCATTAATCCACTTCTTGACAAACAAGGCGGGATACTAGTAGCACGAAAAAAAAAATTGTTGAACGGATCGAAGAAATACAAACAGTATTTATTTTACAAGATGTTTGGCTTGTAAAAAAACCCCAAACGAAAAGGTTTACTTGGTCACAAAAATCTTCTTTTGTTTTTTGTAGATTAGACTATTGGCTTATCTCAAATTCACTTCAGGACTTAATTAAAGACGTCGATATTATTGCTGCAATAAGAACTGATCACTCGGCAATTCTTCTACATCTGCAGGAACGTGAGGAATGTAAGCGTGGCCCGAGGTTTTGGAAAATGAATACTTCGCTATTGACTGATGAAAACTTTGTCCAAAAGATGAAAGCAATATTAGAGGAATGGAAAAGGGAGGGCGAGGAGTTCTCTGATAAAAGAGTTGCTTGGGACTGGATGAAATATAATGTGCGCCTGTTTTCGATTAACTACTCAAAAGAATTAGCTAAAACAAAAAGGGAAAGAGAAGAAAAACTACAAAGAAACCTACAAATTGCCAAAGCACATGAGTTTGAGCAGAACCCCTGTGAAGAGGTCGAAAAAATTCTTGATGAATGTAATGCGGAATTGGAAAAATTTTATAAGGAAAAAGCTAACGTATGTTTAGTCATTTCAATATAGATTGTTGAATTTCATTTTGTTTACGAATGATAAATTATTTAAAATAGGTTTAAGCGATTCGGACAAGTGTTCATTTTGTGGAACCAATACGGAAGATTTGTACCACCTCTTCTTTCACTGCTCCTTTGTGTGGGTCTTCTGGAATAGATTTGCAGTCTGGTGGTGTGATATTAGTAGTGAAAATCTATCTTTGTCTTTAAAAGATATTATAATTGGCTTTCTTAGAAGGAAAGATTTATTAAATTATTTGATAATTCTTGGTAAGCTAACTATTTGTAGAGTGTAGATTGTTTCTGCACAAGGTTTAAGTTAAGCAAGAGGTCGAAAAGATAATTGCAATAAGGAACCGAAAGCTTCGCGATTTTTGTACAAGATGGGAACTTCTGTTGTAGTCTTATATTAGTTTAATTCAAGGAAAGAAATGGAATGTCCGTTGGATTTATTAAGCTTAAATATTTGACTCACTAGAAGTCTATAGTGTAAACTGAAATGTGTAATTATTATAAGCATTAGGTGTAATTAGTTTAAATACTATATTGTAAGTAGAGTTTCGTAATTAGAATAATTTGACATGTTGTATTGTAAATAGCGCTTTTGTGTAAGTAGTGTAATGTAATGCAATGTAAGAGGGTGTCTGAGCAAACCGATACGAGAATGCCTGTCACGCTGTTGGACAGCTAAAAAGAACAACGGCCTTTTTACTACGGTTGATTGCAGTAACTGTAGCAATTAACCTCTCTTGAGAAAATGCGGCGAAGTATTGCTGATAACAATGGTCTTTTTGAGGTGTTATGGTTTGCAACCAAGATTTAACTCGTACAGTCAAACCTCTATTAGCGGTAACTCTCAAGGTATCTGATAGACAATTACGTTGCAAAGTAAACATGCATGTCTCGATTGTGTTTCGCACAGCAGTATATTAGCCAATACTTTTCTCTTTAAAACAGTGTAAAATAAAAACAATTAATAGATTAGGTTTTGTGTTAACAGCTTTATCTAAACCTTTATTATTCCAGATATCTCCAATTGGTATATACCTAGTCCAGTCCCTGAACTCTCTCTTCCGCGCGCCCTTTATAGGGGTTAAACCCAGGCGCGCAAAAAGAGAGTCCAGGATAACTTGCATGCGCATGCTCAGAACGAACCAATCAGAGCGAGGAGTGTGGCATCACTTGCTTGAGACGCGCGCGCTTGGTTAAAAATGCTCGCTCAAATGACGAATTCAACTACTCGACCAAGTGGGCGAATAAATGCAAGAAAAAAACTGTGCTCAATTGCATCCAAAACCAATTCAATAAACGGCTACAAAACTAGGAAAAGATGACGAACAGCTAACGATTTGTGTTTTGGCCGTTAGCTTTTAATAGACACTGACTGGAAAGCTAGGCTTTTCAAAGTTATTCCGGTGATCCAGCTTTAGTACACTTTCGCGTAGTTGAACTCGTCATCTGTGCGCGCTCGTTTTCAAAAGTGCTGCCAAATATGGTTTTTCCCCCAATTTTGGATAGAAAGTTCCTAATTTTTCCGATGTGGTGAAAAGAACGTGAGGCGGAGCGACAAATATTGGTGATGTGAGTTTTTAAAGTAAGATGACGGTCAAGTGTGACTCCAAGGTCTTTGACTTCATTACTCGGAGTAATTAAACAATCTCCAACCCTGATGGAAGGAATTGGATCGGCTGGTGAAAAACGCGAGGAGAAGTGAATGACTTCAGTCTTCTTTGGGTTACATTTAATCATGTTAGAGACATTCCAGGACATGATATCTTGGATACAGAGCGTAAGATCTTCTAATGCAGTCGCACGACAGCTTTGTCTCAAATGTATAGCTGAGAATCGTTGGCGTACATCATTGCATTTAAACCGTGGGCCGTAATAACATCTTCCAATGGAGAAATATGGAGAGAAAATAACATCGGTTCCAAAACAGAGCCTTGAGGGACTCCGCATGATAATCGACGAGGCTGGGAAGAACACGTGTCCAGCACTATGCGTTAATTGAGGACGGTCAGTAAGATAAGAAGCGAACCACTGAAGAACTAGGTTAGAGAAGCCATAACGGAATCGTAATCTCTCAAGAAGGATCTCATGATCGATCGTGTCGAAGGCGGCGGAAAGGTCGAGTAACACCAAAACGGACTCGCATTGATCATCAATAGCACGCTGTATGTCGTTGACTACTCGAATCAATGCAGTCTCCGTGCTATGATACTTCCTGTTGGCCGATTGCATTCTGGCATAAAGTCCGTTGTCGTGGAGATATTCGTCGATTTGAGAGGCAACAATTCTTTCAAGTGTCTTTGACAGGAAAGAAAGATTGGAAATAGGCCTCTGATTACTCAGTTCGTCGGGGTCGAGAGTATCTTTCTTGATGAGAGGACGGACAATCGACTTCTTGAATTCAGAAGGAAATGCGCCCTCCTCGAGGGACAAGTTCATAATATATAGGGCGCGCGGAAGAGAGAGTTCAGGGACTGGACTAGTATATACTCAAACAGTGGATAGCGCTTTAAGGTGATTCCACGGAATTGCATTGCGCATCCTTGCTGCGCATACGTTTTCGCGTCATTTAGCGCGCGCACGAGCGCGCGCGCACACAGAACACTACGAGATTCCCTTCAGCCTAAGCTAGGTAGGGAAAGAAATGGTCGTTTTCTCTTAAACGAGCACGGTGACCCCCATTTTTTAATGCATTAATTTAAATGTCATACGGTTGTCTACAATATAACGCGATTTAAAGAAAAGTTTAAAATTCTACATTGAGATATTTTAATTTTAATGCCGTAAAAACACGTTTTTAGGTAGTGCCGTTAACGTGCGCACAAAGCAAAATCTTTAATTTCTTTCGTTATCTTAATTCCTGTACAATAACAATAGTTTTTAATATAAGATCAAAGTCTATTTTGTTGAAATAGACTAATACTTTAATGCAAAAATGTTTTTTTTTTTTCTAGAAACAATAGTTCCCCATTCGAATTACTAGGGTTCCTAATATCTACCTCGCGGGTCGCGATCGTATATTTACTATAATGCCCATCCATTTTACACAAAAACTAGCGCGGTGACCCCCATTTTTTATTTCATTGTTTTAATGCTCATAACATAATTAGCTATAATTGTAACCTGGACCAAGTTTCAGAAAATTTTTAATACTCCTTCTATTTCAGTTGAATCACCTTAAGCGCGCGCTGATTGGCTACTCAAACTCCGAATATCCTTTGTTATTATTCAACACATGCGCGCGCTGCCCAAATATGGTCAAAATGTTAACGATATCTGTCATCCGTACGTAACAGATATCCTGCGATATACGTAGGTTGCGAAGATTCGTCCGAAATCTTGTAAAGCGGTCCATAATTACAGTTTTTCTTTCTGCAAAATGTGTTTCGTTGACAATTTGTTGAATAATAAAACAATTATCCTGCTCAATCTTGCGGAATATCGTCTGATTTTAGCCAACTCGGCCTACGGCCTCGTCGGCTAAGTATCAGGCGATATTCCGCGCGATTTCGCAGGATAATTGTTAACTATTCACCTCCGAGCAACTCGCGTGCGAAAACTGTACTCGTTAACGTAATAAACTAGTCAAAAGTCATCCTTTCGGGCTATATTATCTCACAGTTTGAGTATATACTAAAAAAAATATTCACCACTAGCCACCTCCACTTCGGTGAGTAGTTGTTAATTTGTATAATTTCCAGAAGTGAATTCAGCTCTGATTGGTCGACAATCTTTGATTATGAAGATATATTCATGGCGGAAGGCGGTGAATATAGCATCTGAAGGTTTGGCTATAAGCCATGCAACCTTTGCCATCTAGGCTAGTGAACATGGCGGCATTTGCTGAATGAAAATTTCTCTCTTTTAAAAGTAATCCCTCCAATTCCTGGATATTTAATACATTGGGAATTTTGCAAATTAACTACCAACGCTTTTGGACCGAAAATATGGTTTTCAAGGCGTTAGAATTGATCGTAAACATGGTGGTTTTGGAGATCGCATGCGGCCATTAGAAACTCAGTCAGATCGACTGACAAAACATTTAGTTCTCTTCTCACCGGAGCTAGTCATTTCGAGAGGATTCACACAATTGCTCACATCTTTCTTTTTCGTAGTGTTGGTTTTGTTCCGTTTTATTGTTTAAATTAAACTTGAGTGTAAATTACGATTTCAATCGATGAATTAAACTGGTTTACACGTGTGCAAACGAGCACTTGTGTTTGTTGTTTTCGTGTTTTCTTTTGTCATTTTGCAGTTCTTGTTATTCACCTCTGAAAATTATACTAAAACAATTATTCCCCTCAGACTCAGTGATTATTCAACAATAATCACTTCGCCTTCGGCGAATATTTGTTAAATATTCAATTTCCCAAATGCGACACAATTCGAATGCCTTTTGCTGCTGATGTAACGTTACTTTGTTGGTTATGCCTGCCTAGAAAAGAAATGCATATCGGACGGGTGTCACTCGATAAAGCTTTCTGGATCAATGTTGACATCTTTATCGGCTTTTCTATTGCATATAATTAAACCGGGTTAGGCTGGAGGCAGGGCGGTAAAAAAAGCGTTGGATCGATGGAGAAAATTAGGAAATTAGCATCAAAACAATCAGAGGTATAGCTTGAATGCAACATGTAATGTCCGTAGCGCCACAAAGGTAAACCAGATTCTCAACAAGCATCCATGCTGTACTTTTCATTATTTGGTTAATAAAGAAAAGCTTATGAGGCAAAAGATAAAGTGCTAGTGTTTTAATGGTTGCTTACAATGTAGGTCATCAGAAAAAGTACTGTTTAGATTCTGTCGTCAGTTCGCAAATTCCAATAGCGCTGAACTGTTAAGTTTCTCGAAAAAGTCAAAGTTGGATCAGTGTGAAAGTTCAGAAAGGAATGCTCAGTGTTTCCATGTCCAGCTGTTTATTTGGGAATCAGATCATCAATGGATTCCCCCTTCTCCAACCTCTTCTCCATCTCAATCAACAGTTGGACACCGTCAATCACTCCCTGGACTTGCTCCACCTCCGAATACCCCAGCCTATCAGCGTTGGAGATGTCATAAGTTCCTCCTACTGAGGCGGTATCCACGCCTCCTGTCCCACGCTTCTGAAGACGCAGTTTCGTCAGAATGCTGTCCAGTCTCGCTTCGTCCTTGCTTAACAGTGGGATTTTAAGGTGCACGCCTCCACGGAGCCCGGTGCCGAGATTTGACGGGCACGTGAGGACATAGCCAAGATGTTCATTCCACATGTATTCATAACCAGCGTCTTTGATCAGTTGTTCGACCTGGTGGAGTTTGATATCACAAGTTAAAGGTTACTTGCTTACGTCAATCACGACAAAACTGACACCTGTATGATGACGGTGGAGTTAATATTACGCGTGATTTAAAACTGTTGTTTAATTTTGTAATTAACAATTAGACTACGAGCCCGAGGGCGAGTAGTCTAATTGTTTTAGTAGAAACTCTAAAGGATTGCAGTCCAAAACCTACAATATTGTGCACTTTGAAGACAAAAATCAAGAAAATTTACCGCTTAATTAGCTACGCGCACGCGACTGTTTTCTATCGGCGATTATAGTTCACCACTAAATTTTCTCCGATTCTGATTGGTTTAAATTGATCACGTGACGCGATAGTGTTCGTCCGCCGGAGGGCACTATCAGCCCATAGTGCCCGCCGAAGAAAGATGCCCGGATCGATAGTCTGGATAGTGCCCGCCCGTGACTTTTTTTTGTAAAAAAGCGTGCCTGCAGACAAAAAAAACCAGCCAAATCCACTGCATTCAGTGGGTTTCTTGTCTGGTTTTATTTCGTTTGTTAAATTTTGGCTTTCAATTGAGTTTTTATCCTGAAAAAAAAAAAAAATATTCACGATGCTCGTTTTTGTATGTGCGCGCGGAAGAAAATTTAGTGGTGAACAATAAAGACAATAGAGTGTTTCTGTCTTGGAACTATCGGTCTGATAGTTGCCCCTTGGAAATTTGATGTTTTTAAAACTAGCATATAAGCCCTTCGAAGCTTCGCTTCTCGGGCTAATATTTGTTTTAAGAACATCAAATTTCCGCGGGGCAACTATCAGCCAATAGTTCCTCGACAGAAACACTCTATTGTTAAAATAGAAAACAGTGGGAGAACCAATCAGATTCACGGATTTCCAATAGAACACAGCTGAGTTTCTACTAATCACTGTTAGTGTTAATTAGCTTATTTAGTATGTAAATTAGTAAGATTTTTTGTGTATTCTTTTTATTTAAATTTAATTTATTGCAATGCGTAGGCGATCATATATCCATTAAGCCTGCGCAATATAAATGCATAAATTATTATTATTATTTACCTTTTAGAAACATTGCATTATAATTATTCAGTCAATTTTGGGATGTAAAGTAAAGAATTTCTTCCAAATTGTGGCTTAAATAAGAAAAGAAAACTAACTTCGAAATGGCAATAATTAATTAAACGGCACGTTCAGCCAGTTTGGGGAAGTTTAAGAGTGATTAGGAAAGAGGAACTTGTTAAATTTAGGAGATGCTACACAGTTAAGTGAGGTTACTCTTGGCCGGACGGGATACGAAGGGCCCTGAGAGACTCGCTTACAGCTATAATTCCAAACAGTTTTCAAAAAGAGAGCCCATAAAAAGTACTTGTAACATTGAATTATTTCTCAAAAATTATTATTGGGTATCCATTGTTATGGATACCCAGTAATCCCCACGATATACATCCTGGTTTTACATCAAGACAGACCTTTTGAGGGAAGCTTAACAGTGAAGGCGGTTCACTAGACGGTATGGTGGGGGGGGGGGGGGGGTTATTTCAAACCATAGAGCATCAGTTTAGATACATATGAAATAACTAAGTGGACAAAGGTAACTTTAAGCTTTTAAAGTTATTGATGCACCACTCAGTTAATTTTTATAGTTACTATTTTATCAAATGTGTTAGCAGTCAGAACTTTAACTCAAAAAATATTTAAGCGATGTTTAGAAACACATTTTCACAAAATAGTAACTATAAATAAAAGCTTAGACTTGCACCAAGTCGCCCTCTAGAAAGTCTAATAAAAGCTGAGTGGTGGATCAATATAACTTTTAAAGCTTAAAGTTCTTTGGTCAGTACAGTGGTCAAGGCTTATAATTAGTGGAGATGGAGTGAGCTAATTGAAAAATCGAACTTCAGAAGGGGGGCTCATTAATAAAAGTCCACCAAAACACACATAATTTTGAAAGTGAATAAATGAAATTTCATATATTTGAGTTGCGGTCTTTGATCTTCTACGGGTATATTACGCACTCACAAAGTGGCCAGCTGCCAGTTGGATTGATTGCTCAGTTGTTAAGAGCACTGCACCGGTATCACATTGGTCATGGGTTTAAATCCCCTTCAAGTCTGAATTTTTTCAGTAAATGCATGGTCATTAACCCGGTGATATATATATGAAGTACTTATTAAACAATACCAGCATAACCGTAATGTTGTAAGGACAAATTAGCTGCTGAACACTTTACCTTGTTGAGTCCAGTACAGAATCGTTCAAACACAGCAGCCATATCTCCACCAGTCTGCATGGAAATCACTCGAGTGTGGTCCTCTTCATTGATCCACACAAGAAAATTCTTTTTCTCATTGTGCCAGATCCCGCGGGCATCGGGCCAGTCACGTGCCATTCCCGCGCATGTCAGCAGTGGCGAGACCGGTTTGTCAAAAAGGAAGTGGTCTTCAATAAGCTGTTCTTGTTCGGCTTCCGTCATTCGGTTGAGTGGGTAGTACCTGAACAAGTGATGGTTTAAATAAAAGTCAGAGTATAAAGCTGGTAATGGGAGGCGCGCTGGCCTAATGGTTAGTGCGCTGGGCCCTGAATCGAGCGGTCCGGATTCGAGCCGTTAGCCGGGGCACTGCGTTGTGTTCTTAGGTAAGCCACTTTACTCTCATAGTGTCTCTCTTCACCCTGGTGTATAAATGAGTACCAGCAAATTTAATGCTGGTGGATAAACCTGCTATGTACTAGTATCCCATCCAGGAAGGAGTAGAAATACTCCTAGTCGCTTCATGCTACAGAAACCGGGATAAGCTCCGGCCTGATGGGCCACTAGGCTCGTATGCAGACCATAAAGCAGGTGTTGACACTATTCGGCATGCTATTTTTTTTTAAAAAAAAAAAATCCCTCTAAAAAAACTTAAAAAAATAACTCCCAACGATTGCGCGCGACTGCTACAAGAATTGTAAACTGTTTTTGTTTCTCTTACAACGTAATTGTAAGCGCAGGCACAAGAGTTCATAAAAACACCTTCTCGGGAACACAAGCGGGGACTTCCTTGTGCTTATGTTACTTCGCTTCCTGAAAAGGTGACGGACATTTCTCTAATTGGTTAGATCACATTGCACGAAATAGTATGACGCGAGCACCGAGTCTAGTTAAAGTAAAATCAAAGTAAACTTATGGACTAATAGATTTGAAAAACTCATGGAAAAGCGCTGTATTCTACATTAAAAACACGGTAAATACAAGCTCTTACTTCCCCTTGAAGTCGCCATCCAATTTGTCAAGTGCGTCAACCACAGCTTTCTCAACTCCTCTCCTCTCAGCACGAGAGCAGTGTGGCGGTAAACAGAATCCCCGGATGGAGCGCCCGGTGCGAACACGTGACGATAACACGTACTTCTCATCAAGTTTCCCGCCTTTGATTTTTTTGAAATCGAGGTCGGTCTTGTGCTTGTCCGTTTTCTTGTAGCCACCGTGACGCATCTCGATGACAGGATCAAGCAAATCGGCGAACACTTCATAGCTCTCTTCATCTCCTGCTACACAACCAACTGTCATGATGAATGGATGGCCTAGCAAAGATCCAAAAAAATATATCTTCCTCAATCACTAGGCTTAACTGTTTATTGACCATTTCCACATCTCCCATAATACACTTTGTTTGCCCCCTTCCCTCCCCCTCGTGGGATTACTTTATGTCCCAAGAGAAATTGAAAACAATGCTTATGCAAAATTTTTTGGGGCAGCAAAGTATATAATAGGAGATGTGAAAGTGGCGAGTGGCGAATCTGACTCAAAATGTAAACTAGCTTTATCAGCCTTTTTTGATCAATACAGAATAAACAATAAACAGGGACAGGAATGATTTAGAAATTTATTTTACTTTATTGGCACTTGTAGTGCATAGTTTTCTACTTTTTTATATTTAAACATACGCACCCTTGGCTTGTTGAGAAACCCTCTCTTAGGTTCGTTACAAACAAAAAACGTTTTTTGATAGACCCATTTCTACACACAAAACTGTCGGAAGTTACAATCTTCTGCTTAAGTTAATATATGCTTGCACCACAGAAATAAGCCTGTACTTTTAATATTGTCAGGTTTTGACAATCTACTATTTGACTTGCTAGCTAGGCTTCAGTGCGTATGTTAAAATCTGTACCGGCAAGTGCCAAGAAAGAAAAATAAATTTCTATACTAGGAGTTGCTGATAGCGAGTAAAGTGCTGCGAAGTGAGCTACAAGAATAATTATGATAGTAGGAACGGAACGGAAGGTCATAGGAATGTTTCGGATTTTCAGATGTGAAAGATATGATTTTTCTCAGCGAGTGAAATGCTGGTAATTCACTTAGTTTATGTCTATATGTATTCTCACCAAAATATTAGCCTACAAGCGTGCAGGTTCACGTGCAATTCGATCACAAAGCCATCAGAAGCACCAAGTTATGACGTCAAAAAGCTCAAAGCTCGTTCCATTCCAGCGCGCGGTCATTATGAAAACGTTTTCGTGGAGCCTGCGCAAATCTTCGTAGTTTTTGCTGTATATATTTCGCGCTTAAGGCTCAAAAAGTAAAATTTTTCTTAAATTAACTTAGTAATGAATAATTTAAGTGTTTGGTTGCAAAAACAGTTTCGAAATTTCGGCTCATTTGACCTTTAAGTTGAGTAAATTTCGGTATAAATCGAGTAAATTTCGCTTTCGTATTTGACAACATTTTGACAACAACTTGGCTTTCGTGTTTGACAACAACTTGGCTTTACTTGATCTTGCATATTTATAGCTTTTTCTGCACTTTGACTGCTTAACAAGAGTAAGCAACATGTTGGGATTAAACACGCTCGGAAGTCGTTTCTCGAAGGGTATTTCACGGATCAAATCGAGAAACATCTTCTTCGATTTATTCCAGAGGTTTTTTAAAGCGCAGTGTGGCCCAAGTATTTGCTTCCTATTTGTTATAAATTTAGCTCTGAAAATGTCAGGGAAAAGGTACTGAACAGAAGTGAAAGCGGCAGCGCTTCAAAATTTAACTTCTTGCTCTTATAAAGGACATCGCAAACGACAAACGCAGCTTCCACATTTTACATGCTGCTGGTCATACGTACTGCATGTACTCAAAATCATCGCCAGCGAAAAAGTCGAAAATCGAGTGTGTCGCATATATAAAGCGCCCAGGCCCCACGCGGACAGTCACAAATAGTGTGCTGCTACGCTTAGGCTTCGCAGCAATAATTTTTGTTCCCTTTTTTCGACGTTTTTGCTTGTTTACAAGCTAAAAACGTAGAATAGGGGTTAGTGGACAAAATTTGGAACCACATATTTGTAAACTCTCAAGGGACTTTTTTAATTTATCAAGGGACTGTTTTAATTAATCGGGCGTGGCCGATTTAAGGTTTACCCTTTGGTCGTCCTAGAGCGTAGTCTCCTGGCGCGGCCAAAAAGACGGGGATAGCTCGGGGTTGCTACAAAACCGCTACGGGTGACGCATACCGCAATGGTTTTCATTTTAGTTTTGACAGGAAATCGTTGCAGGCACACTTGGTCGACTTTTGGGTTAATGTGTAATCAGGTTGTGTTTTTTTGCTTCGGCGGAAGGACAGAGAAAAAAGCTTACGGGGAAAAGTACAGTATGGGGCCCAGTTCTCGGCCACTTTTGACGTAAACTTGTATTTCTTACCTCAGAAGAACCGCAGGAACTTGAAATTTCTCCCAGAGCTAGCTACATTATTCAGCTTTTTGGTGTAAAGCTATCGACCGGTCAAAAATTAATTTGCCCGAGCAATAATAAAAATAAAAGCTCCATTTGTGGGCCCAGTTCTCGGCCACCTTGGCCCAGTTCTCGGCCACTTTTGACGTAAACTTGTATTTCTTACCTCAGAAGAACCGCAGGAACTTGAAATTTCTCCCAGAGCTAGCTACATTATTCAGCTTTTTGGTGTAAAGCTATCGACCGGTCAAAAATTAATTTGCCCGAGCAATAATAAAAATAAAAGCTCCATTTGTGGGCCCAGTTCTCGGCCACCTTGGCCCCGTTCTCGGCCACTTTGGACGTAAACTTGTATTTCTTACCTCAGAAGAACCGCAGGAACTTGAAATTTCTCCCAGAGCTAGCTAGATTATTCAGCTTTTTAGTGTAAAGCTATCGACCGGTCAAAAATTAATTTGCCCGAGCAATAATAAAAATAAAAGCTCCATTTGTGGGCCCAGTTCTCGGCCACCTTGGCCCAGTTCTCGGCCACCTTGGCCCAGTTCTCGGCCACTAAAAAGCTTGTGCGTAATTATCTGTAAAAAAATGCTCAATTAATTTTCACAGTCATAAAATCACTCTGTAAACCTATTTATACTATATCGATCCCAAATTATTTTTATGATGCTTTGTTTTACTTTAGAAAAGAAGGATTTTAACGCGCCTAGTTGCCTATGTGCAGGTTCTGGCAAAACCGCATTGTGTGACCCGTGCATTTAGATGGTTTATTTTGCAGTGAAAAGGTCTTGAAAGATTTAGGTGTTGTAGAAATAATAGACAAGACAAGAGTCAGCTCAAAACTTAGAGATAAGATTGAACTTTATTTTTAAAACATTTATTTCTTTCATTCTGGCAGCAGCAGATGAAATTATATTAAAAACCAAGCGCTAAGCTGTGATAGCGAGCAGGGTGGCCGAGAACTGGCAAATACGCAAACGTCGCAAGAAAAGATTTCGAAGTAAATTAAGACCAAAAAATACAACGGTTCAACGAAAAGTTAACTAAAGCAGAAAGCTGAATTATTCTACGTTTCACATGCCAAAAATTAGCTCGTATGGTGGGGGCTTTTGGATAAAATACGAATTTAACTACATCCATGAATTTGGAGCCGTAAACAAACAACTTTTTCGGGAATGCAAATTCACCTACCTCCGCGTAAACTCGACGTGTGAGCTTTCTATATCGAATTGAACGATCAAACTCAAGATACTTAAAGCACATGAATCAGTCTATAGTTTGAAGGAAATACCTTTTTCTTTTGATTCAACTGGAGTGTGAAAAAACGCGTTAAACACAAAGTGGCCGAGAACTGGGCCCCATACTGTACTGATATTCACCATTGTGAAATTGCACTTACTTTGACAAGTTAAAGTTATTTTTGTAAATGAAAAAGGTAACGTCATTGATGTCACGCAGTGTTTTTTTTAGCAAACTAGATGGTTTGCTGGTTTCTGACTATGAATGGGGGTGTGATCTTGCGGTATATTTTTTGAGCCTGACTCCGCCGTAAAACTTTTTTTTTATTTAGCAAGAACTGTGTCGATTTTCATTTCTGAACAATTGGTCGTCAAGTCGTTTGTCACAAAGAGTAGAATGTTTGTACAGCATGTTTTGGAATTATTTTAGATTTGGTTAGTAAGACGCTTCTGAAGACCTGAGCAAAACATTGGGAATGTACAGTATTAATAGGAACTTGAATGGAATTTTTCACAAGTTGGATAAAGGTATCAACTGAAAAAAATGGAATTCAAAATGAGAACTTGGATTTTGTTGTAATTAAATTTTATCGCGGATTGGATGCATAATATCACGGCTTTGAAAGTCTTCAAATAATTAGAAAGGTTCCTTTCTTCCTTTTGATCTTATTGTTATTTTCATGTATTGATTATTCGAAAGTGGTTTTCGTTGATACGAAAAAAAAAACGGGTTTTCACTGAATTGCTTGAAGTATTTTTAGACGTGATAATATTGGCTTAATCAAATTACATTGTGCACGAAATATTTGTTATTCTTTTGTCTTGAAACTTTGAGGAAATTGAAATTTTTGTTTGACAGTAGTGTATGAAAGGCATTTTATAGAACTGAATAAAAAATAAGAAACATTGATAAAGGTTATTTCAAAGATTTATTTTGCCTGATTTTGAAGGGTTTCAGGAGTTTTAAAGAGTGCTGGTAAACGGTTGTATGTTGTTTGTGATTACGGATCTTATTTAGTTTCGAACGCTCTAATTTTTGAAAGGTTAAAACAGGTTAAAACCGGGCGGTTTCATGAGTTTTTTGGGTAGAAAGGTACGGTGGTGGTCAAAAAAAAAATGTTTAGAAAGGAATGACTGTAGTAGCACGTAAGTCGGAGGTTTGCGTGAGTCACGGGGTAAAGTATGCGTGAGCTGGATTTCCGGCGTCATAACGGCATGTTTTGTTTACTGAAAGATACACTCGACGTTTAGTTTAATAGCTTAGTCGGCTTGGGAAACTATTTTAAAAATAAATGTTGTAATAGTTAATTAATAGTAATCTAGAATTAACCCACTCTCGATTGGAGTCTGTTCTGGATTCGCGCTACCTTTTCGCCGCGAAGGAATTTTGTAAAATTTCGCTAGTGGAAAGAGGTACTGTAAGAACAGTATCAATAACTCAAAAGGAGGAACTTCTTTGTAGCTCTGAATTAAGACATATGATAAAATTTTAGAATAAGAAACTTTCGATATATGGTTTTCATATTGTTTTTGTCAATTTCCTTTTGTGGCAGATTTTTTGAGAATCAGCTTTTCTTTCGTGTGATGACAGACACAGGACAGAACGAGAGGTGGATGAGAAAGATGCCGAAGATGAATAGGCACCGAAAAACGACAAGAACCGTCAAGGACTTATCTTTAGAGGGCGGGGAGTTTTGGCATACTGTATTTCGAGGACTGGACTGGACTAGTAAAACGCGGACTAGTAAAACGCGGACTTGTAAAACGCGGACTAGTAAAACGCGGACTCAGGTAAAACGCGGACTTGTAAAAGGAGGACTAGTAAAACGCGGACTAGTAAAACGCGGACTTGTAAAACGAGGACTAGTAAAACGCGGACTTGTAAAACGCGGACTTGTAAACCGAGGGCTTGTTAAGCACGGACTTGTAGAACGCGGACTTGTAAAACAAGCGCTTGTAAATCGGATAAAACTAAACGGTTTAGCGAGCGAAACAATTTGTGTTTGAAGCTCTTGTGTGTTTCTTCAACGGCATATTTCTAGCTTTTTTGAGCACTCTATGGTCTGTTTTAGCGTGGAGATGTTTTTACAGTATAGCACATGTTCGTTCTGCAAACCCCTACTAAAACAACGGGATTGATGCTATGAGTTGTGTGCATATGTTTCTTTCTTTCCACTACTTGACGTCTGTTGAGTGCAGTCGTTTGTATTGCTCGCACGACGTAGAACGGGGCCCGTCCAGAAATCAACAGTCAATGGTAAATAAAGGTGACGGGCCTACACGACTCCTACGTTCGTGACATTAGAATATTTGCCGTTAAATGTTTAAATTCGGTCTTTCGGCCTTATTTGCTTCTGACTTCTTTCTGAGGGTACTGTTTTAATTTGGGGGCAGTATGTGGTAAATAAAGGTGACGGGCCTACACGACTCCTACGTTCGTGACATTAGAACATTTGCCGTTATATGTTCAAATTCGGTCTTTCGACCTTATTTGCTTCTGACTTCTTTCTGAGGTTACTGTTTTTTTGAGACATTATGTATTGAAGAGAGCCGTAAGATGATTGTGGCCAAGGAATTCGAAGTGTCTAGAGGCGTTTTACAAGTCCGCGTTTTACTAGTCCGCGTTTTACTAGTCCAGTCCAGTCCACAACTTAAAGACACATCAAGACCACCCCACTGTGAATTGCCATAGCACAGACAAAATTATAGTCAATATCTTATGTGTTTTTAAGAGAATTACATAAGAACCAAGGCATGTCTTGTCTTGCCTTACATTGACATGCAATAATTTGGAAATACTAAGCTCGTAACAGTTTAAGACAGAATCCATCAGGAATTTGAGTAACATTAATTTTAGTTACGCAAAAATTGAGCACCAGAATAATTTAAATCCTTGTGTTCTTTCATACCTTGTTAAAGGCTTGACATGTGATAACACCAACAACAGTTCTTTATCAGTGGGGATTGAAGAAAAAATGGAAACATCATCACACAGTTGACCCCCATGCAAAAACACTCCAGGATGTCACGGGACTGTTTGGTGTCCGTCTGCCAATTTCTAACTTCAAATTCCAATGTTAAATTCACATTAAATTTTCAATATTTCTTAGTTGTCTAAATTTTACTAATTCTTTTAAAAAAACTATCACCTGCCAAACATCCCCAAAAATCACTCAAAAAATTACAAAATACCGCAATACATAGATACATGGGATGAGTGAAGTTTCCTTGGATTCCTTGAAACACCAACAAGATATTTCCGTTTAAGGTGGCTGATAATGGGTTTCAGTATTTCCCAGTCCTTATACTTTGGTTCAGGACTAAAAGCCTTCATCAATTGCTATTACAGTAATGGTATGAAACAAATGTTCAATCATTCATCAACAAGTTGTGATCATTTTCTTGACAATAGTAGTTCCCCGGTAAACAGTTGTAGTACTGTCCCATCAAAGTGCAATGCCTGGAAAATACCGAAAAGCACACGACCTTCAGGTGAAACCACACCTTACAGTATTACCAATACACTGCACTTTGCTAAGTCTTAAAACTTTACATTGTCTAGTCGTCTACTTCAATCGTTTATTTGTATTGTGTGAGATACATTTATAAATTGAAACCATCATGTCATTAAGTAATAATGCAATCTCGACAACGTTCTAGATATTATATTATGCACACTAATACAGCTCATGCAAGCCCTGTGACTTACACAAACACAGTCGGACTGAGTGCTACTTAAGTAACTGCTTCGTGGTTTCTGCTGTACTGAACTCTGCCTTTCAAGGCAAAGCGCCCGATTTTAAGCTTCTCAAGCTTCTCAATGTTCTTGTTTCTCAAGGGATTACTTTCCGCTGTGGGTGATCACTTGCGATCTCGTGAAAAAAAACGTGACTTGTCACATTTACAAACGTTATATAACAATTTTAAAAGTGACATGTCAGCTTTCTTATCTCAAGGCACGTGTGTCTGAAAGGCGATCTATAAAAAGCGTCGCACAAACATGGATTGCGTAACTAAAACACGAATAAATAATCACTAGCACTTACATCGTTTAAAAATTACAAACGTCAAAAATAAACCATACCAAAAAACTCGCTCTTTTCAAAGATATTATTGAAGTTAAAACAAATGCAAGAGATGGGGGCTTCTTTTAGCTTAGGAGCGGTTAAAAATTAGGCCAAATTTGGTCGCTACATGTAAGCGCAACTCTATTTCGTCATCAGCCTAGGTCGTTAGGGACGTGACCTCGCGTTGACAGGGAATGACAGCAATGTTGCATGAATCGACTTTACATATGCGATCGTATCTACGCAGTTCGAGTGGAATTTCTGTCAAAGACAGCAAAATTCTTTCGTATTTCATCTTCAAATATAATTCGAAAGCATTCACTGTATATATGGCTTTTGTTTAATCCTGGGTCTTGATATCCGACCCTCGCAGAGCCTAGACAAAACGCAGCTTGAGTGTAACGATTTGTTTACGCCGCAATTATATGCGCAATGTTTTCTCCGACAGTAGTCGGAAATATCCGTATTTTTTTTCGTGCTTTTTCGTGGAGCAATCGTAACCGTATACGGCCTTGAACACATTGAACAGCGGTCTACCCGGCTATAACAATTCAAATATGGCGTCGCAAAAACAAAGCGTCGAACGCATATTTTGCTGTTTCATTTGCTAATTTCGCTGCCGTAATCGACTGCCTCGAAAGGTCCTTGCAATTTTAAAGTATAGAATTGTCAGATCTCGGTGAAATTTGCACTGTTTATTTGTGTAATGTTAAGAAATATGTGTATAAATACCCGGCGCGGACGAGCCATTTTTGACAAAATTATATGGCTGCATTTCCTCCGCGAAGATAGGAAATTGTTAAACTAAACTACAAAGAAACTGTAATGATAAGTTCGAAGAACAATGCACAGGATAAACCTTCGACTCATACTTCATGCAAAAACGTCGACATCTCGAAGAGACTTTGATTATTGTTTCATTCTGTATTGGTCAAAAAAGGCTGGTAAAGCTAGTTTGTATTTTAAGTCAGATTCTCCATAGTCAAGTGATAAAAATTTGTACAAATTTGCTCAGCATCTTTTTTCTGCGCTAAAGGCCGGAAAAATAAAACTGGATCGTCCGTTCGAAAACCACCACTTCCAGAATAACAGAATAACCGTATAACTTAAAACGTTGATCTGAGCGTTAATTATTTTTCTCTTGTTTCGTTGAATTTTAAGTCAGTTGAGATACGTCTTTCGGTAAAGAGAAATTAATTTTATATTAAGCTGTTTATCGCACTAAACTTGTGTGGGTAAAATAAGCAAAAACAGCCTTGTTAAACTGTTAACATGTGCGAGGAAAATGCAAGCGTTGTTGTCACGATATTTCAATAGAAACACAAGTAAGCGCGCGGTTATGAAAAACTTTTTGAAAATGGCGTAAGGTGGCTGAATACAATTTTTACGCGGCTCAAAGGCGCGCGTTACGATTTTACTTGACGGGCTAAAATGGCGCTAGCAACTCTAAACAGAAACGAAAAAGAGTTCCTTCTGTTTTACCGCGCTTTACCAAATTTGTATACAAAAGAAAACTTCAAAATACTTTCAGATAGGTCTTGAAACCTGGGACGGAAAACAATACGACAAAAAAAGGGGATAAACAACCGACAGAAAAGTTCTAATTCTGTCTTTCATTATCGCTCGCTACGCATGGCGTCATATTAGCGCTCGCTCGCACGCGCAATTTGATTCGCTTCGGAGGTCGTAAAAGCCAGATTTTGATTCAGATTTTCTCGAAAACCTTCCGTACAACCTATTATGAAACTTTCACAATTAAATTTAAGGAATGAACCACGTACACAGCCAAAATTAAAAAAAAAAAACTGTAAAACAGATTTTGAGCTATTTTAGAAATCGGCAAAATATCACATTTTCCTATTTTGCGAAAAATCTGTCTTACAGATTTTTATATTATTTTGCATGAATGATAAATCAAAGCCAATTTCTTATTTCTGAAATTTTGAGGTAAGGTTGTACTGGTAGATTTTGAGAAAAACGCCATTAAAAACTACTAGTGCCAGTACCCTCATAAGCACTCGGCCGTTCTATTAAGCTGTTTATTAGCATTTTTATTTTCCAAATATCGCATTAGATGGTTTAAGGATGTAACAAATAGTGATAAACCTTTAAAAAAATGCTCGCGCGTTATAACGGTACGGCCCATATACTTTTATACGCATGCATCGTTTTGAAAAATTGCCTGCGGTTTTTAGATCCCTTGTACACTTTTCTTCCCTAAACTGATCCATGAACGTCTTAGCTGTATGAGCACTGCTTTTTTTTTTTACCAAGAAAAGAGAGTGATTTTCTGTTTCTTTTACTTAATCGTAACTGAATGCAATGGTTTTGGTTTCTTTTTTCTTTTTTTTCGTTACACTTGTTGGTTAACCTTCGTTAAGCCAAGAAAAATATTTTAAAGGAGCTACGTCACGGACGAGGCATCTTGAAAAAAAATTGGCAAATTTATTCAAGTTTGTTTTTCGTTATAGTCCTCGTCAGTCAAAACCATACTTCCTTTTTTTGTTATTTTGCTTAGGTTCTTGTTATTTTTAGCTGGGGTGCTTATCTGCGGCAAGGACGCAACTTTTTTGCAAAATACTGCGTCTCACTGTCCAGTAAAAATCCAGTGTGCAGTCACTCTTGTACAGTTTACAAGCCTATTTTTGCAGCGTAAATTTAATCTCGTTAAACTTCTTAGTACTTTTTAGTGAGTCTTAACTGTTGCGGCATAGAATAACTGACACATGTGCATTTTTAGCGCGCGCAGGGCGAGGCGAATTGTTTTTTTTTTTATCAAAAAGCTGCATTGTCCTTATGAGCAAAAATCCGGAAAGCGATGAACCTTTTCAAAAAGAACAAAGATAATTCGTCAACTTACCCGGATTATCCACACCAGTCTGGATAACATCGTCCAAAGTGTATCCATTTTTGGTGACTTTGTCTCTTAACTTGGCATAAATCTCTTTAGTCAGAGCCTTTGCCATGTAGTTGTTGTGTTTAGAAAGATCAGGAAAATCTTCCTCTGCCGGAAACTTCTTGTAAGCTGCTTTGATTTCACCCATTTTGGAAAATAAATGCAAATTTGCAACAGCAGGGCAAGTTGTGTCAACTGTACTTGGTCGTAACTTGTTGAAATTAATTACTTAATTAACCATTCTTACGTAACAAGATGAATATTCGTTAGCAATTAATTAGTACGTATTACTAATTAATCGCCTAATTTTACCATCACCAGCTAACTGGTGCCAGAATTAATTCCAACAGATAAGAGGCAGTAAATTTATTTTCGACTTGATGTGGAGACTGCTTGTCTGTTTGTCTGGACGTGTGCCTATTTAAGAGCCGCCAGTAACATCCCGGTGAACAGTGGTAGTTGCAGATTACGCACTCGCTGTCATGATCACACATGTAGACTTCGGTAGCCCCGTCTATAAACTTCTATATATACTTTGCAGCGATCATGAATTTAATCTGAAATTAAGGATAGACTGACTTTCTGCTCAACAGAAAATATAAATGAAAATATTGAAGGACCGCAGCCAGGATACAACATGTTTCCAAGGAAGAAAGAAGCTTTTCCTTAAGAAGGATCAGTCAAGAGTCATAGGCGTACGAGGCGGGGGGCGAGGGGGGCTGCAGCCCCCCCAGTGCCGAAATTTTTCGGGCAAAATGCTTGGAATTCGGGCAACAAACCTAGAGAAAAAATAGAAAACAAGCCGACAAATCTCAACAGGACGTTCAAAACGAATTACATCGACAGAAAAAATGTATTGGAAATATAACTTTGTGGTTCAAAAGTCTAACTGATTTCTCATGTCAATTGCTATAATCTCGTTCGATTTTCCTCGCAAATTTTGTGTTACTCCACAGTTTTATTCAGTTACAATCATTTTGAAGTAAGAAGGAAATTTGCGAGGGTAACCAGAAGTGAGGATTCTCCGTAGCTCGACCGTTTGCGCACGGTGAATCCAGCCTAAGACCTTGAAACAAACTAGTGCTTTGACTCAAATGTTAAGTTGTAAGGCCTAGCTCAAAACTTTTAACCAAATGTTTTAATCCATTTACCTGACATGCACGCTTTTACATATCTTTCAAGTGAGGGAATGTAACATGGCTGCCCGAAAATACGTTAGATTTTGCTGAACTCAGGAGTGGATAAATAATAATTATATTTCCGAAGAAAAAAGATACAGTGCATTGACATCTTCGGGCAACACAACGAAATTAATAAAAAAACACGATCGTTTCCTTAAAGCAAGCAGGCAAGTCGAGGTTTGTACACAACTATTTCAATGCACGTTTCGTTATCCATGTAAAATGCCTTTTTATTCGGCTTTCAATGCATGTCATTTTATTTTTCGGGCAATTAGGTCTCCGCCCCCCCCAGGTCCGAAGGTGCCCGTACGCCTATGTCAAGAGTCATTATGAAAGCTGACAAAGGAAACTGCTTTGTCGTCATGGATAGATCAGACTACGACAACAAGATGAATCAACCTATCGTAAACTTCACTCAACCAATGGCACAGCACCAGCGATTCGCGGTTCCGTTAAACACCACAAAGAAGGGAACCCTCTGAGACCCATCGTCACCTGCATCGGCTCAGCTCTCTATAACACGTCCAAGTTTCTAACAGATATTCTATCTCCGCTTCAAAATCGTAATGGATATTCTGTTGCCAATTCCTTGCAGTTTTCCAAAGAAGTATCTGACATCAAGATTGATGAGAATGAAGTCCTGGTTTCTTTTGATGTCGTGTCTCTGTTCACCGCGATCCCTGTCGATAAAGCATGTATTTATATCAAGAACAAACTTGAACAAGACGCTTCCCTTTCATCGAGAACAAATTTGGACATCAATGACATAATATCACTCCTCCAATTTACCCTGTCCAACAATTATTTTATGTTCAACGACAAAATCTATAAACAAGTAAACGGGTGCGCAATGGGCAGTCCAGTTAGCCCTGTCGTGGCCAATCTCTGTATGGAAGAGATCGAGGAAAGTGCGATCAACAGCTCATCCGTTCTTCCTAAAATCTGGATACGGTATGTAGACGACAGCTTCTGTATCATCAAACAAGACCATGTGTCAGCTTTCCATGACACATTAAATTCAATCGACGCTAACATTTCTTTCACCATCGAAACTGAATGTGACGGAAAGATCTCTTTTCTCGACACCTTAGTCACCCGAAGAAATTGTGCCATCGCCGTCGATGTTTATAGAAAGCCCACGCACACAGACAGATATCTAGATTATAATTCTCACCATGATAATAAACACAAGGCCAGCACGGCGGCAACTCTTTTACACAGAGCCCTAAATTTACCCAACTCTTCCGAAGGAAAACAACGAGAACTTAACCGAGTTCATTCAGCACTTGAATCTAATGGTTACCCATCGAAGTTCATTTAAAACATCCAGTCTAACAAAACCCGACCCTCGACAGTGTTGTCCCCGGAGGAACTTGTTGGAACATTTTTCAAGATGGTCGAGGCGCCCGAATCACACAAGTCATTCGCCTCTCTACCATACATTAAAGGCGTGACAGAACCTCTGACCCGTGTCCTCAAAAAGCACGATATCACAGTAGTAAACAAACCACGGACCACCCTCTAACAACAGTTCCCGGCTCCAAAATTTCGACCTTCTTTGGAATAGCAGACAAACGTTGTCTATAAAATTCCCTGTGCTGAGTGTTCATGGTGTTACATTGATGAGACCGGTAGAGCCTTCAACACCAGGAAAAAAAACACCTGAGAAATGTTAAAACCGCGGCAAAAGGTTCAAGAATTGCCAATCACGTCTGCTCCAACAATCACGCGATTGACTTTGATAATGCATCTGTCATTGACAAAAGCGGCTATAGAACAAGAAAAACGTTGGAAGCGTGGTATTCGAAGCTAACTCCCAATGCGGATAACAATTCCTGTCCTCTACCTGGACAGTACAACATTCTTTTTAACAAATATTCTTAGTTATTAGCATTTTTATTTTGCAACTTCACACACTGAATTTTTCATCTTTTTACATTTTACCCGTCGAAGGCTGTAGTTCAAACAGCCGAAAGCTCGTATTTTTAAAGTTTTTAAGTCAGAGATCGTTTTCAAATTTTATAATATGTTGTATCCTGGCTGCGGTCCTTCAATATTTTCATTTAGAGATTTTCAAATTTTATAAGAAAATATAAAGAAATTTTACAATTACAGTAGAGCCCCAGTTCTCCACGTGCGAATAATAAACGAGGTGCAACCTAGTTAACTATTGCCCATTCAAAATCAGAGGTAGAGAGAAGTGCAATTAATTTTGTATAGTGATAACTCACAACGTTAGGTAAATTAAGTCAAAAAAATAAGAAAAGTCATCCCTTTCAAGAGCAACACACATGATCTAAGCATTAAAGTACTACTGCAGCTGCTTTATCAGCTAATAAAAAATTGCAACTTTGACGCAGTACCCTTCTAAATATAAACCCCAAAATAAACCCCCCAATATACCCCCCATCCCCCCTTGAATGTAGGCGTCGCCCCGAAAATAAGACTACCTATATTCGGAATTTCAAGGTACTATGTTTTGCCATGACTTGACC